>NW_026555331.1:69970426-70570426 GCF_014898055.3 Talpa occidentalis
CAATACATGCTACTCAGTACACAATTGAAGTAGAGTGGTATAGGCAAAAGAATAGATGCAGGGATCAATTAAACAGAAAAAAAAAAAAAAACAAAATAGACCCATATAACATAATGGACAGATTTTTGACAATGTAACAGATAAAATTTAAAGGAGGAAAATAGTCTTTTTAATATATGGCACTAGAACAACTGAAAAACACATGCAAGAAAATTAATCTGTGCCTGGTATAATAAGTGCTGCACAGGGGATATTATTTTTTAATTTTTTTTCATTATTTTATATATATTTTACATCATTTTTCATTTTTGTACAATGCATGTATTTCCAGCTTAGTTATAATCCCCATAATATTCCTACCACCCATTCACCTGTGAACTATCGCCATGGTCTCTTGTGCTCTTCCCGCCCTTGTTTCGGTCCTACTCCCTACTCACTACACCCCAGTATGTCCCTGATTTTTTTTAGATTTTTATTTTTATACAAGAACCGGGGTACAAGCCAGATGCACCGGAGGGTGAGAGGATTCACTGGAGACAGAGTGGGAACAGAACAGGCAGACTGACAAAATACACTGCTGAGGGGAGTAGAGGGCGCAACAGGAAAGGTCTGCCATGCCATGTGTGATTCTCGCCAGCCAGCTGGGATAGAAACCCATGCTACAGAGGCTGCGGACAGCTTCACAGTATGGCGCTCAACCACCTGCACCACCAAGGAGGCCCATATGTCTCTGACTTATAGTTGCCTGTTGATTTTGATATTTATTTTATTGTATTTTTTTTTTTTTTGCTGATCCCTTATTTGGATCCTCTACATATTATTTTAGGGTAGTACACGTATTCTATGTGATAGTATAATGATAGATATGACTATGCATTTGTCAAAATTCATGGAAGTGTAAAACACAGCCTCAAGTTAGACAAACTGTGACTAAGAGAATGTTCTTTCAGGCTTCCATGCCCAACACTTTTGGCCTCAGCTATAAGTATTTAGAGCCAAAATAAGAAGTTTGTGAGCAGTTTCCACAATACTACTATCACTTCTGACATCACCAGCAAATTTGGGGGTTTCCAAAACCATCTTCTGGTTCATAATCACTAGGGTGGTACACAGAACTCACTGAAACTAATTATACATGTGATTACATGTATTAGAGAGAAAGGATACGTTACATCTGCCAAAGAAATAGACACATAGGGCTGAATCTGGAAGGGAAACAGACTTTAAGGTTCTATTGTCTTCAGAACACATTGCATGACAGTATTGACTTGTTACAAGCAGCATGAGGCAATGCAATTCTGGGCATCTCAGTGTCCAGGCATTTTATTGCACTGGCTTGATTGAGTGATCATTCACTTTGTTAGACTTAGTCTCCAGGCTGACAGATTATTGTATTATCCCAAACCCCAAAATCAATAATATGGTTGATCTTTCAATCACGAAAGATCATTTCCTATTCTAATATGATTAAGGAAAGCCAGCCCAGCCTAATAAATCTCCTTAGCATAATCTATCCGCAATTGTCAGAGGGGCTCACCTTAAATAAGAAACTCCTATAATTTATGATCTCTCTTGGGCTTAGAGTTATCTAGGAACCTGAACAAAGTCCCGATCCTTCTTTAAATGAGGTCAAATTCCTTATTATACCAACACAGAAATACAAGACTTAATGTAGGGAAATGTTTTAAAAATTAAGATATTAGGGAAGGGCCTCCCCTGGTGGCTCAGGCTGTTGAGTGCCATGCTGTGAAGGTGTCTGCAGCCTCTGCAGCACTGGTTCTATCCCGGCCTGTTGACAAGGGTCCCACATGGTGCAGCAGACCTCTCCTGGCTTGCCCGCTGCTCCCCTCAGCAGCATATTTCGGTCCTTCTGCCTGTTCTGCTCCCTGCTCTGTCTCTGGTGAATCCTCTCACCCTCCCGCACATCAGGCCTGTACCCCAGTTCTTGTGTAAATGAATAAATGAATCTTTAAAAAAAAAGATATTAGGGAAAATCAAGATGGAATGCAGAATGTGACAATGAACTACTGAGAATGACAAAGGAAACATCACTACTTAAGTAAAAATAAAAGTAAGCGGGATGCCTCCATGGTGGCGTGAGGGATTAAGTTCAGCACCATGAAGCTGTCTCAGCCTCTGCAACACCAGTTCGATCCCTGACTGGCCAGAGAGATTCCCACATGGCTCAGCCGACCTCTCCTGTCTCCCCAACTGCTCCCCTTAGCAGTGTTTTCACTCAACCGGCCTGTTCTGTTCCCCGCTCTGTCTCTGGTGACTCCTCTACCCTCCACATCTCTGACCTGTATCCCAGTTCTTGTATGCATAATAAATAAATCTTTAAAAAAAAAAGTAAATGGGGTCTTCAAAATTATAAGAGGCAAAAGGACATGTGCATAACCATCGTGCTCTAGTTATTAATGTTTTGCCTAAGGAGTACTGTTTAATAATTCTGATGCAGCAGTGCATGTATACAAGAATTGAGTAATACAAAAAATGAATGAAAATTATGAGAGACAGTTCAAATTTTAATTAGGATATTGACATATGAGAAAGGCTGGAAGGATTCATGTAGCAATGGAATAGAGCTGGAAACATTAGCAAGATCTAATTTTTCCCAGTACATGCATAGATATATAGATGTTGTGCATAAATATATTTCTTTGTCACTGACAGGACCAAAATGAAATGCCATCTAGTAGTCATGACCTTATTTAGGGTTCAGACCTTGTTTTCTAATACTACTTTACAAGAAATGAACAAGGGTCTCTTAAATGAATTGCTGATTTTAAGATTGGAAGAAGACTCAACAAGAACATCTAGTAATGCCAGAAACTATAGAAATGCTAAAACACACACCCACATTGGTGAAGGGATGTCAAAGGGACAGAGCTACCTAAAACTATTTCCAATGATCAACAATAATATATTTTTGTATTACAACCCATCCATAGTAATAGAGTAATGTCATATTGATATGTGTTTAAAATGATGTGATGAAAATGGCATTTTGCTCTGTTGATTTCCTCCTCAAAATTTATAGTCCCAGTTGATTAATGATAAAAACATCAAGAAGGGCCTCCCTGGTGGCACAAGGGATTAACATGCAACCTATGAAACTATCCACAGCCAGTGCAGCATGACTTCGATTCCCAGCCAGGGAGATACCCACATGGCACAACAGACCTCTCCTGACATACCTGCTGCTACCCTCAGCAGTGCATTTCAGTCAATTTGCCTGTTCTGTTCCCCATTCTGTCTCTGGTGAATCCTCTCACCTGCCCGCCCCCCCCCCCCACCGCCAACACCTCTGGCCTGTACCCCAGTTCTTGTATGCATAAATAAATAAATCTTAAAAAAGATTGCTGGATTTATTAAAAAAAAGACAAATACTAAAAATTGGGTATCGTACTAATTATATGAGAGCTCCTGAAATTTTCAAGGTCACTAAAAATAAGGAATGTCTGTTGAGCTGTCTCATCCAAGAAAAATTTTAGAGACATGATGAATAAACATCAGATGGTATTCTAGCCAGATTTGTGGAACAGAGCAAGGACACTAGGTTAAAACATAGGAAATCTGAATGGCTGTGAACTCTACTTAATACTAATGTATCAATGTTAGATAATCAATTTTAACAAGTGTATCAAGCTAGTGTTCTACCTTAATAATATTGTATAATGTATGCAGGGGCATGTGGGAACTCTGAACACTAATTAAATCTTTTCTATATGTCTAAAACTGTTCTAAAAATAAGGTTTTTTGGAAGAAATGCAACCCAGATCATTATACCTACATCAGGAAAACTGCAAACTTTCTCAATGATCAAGATTTGGGAAATTAATCACATGTCCTTCTTGAAGAAGCTGACAGTTGAAAATATTCAATTAAAAATAAGTCAAAATAAACTTCTCAGGATTTAAAAATTATGAATCCATATACACAGAATGAATACCAAATGACTTTGGAATTTCATGATACAGAAATATTTGAATTTACACAAAAGAAATGGAGTATTTAAAATTTATAAATTGACTCCTTTATAATATACTTTCAAAACAAAGACAAATATATATGGTAAATATATGAAGTAAATGATTAAAATGTTAAACTAACCCTGAGCTGATATAATTTTGTGCACTTTTCATTTCATTTTACATTGAATAAGTAGACAAACATAATGATTAATTCCTTCAACCTCTTCAAAAGATCAATTCAAATGCATTTTATTTTTTTAGAGCTGAGTCATATTCCATTGTGCATTAATACCATAACTTCTTAATCCACTTCTCTGTTATTTTGTCACTTACTACATACAGCATGGAGGGGATCATGGTAAATGAAATAAGTCAGAAAGGGATACATGCTGGATGTTTTCACTCATGTGGATATAGATAAAGGAAGCAAACAATCAACCAAACCTCAACAAAAGACACTCTAGAAATCTACAGAATTGAGGGTATTGGAGTGGCAGCATAGCAGTGAGGATGAAAGAGTGGAAGAATAAAATGGGCAATGGTGGAGGATTATGGGTGTGTTGATGGTGGATGTGTTCTGTTGACATACATCTAAAAAGGTATGAACATATATTTTGGAGTCATATGCCATGTTGGAAACCAATGTTACCTCAAAAATATATTTGAAAAAGTAAAAAATTAAACTCTAAAAGTATTTTAGTTTAAAGCTTAAATAATAATTCTCTTATTTTACTAGAGTGCCAAAGATCAGAAAAAGCATACTAATATCACAAGCACTTTTAATGAGTTATCTTAATGCAAATTGACTTCATGGATTTATTTTGATCTTTTTACCCATCCATATGTAAATTTTTACTGATTTTATTAAAATCACATGCTTTGTGAGTTAAATCAAGTTATATTTTCTTTTTTAATTTTTTTCATTTTATATATTTTTTACATAATTTTTCATTTTTATACAATGCATGCATTTTCTTCTTGGTTATAGTCCCCATAAAATTCCCACCACCGTTCACCTGTGAACTAACACCATGATCCCTTGTGCTCTTCCTACCCTTGTTTTGATCTTACTCACTTCTTCCCCATTGCAGTATGTCTCTACTTTATAGTTGCCTGTTGATTTTGATTTTTACTTTATTATAATTAGTTTTTTTCCCCAATCCCTTGTTTGGATCCTCTACATTCCTGCTATAAGTGAGACCATCCAGTATTTTTCTTTTTCTTTATGGATTATTTCACTAAGCATGATTCCCTTCAGCTCCATCCATGTTGCTGATTTTCAATGAGTTTGTAAGTTACTTAGATGAGCAACCATGGTATCCTGCATGGTTTTCATGTACCACATAATTTTATAGCAAATGAGGGTTGATTTACTGAGTAATGAATAGAGATGAAAAAAAAAATTCAAAACATTTTCTCATATCCTGAAATCATGCTCTATTAAATTATGATGTGAACTACATTATTTTTCATAAATTTGTAAAAATAACAAGTATTTTTCTTTAGAACACCTCAACAATGTCATAGATATTCCTAAAATTCCTCTGCAGAAAATGATGCTCTAATAACTGACTTTCTGCCCAGAGATTAAAGAAAAACTGCATAATCAAATTAAGCATATGCAAATTGGCTTTATTTTTATTATTTTTTAAAGATTTATTTATTTATATATGCAAGCACTGGGCACAGTCAGAAGTGCGGGAGGGTGAGAGAACACACCAGAGCCAGAGTGAGGAGCAGAACAGGCAGACTGACCAAGAAATACATTGCTGAGGGAAGCAGCAGGAGCAGCAGGAGAGGTCTGCGTGCCATGTGGGACCCTCACTGGCTGCCGGGGATAGAACCTGCACTGCAGAGGCTGTGGGCAGCTTTGCAGCACAGTGCTCAACCGCTGTGCCACTGGGGAGACCCCTGAATATTTGCTTTAATTGAAGCATTGTAACTAATAGAGAGGTGACTCTTATTTGTCCAAACAAATATGTAACCATCTTTATTCAATTTACAGGTTAAAAATGTTCTACAATTTTTTTACTATTCATTTTTATCTCTACTTTTCTTTTTCTCTCAGGATCCTTTACTACATATTTGAGATTGTTGATTTAAGTTCCATTAATGTTTTCTCACAAGTTTCTATAATTGAGTTTATTTAAGAAATAGGAAACATATAATAGCTCTAGCATTTAGTTATGAATCAATATGCAAAGTGATGTGTATCATAAAGAATCCTTGTTTATGTAATTCATAATAAATTCGATCACAGGAAGTTCTGAGGAGACTTCCATTTCAATTATGTAGATCTGATTATCATACTATTAGTGACGCAAAAAGTACATAACAATGTCAAAATCAACAGAAACTGCAAAGCCAACAATAAAAATCTATTCAAATTTAAGAAGTAAGTTTATTTTTTATTAAAATGTTTTTTTAAATTAATTAATTTATTTATACAAGCACTGGGTACAGTCAGAAGTGCAGGAAGGTGAGAGAATTCACCAGAGCGGGGAACAGAACAGGCAGAGTGATGAAATACACTGCTTAGCGGAGCAGCGGGCACGGAATGTGGGACCCTTGCTGGTGGCCGGGGATCAAACCGGTGCTGCAGAGGCTGGGGGAAGCTTTGCAGCCCAGCGCTCAATCTCTGCGCCACCAGGGGAGTCCCTAAGAAGTAAGTTATTATGTAGTTATAATGAAGCAACTGCCTGTCTTTGGGAAATATTATACTCAGTCATGAGATAAAATCAGACTTTCCCCTTACATTATGGAGAAAAAAATTGAAAATGATAGTTATATTTTTGTTAATCAATATTTATTTTATTAGAAATGATACCTGATTAGCTGTCTTTCAAGACTAGCAAAAAGATAGTTTCACATAAATGGTTAATATTGTCTTGATGCATTGATGATATAATTCTGAAGTGATACTAAGGGAAATTTTGTAGAATATTCACTTCCCTGAACAAAATTAAACAACTGTTTATATCTGCATAGGTGAGTATCAATTAATTTCTTAATGGTGTTTTGAGTTTCATTGTATTATCTAGCATTCAGATGGTCTCATTTCCCACTACATTCAAAATATTGAAATAATATGATCTGCCTTACTTTATGTAAAGAAATATTTTTCCTTGTGGATTGCCTTTTAAAAATGCATAGAATTCTTGTGTATCTGAAAAAAGTTTCTATAATCTAATGCATTCATCACAATTTGTTGAGTTAAAATATTTAAATATTAACTAGATTTATCCATTGTGTTTATATATCTCCAGTTTAGATCTCTCCTGTCTTGCCTGCAGCTCCCATCAACAGTGTATGTCAGTAGATCTACCTGTTCTGTTCCCCACTCTGTCTCTGGTGGGTCTTCTCAATTTCCACACCTCTGGCCTGTACCCCAGTTCTTGTATGCATAAATAAATAAATCTTTAAAAATGAATTAAAGGTTAGGGCCTCCCCTGATGGCGCAGCGGTTGAGGGCTGGGCTGCAAAGCTGCCCGGAGACTCTGCAGCACCGGTTCGATCCCTGGCCACCAGCGAGGGTCCCACAGGGCCAGAGACCTCTCCTACGGTACCCACTGCTCCCCTCAGAAGTGTATTTCATCAGTCTGCCTGTTCTGTTCCCCGCTCTGTCTCTGGTGAATCCTCTCACTCTCCCATGCTTCTAACTGTACCCAGTGCATAAATAAATAAATCTTAAAAAAAAAAAAAAGAATTAAAGGTTAGAGATTACATCATTGCCTTGTTCAAATAGTCCTAGAACTTTCTATGTACTAAAAATGAGGGAGGAAAAGCAAATGCCAGTTCCCTTCAGAATGTTGAAATCATTGAATTCCAAGCAAGTAAGAAAAAGCTTACCTAAAGAAAAATGTATTAGATTAATTTTGTTTGTTTAGTTAATCTCCCATGTCTCTGCACCATTGTTAATTAACAGTGAATGAAACAATTCAGAAAGCCATTGCCACAGTATAGCTTCTTGGCAATCACTACCTTGGTAGAGCTAAGCAGCTTTAATAAAACACTGAATTATATCTGGTGAAATTAACCTTCAAAAGTGAAGGAAAAATAAAGGCCTTCTCAGCCAAGTGAAAACTAAGAAAATTTGTCTCCAGTGACTAGCCTTGCACGAAATGTTTAAATAAGTTTGTCAGTGAGGACGAAAAATGATATCAGTGAAACTTGATCTACGACACATAAAGGAAGATCAACAGAGAAGTAAAATAAATAAGTGAATGAATGAATAAATAAATAACTAAATAAATAAATGCTATAAATATTTATTTTTAATATTCCTAATTTATCTAATAGATAATTGCTTCCTTTCTTCCATTCAGGCTTCCTTATGGCGTTAACATGCCAGAAGTAGACTCACTTTTGGGCCCTAGATTGTCTGTTGCCAGAATATAAAATATTCTTCATTGACATTATTAATTTCACTTTCTCTGAGCACAGGCTGTTGGAAAAATGGTGCCAATTGCTAATAGATTGTTTCTACCTAGGGTTGCCATGGAACTCCAATTTGTAGACAAACTGCTCCCTCAAGTCACCGTATAGAATTTTCAGTGTCAATATGTTTAGGAGAAAAACTCTAGTACAAATAACTCTCTCTTACTAATTAAATTTAGTTAAAGCACCCTCATGAGAGAAAACTGAATTTTGCCTTAATTTTTAGCCTGAATTTTATTTTTGGAAAGCAACTTGCTAAAGAAATTTTTGTAGGTATGAAATAAAGCCTTGCAATAAAAACAGCTCAATATTCATGATTAGAAAGACTCATAGACTTTTAGTAGTTAGATGCCAAAAGAAAATATTTGGTAGCGATTTTAAAAAGATGTGAAAAGACACTGTGAATTTGAATATAAACATAACAATTTTCTGAGAAATATGTTACATTAAAATGGGAAGTTATACTATTTGTGGTTCTTCAGTAAATGTCACTATCATTATTCTTACTGTTTGTTGGCATAATAAGGAAGCTTCAGAGACAGGGATGAAACACAAAAATCTGAGCTGACATATTTTTAATAATACTTTCTATTTCTCAAAGGTGTCTGTAATCTTCTCCCCAAATCATGTTTGCCTGGGATGTTATTTCATTTAATCATCCAACCTCAAAGCATTCAGTGTTGGTTTGAATTTGGGATATATCTCATGTTCTGCTCTGAAAAAAAATAACCAGGTTTATCTTTTTGTCTGAATCTGATTGAGTTTTTCTAAGTGTGTCAATGACAGAAGCAGTAAGAGTATATTTAGTGTAACTGACATTATAGTCCATCTATGTTCAAAGACACTGCACACAGCTAAACAGTGACTGTGTCATAACTTACAGGCTGTGGCTGTCATATCCCTGCTCTTTATTTATTTATTTTATATATTGTTTACATCATTTTTCATTTTTGCACAATGTATGCATTTTCATCTTGGTTATAGTCCCCATACAATTCTCACCCCCCTTAATTTTGACACTAATCTCTCCCCCCCCATAGTGTGTCTCAGGTTTATAGTTGCTTGCTGATTTTTGCTTTATTATAATTAGTCTTTTTCCTGGTTCCTTATTAGGTTTTCTAAATACCTGCTATGAGTGTGATCATCCAGTATTTTTCTTTATCTTTCTGGCTTATTTCGCTGAGCATGATCTTTCCAGCTCCATTCATGTTGCCGCAAATTGCATGAGTTTACCTTTTTTGATTGCTGAGTAATATTCCATTGTTTATATGTACCACATCTTCTTGATCCAGTCATCTACAAAGAACTGATGAGACTCACCAAAAACAAAGTAAATAATCCAGTCAAATAATGGACAGGGCCTCCCCTGGTGGCACAGCAGTTGAGCGCTGGGCTGCAAGGCTGCCTGCAGCCTCTGCAGCAACAGTTCGCTCCCCAACTGCAGGTGTGGGTCCCACACAAAAAAAAAAAAAAAAAAAAGGACAGAAGAGCTAAAAAGGAACTTCTCCAGAGAGTAAATGCAAATGACCAACAGGCATATGAAAAAATGTTCAGCATCACTTGCAATCAGGGAAATGTAAATCAAAACTACAATGAGATACCATCTTACACCATTGAGAAAGGCACATATTAAAAAAACTAGCGACAACAAATGTTGAGGAGGATGCTGAGAAAAAGGAACTCTCCTGCACTGTTGGTGGGAGTGCAAACTGGTCCAACCACTATGGAAAGCTGTGTGGAGATTCCTCAACCTGCTAAAGATGGAGCTTCCATATGATCCAGCAATTCCACTCCTAGGTATTTACCCAATGGACACAGAACCATTAATTCAAAAGGGCACCTGCACCCCTATATTTATAGCAGCACTATTCACAATAGCTAAGCTCTGGAAACAACCCAAATGCCCAAAAATATCCCTGCTCTTTATTTTTATTTATTTTTATTTTTTGTTTAAGATTTATTTATTGATTTATACAAGCACTGGGTACAGTCAGAAGTACGGGAGGGTGACAGAATTCACCAGAGCCAGAGCGGGGAGCAGAAAAGGCAGACTGTTGAAGTACACTGCTGAGGGGAGCAGGGGCATGGCAGGGGAGGTCTCTCCGCCCTGTGGGACCCTGGCTGGCAGCTGGGGATTAAATCAGCACTGCAGAGGCTGCTGGCAGCTTCACAGCCCAGTGCTCAACTGCTGCGCCACTCAGGAGGCCCTATCCCTGCTCTTTAAAGGAACTTGGTTTGGGGCCTCCCCTGGTGGCGCAGGCTGCGAAACTGCCTGCGGCCTCTGCAACACCAGTTCCATCCCCAGCCGCCAGTGAGTGAGGGTCCCACATGGTGTGATAGACCTCTCCTGCCGCCGGCTGCTGCCCTCAGCAGTGTACCTCGGTCCTTCTGCCTGCTCTGCTCCCTGCTCTGGCTCTGGTGAATTCTCTCACCCTCCCAAGCTTCTGACTGTACCCAGTGTTTGTATAAATAAATAAATAAATCTTCAAAAAATAAATAAATAAATAAAGGAACTTGGTCTCAGAAACACCAAGGCCTTAACAGCTAGTAGTTTGTATGTCTTGACTTTCTCTTTGACACACAGAATAAATGTGTGCTAAACTTATTGATTCCATTTCATGTATGCATGCATCCATAGCCCATTTAAACATGTAATTATCTGTCATCATGTTTCAAACACTTCACAACATACTTAACATGAAGCTGAAAAAAGAGAGTAGCTCCTTCTCTCACTGACCTTCCACATTACAAAGCCTCCTGAAACCTTCTCATTAATCAATTCTCCCAATGACGCAGCAATTCTCAGTCATCTGACCTGAGTCATTGTTGTAGCCTACTCCTTGAAGTCTTCTATGCACCTCAACTTCTAAGGGCTTTGGGTCTTTAAACAACACCCAAGTTAACTGTTATTTGTTAAAATGATACTGTCTTTTCCTATGATTTTGTATATGTTTTGTATAGATCTGGATTTTTCACATGTGTGGTTTCATCAGATTGCCTATCTCTAATAATTTATAGGGTGAATTCAAGGCCTCCTAAACTATGTCTTTGACTTTAAAAAAAGAAAAAAAAATACCATCTTGATGTGGAAGAAATGAGCTTGTGTTTTTCTATGAAATTATTTTTCAAGCTCTTTGCCATTCTGAATTTATCATCAAATTCAGTACTGATTTCTGCCTGTTATAATCTTCTTGTTCTGAAAAATGACCACAAAAGACTTTATGAAAATCATGGCTATTTTCCTTCTCTGAACCCATAGTAAATGCTTTAAAATTTGTGATGCATATTATAGGTATTCACAGCCCAGTGCTGTGTACATGGATGACACACTATAATATCATCATGTGGACATTCAAATTTTATATTTTTCATTTTTAAAACTATTGAGTTAGGGGCCTCCCCTGGTGGCACAGCGGTTGAGCGCTGTGCTGCAAAGCTGCCCGCAGCCTCTGCAGCGACGGTTTGATCCCCGGCCGCCAGCGAGGGTCCCACATGGCGCGCAGACGTGTCTTGCTGTGCCCACTGCTCCCCTCAACAGTATATTTTGTCAGTCTGCCTGTTCTGTTCCCTGCTCTGGCTCTGGTGAATTCTCTCACCCTCCCTCGCTTCTGACTGTACCCAGTGCTTGTATAAATAAATAAATAAATCTTTAAAAGCAAACGAACAAAAAAACTATTTGAGTTAATTTTAGATTGATATGTAGTTGCAAGAATCAATATATAAAGAAAAATTCAGAGTGGTCTTCATACAATTTTCCCCAATGGTAAGTAATGTAGTAACATTACTACATATCACAACAAAATTTATGACAATGGTACACCGTTTTGTTTTTTTTTTTTTAAGTTCCCTTAGCTATACTTGTTCCTATTTGTTTCCGTGTGCATTTAATTTTATGTAATACAATTGCATGTTTAAGCTTGTGTGTCCAAAACCACATTCAATATAAATAAGAGTGTCATCACAGAGGACAAATCTGATCTCAGTCTTGTTTTTTTCTTTATTCAAGGTTTCATAAAATCTGTGTTTGAATTTCAGCAGTTTGACTATGCCTGGGTATTTATTTATTTATTTATATTTTTAAATCTCTTTATTTATTTACTTTTTGGCATTTGTCATGTTTGCTGCTCTATGAGCACACCCTATCTTTGGTTTTGTGTCTAATATTAATCTTCCAATATTAATCTTGGAAAATCCCCAGTCATTATTACTTTGATTATTTATTTTGCAACATTCTTCATTTCTTCTCCCTCTGACAGTCACATTATGGCTCTTTTACAATATTTGTCATTATATGTGCATTCTTGGATATTTTGAGAATTTTCTCCACTTTAGTTTTCTCTTTGAATTTCTTTTGAGATTTTATGTTTATGTATCTTCAAGTTCACTGGGTTTCCCTCAGCCATGCCCATGATACTAAAAAAACTTATAAAGTTATTCTTTATTTCCTTTGCATGATCTTTGATTTCCAGCATTTCTTTTTTATTTTTTTTAGAATTTCTGTATTTTTATTTTCCAGACTGCATTACACTTCTCTTTTTCATGTCATCTAGACTACTTACTACAATCTGTATTAGTCAGGGTTCTCCAGAGACAGACAAAATAAGGATAAATATGTAGGTAGATAAATATTAGAGGAGATAATTGTAGAAATAGACTTATGTCATTGTGGAGGCCATAAAGTCCCACAACTTTCTGTTTGCTAGTTGGAGAATCAGAAAAGACAGAATTGCAATCAGGTTGTGTGGAAAGTCTTAGAACCCGGAGAGGACATGTTATAACTCTCAGTCTGAGGTCAACAGCTTGATAATTTAGAGGTTGACATTGCATAAATCCTGAACTCTGAAGACTCCAAAGTTCTGATGTCCAAGAACAGGTAAAGATGGAGTGCCCTCCCTGATGGCTCAGAAGTTAAAGACAGCGCTCTCAAGTTATCACCAGCCACTGCAGCACAAGTTTGATCCTCAGGCTGGGGGATCAAACCACATGGTGGAGCAACCCACGTGGTGCAGCAGACCTCTCCAGCCTCACTCGCTGCTCCCCTCAGCAGTGTATTTGAGTAGATATGCCTGTTCTGCTCCCCACTCTATCTCTGGTGAATCCTCTCACCCCCCACACTTCTGGCTTACACCTCAGTTCTTGTATGCATAAATAAATAAATCTTTAATAAAAAAAGATGGATGTCACCAATCAAGAAAATGGAGAGAAAATTCACCCTTTATTTGCCTTTTGTTCTACCTGGACCATCAAGGAATTGGATCATGTCTGCCCACAGTGTTGAGGGAAGATCTGTTCACTCAATCTAGTGAGTCAAATGCTAATCTCTCTGACACAACCTAAATGATAACGATTAACAACTACCTGGGTATCTTTCAGCCCAGTCAAATTGACACAAAAGAATACCCACTACACAACCATTAAAGTTTGAATCACAGCTATTTAAAATTTCTGGCCAGATAATTCCTGTATCATCTTTATATCTAACTCTGACTTCTGATGCTTTTATGTCTTTTCAAATTGTGCTTTTTGCCATTTATCAAAAGATGGACATGTTATCCCTCATAAAAGGAACTGCATTAAAGAGGTCTTTATTGATGAGGGGAAAAATACTTCTATAGTCTTATGATTGTGTTTCTTCCCTTTAGTGCCCCTTGCTCCTGGGTAGCACTTTCATCACCTTCCCTATCCTCCTTTGGTGATACAGAATGGTTAGAGAGGGCTGGTGTTAGGTAAATCTTTCCCCACATTTAATACTATAGGAGCCTGGAATTGAGTATTTTCCTTCCCACAATTTGGTTGGTTGCAGTAAAACCACCAGTCTGTGAGGCTTTAGGGACTTTTAAAAAAAAAAAAAAAGATTTATTTACTTTTATACAAGAACCGGGGTACAGATGCGCGGGAGGGTGCGAGGAGTCACCAGAGACAGAGCAGGGAACAGAACAGGCAGACTGACAAAATACACTGCTGAGGGGAGCAGCGGCCGAGACAGGAGAGGTCTGCTGCCAACTGGAATGGAACCAGCACTGCAGAGGCTGTGGACAGCTTCACAGTGCTGTGCTCAACTGCCTGTGCCACCAGGGAGGCCCGCTTTTTTTTTTTGAGGATAGATCTTTTAAGAACAAAATGGTCTCGTTCTATTTAAAAAGGCTACTTTTTTTCTCTTCTCTTTGCTAGAAATATGAGTTTTTCTCAGATAATCACCAAGAGAATATAATGTCGCCTGGAAATAAAACTCACAAAACTCTCTCAGACTGGCCCTGGAGTCTTTAACTCCAAACTTGTGCACACTGAAAATCTATTAACTTATTAATTATAATTTAGATTTTCAGTATCAAAACTGCTTCTCAGGTAGATTCCTGGTACTGGGTTTACATTCAGATGCAGTGTTATTCTCCATATATAGGCATATATCTGTAATTTAGGTTATCCTTTTACATCAGTTTCTCTGATGGATGAAGAAGAGTTATAGATTTTCAGGATTTTGCTTATGGTGTATGTGGGAGACATAATTTCTAATCTATCTACATACCATACCTGTAACATGAAATCTCTTGTAGTTCTTTTATAGTGGATCAGCTAACAAAAATTCAATTTTTATTTATGTATGAATGCCTTTTTTCCTTTCATTTTTGAAAGCTTATTCAGTTATATAAGATTCCTTATTCATAGTTCTTTCAGAATTTAGAATATGTCCTTCATTGTTTATGAGATATCATTTGTTAATCTTTTTTTTTTAAGATTTATTTATTTATTTATACAAGCACAGGGTACAGTCAGAAGGGCAGGAGGGTGAGAGAATTCACCAGAGCCAGAAGAGGGAGCAAAGCAGGCAGAAGGACCAAAGTACACTGCTGAGGGGAGCAGCGGGCGGCAGGAGAGGTCTGTGCGCCATGTGGGGCCCTCCTCTGGTGTCCCGGGAGCAGTCGGGGATTGAATCAGCACTGCAGAGGCTGCGAGCTTCTTCACAACCCAGTGCTCAACCGCTGTGCCACCGGGGAGGCCCTCATTTGTTAATCTTATTGTGATCCTCTTGTTTCTTGTTGCTTTCCTTTGATTTTCAAGATTCTTCTGTTGCTTTACAATATTTTTATGGTACTATTTTACTATTTATTATGTATATGAATGTAACTATCTCTTGATTTTTCATATGTGGAGTTTATTGAGCTTCTTGGATATGTAGATCAATGTTTTTAATTGTATTTGCATCATTTTCAGCTATTATTTCTTTAATATTTTTGTTTCCCTTTCTCTTTGCTCTCCCTCTGATAATTTCATTGTAGGGGCAGGATGGGCCATTGAGCAGGTTTTCTAATCCAGCAGACGGGCAAAGGAGAGTCCTGGAGCCCTCAATGGGTTTCTCAGGCTTTTACTGAGCTGTTACATATAGAGCAGCAACCAGGTACATGGCAGACAGGGGTGCCTGGGGGCCAGGAGGCCGGCCCGTCCTCCAAGACCCAGCAAGTCTTCACTCTGGGCTTCTCTGGCTTCTTTCTCCCCTTCTCTCTCCTGCCTTTCTCTCCTGCTTCTGCTTCTGCTTCTCTAGGTGACTATCTCAATACTCCTCCCCTGGCCCCAGAAGTAAATAGGACAGCTTGCAACAATGTCGCAACTGCAGGTGGCCCAGTAGGCAGGGCAATCCTAATGGTGGGAGGGCAGAAAAGCCTGAAAACCATTTACCCTGCACTCATGATTATGTATTAGGGCATTTAGTACTGCAAAGCGTTTCTCTTAATTTCTATCCATTTCTCTTTTTTTCTGTATTCAGATTATAGAATCTCTATTTATATCTCTTCAAGTTCGCAGACTATTCTTCAAGATCAAATCAACTATTGAACCCGATTAATGAATTTTAGACTTTATATATTTTTATAATAAATTTTATTTTTATATTCCCCATACAATTGCAACCCCCTTATTTTGACCCCAATCCCTCCCCTCCCGCCCCCTACCCCCCATTGAGTGTCTCTGGTTCATAGTTTTTGGTTGATTTTGATTTTCACTTTCTTATAGTTATTCATTTTCCTGGTCCCTTATTTAACTTTTCTACATTCCTGCTATGAGTGAGACCATCTGGTATTTTTCTTTTTTCTTTCTGGCTGATTTCACTGAGCATGATCCCTTCCAGCACCATCCATGTTGCTGCAAATTGCATGTGTTTATCTTTTTTGAATGCTGAGTAATATTCCATGGTACATATGTACCACATCTTCTTGATCCATTCATCTATTTTTGGACATTTGGGTTGTTTCCAAAGCTTAGCTATTGTAAACAGTGCTGCTATAAACATAGGGGTGCAGGTGCTCTTTGGAATTGATGTTTCTGTGTCCTTTGGGTAAATACCTAGGAGTGGAATTGCTGGATCATACGGAAGCTCTATGTTTAGTAGGTCCAGAAATCTCCACACAGCTCTCCATAGTGGTTGGACCAGTTTGCACTCCCACCATCAGTGCAGGAGAGTTCCTTTTTCCCCACACCCTCGCCAATATTTGTTGTTGCTAGTTTTTTTAATATGTGCCATTCTCACTGGTGTAAGATGGTATCTCATGGTAGTTTTGATTTGCATTTCCCCGATTACAAATGATGTTGAACATTTTTTCATATGCCTGTTGGCCATTTGCATTTCCTCTTCAGAAAAGTTTCTATTTAGCTCTTCTGCACATTTTTTGACTGGATTATTTTCTTTGTTGTCATTGAGTCTCATTAGCTCTTTGCAGATTTTTGTGATCAGTCCTTTATCATTAGTGTTGTGTGCAAAAATGTTCTCCCAGTTGGTGGGGTTTCTCTTTGTTTTTGTTATTGTCTCTTTTGCTGTGCAGAAGCTCTTTAATTTGATGAGTCCCAGCTGTTAATCTTTGCCTTCACTATCACTGCTTTGGGTGATGTGTCTGTAAAGATGTCTTTGATGTGAATATCACGTAGTGTTTTGCCTATATTTCCTTCTATGTATTTTATGGTTTCAGGTCTTATGGCTAGTTCTTTAATCCATTTTGACTTGGTTTTTGTGTATGGTGTGAGGTAGAGGTCAAGCTTCATTCTTTTGCATGTAGCAACCCAGTTTTCCCACCACCATTTAATGAACAAACTTTCTTTGCTCCAATGCATATTCGTTCTTTGCTCCTTTGTCAAAGATTAGTTGACCATAAATCTGTGGGTTTATTTCTGGATTTTCTATTTGATTCTATTGGTCTGTGTGTCTATTCTTGTTCCAATACCATGCAGTTTTGATGATTATGGCTTTGTAGTATAGTTTGAAGTCTGAGCATGTGATGCGTCCATTCCCTTCTTTTATTTTCAGGAGAGCTTTGGCTATTCGGGGTTTTTTGTGATTCCATATGAATTTCATCAATAATTTTTCTATTTCTTTGAAGGATGACATTGAAATTTTGATTGGAATAGCATTGAATCTGTATATTGCTTTTGGTAGGATGGCCATTTTAATAATGTTTATTCTTCCGATCAATGAGCAGGGGATGTCTTTCCATTTCTTTGTGTCTTCTTCTATTTCTTTTAACAGTGTTTTATAGTTTTCTTTGTATAGGTCCTTTACCTCTTTTGTTAGATTGATTCCCATGTATTTGATTTTTTTGTTTGATAATAAAAGGGATTTTTTTTTTTATTTCTTCTTCCTCAGATTTATTGTTTGTGTATAGGAAGGCTACTGACTTTTGCGTGTTGATTTTGTATCCTGCCACTTTACTGAACTGATTGATGAGTTGAATTAATTTTTCTGTGGAGTTTTTGGGGTTCTCTATATATATTATCATATCATCTGCAAATAGTGATCGTTTGACTTCTTCTTTTCCTATTTGGATTCCTTGTATGTCTTTCTCTTGTCTTATTGCTCTAGCTAGGACTTCCAGTATTATATTGAAAAGTAGTGGTGAGAGTGGACATCCTTGTCTTGTTCCAGATCTCAATGGAATTGCTTTCAGCTTTTCACCATTGAGAATGATACTGGCTGTTGGCTTGTCATATATGGGCTTTATGATGTTGAGGTATGTTCCTTGTATCCCGAGAATTTCAAGGGCTTTTATCATGAATGGGTATTGCACTTTGTCGAAAGCTTTCTCAGCATCTATTGATATTATCATATGGTTTTTATATTTCTTTTTGTTGATGTGTTGGATAATGTTGATTGATTTGCGGATGTTGAACCATCCTTGTGTCCCTGGATTGAATCCTACTTGGTCGTGGTGAATTAACTTATGGATACATTGTTGGATTCTGATAGCTAAAATTTTATTGAGGATTTTTGCATTAGTGTTCATTAGGGAGATTGGCCTGTAGTTTTCCTTTTTTGTGTTGTCCTTGTTCGGTTTTGGTATTAGTGTAATGTTGGCTTCTTAGAACGTGTTTGGTATTGTCCCTTCTTCTCAATTTTTTGGAAGAGTTTGTGAAGGATAGGCACTAATTCGTCTCTGAATGTTTGGTAGAATTCATTTGTAAATCCATCAGGTCCTGGGTTTTTGTTTTTGGGGAGGTTTTTGATTACCATTTCAATTTCGCTGCTTGTAATTGGACTGTTTAGGTGTTCTATTTCTTCTTTATGTAGCTTTGGGTGATTGTAGAGTTGTAGGAATTTGTCCATGTCCTCTAGATTGTTGAACTTGTTTCCATATAACTGTTCATATTAGTTACTGATTATTCTTTTGATTTCTGCTGTGTCCGTTGTGATTTCTCCTCTTCTCCTCTTTCATTTATGTTCCTGTTTATTTGTTCTTTCTCCCTTTTTTCCTTTGTGAGCCTGGCTAGGGGTTTGTCTAGTTTATTGATTTTTTCAAAGAACCAGCTCTTGGTTTTCATTGATGTTTGGATTGATTTTTTAGTTTCAATTTCATTTATTTCTGCTTTGGTTTTTATTATTTCTTTTCTTCTACCTGTTTTGGGTTTTTTGTTGTTATTTTTCTAGATCTTTGAGCTTCAAGATTAGGTTATTTCTTTGAGTTCTTTCTTGTTTCTTGATGTGAGCCTCTATTGCTATATATTTTCCTCTTATTACTGCTTTTGCTGCATCCCATACATTTAGGAAATTGGTACCTTCCTTGTCATTCAATTCAAAGATTTTTTTTTAATTTCTTCTTTGATCTCCTCATTAGTCCAGTGGTCTTCCAGTAGTGTGGTTTTTAATCTCCATGAGGTAGGAGAGTTCCTTGCCTTCTTTTTATGGTTTATTTCTAGTTTGATGCCTTCATGGTCAGAAAAGATGGTTGGTATGATTTCAATCTTGGTGTATCTGTTGATGTTTTTCTTGTGCCCCAGTATGTGATCTTTACTTATTTTTTGTCTTGTTGATCTATCCATTGTTGATAGTGGTGTGTTGAAGTCTCCCACTAGGTATGTGTTTTCTCTGATGTCTGTTTTCAGAGATGACAATAGCTGTCTGATATATTTTGGTGCTCCTTCGTTTGGTGAATATATGTTAATGAGTTTTATTTCTTCTTGAAGTATTGTCCCTTTGATCATAATGTAGTGACCGTTGGGGTCTCTTTTTATCTTTTTGAGTTTGAAATCTGTTTTATCTGATATAAGTATAGCTGTTCCTGCTTTCTTTTTTGGTCCATTTGCTTGTAGGATTGTTTTCCATCCTTTAACTTTGAGTCTATTTTTATCTTTTGTAGCTAAATGTGTTTCCTGGAGACAGCAAAAGGTTGGGTTTTGTTTCTTAATCCAACCTGCTACTCTGTGTCTTTTTATTGAAGAGTTTAGTCCATTTACATTTAGAGTTAATATTGATATGTTAGCATCTGTATTTGCCATTGTGTTTGTCTTTCCTTTGATTTTATTTATTTATTCTATTAATACCTTTTTTTTTTGGCCTTCTTTCGTTGTTATTCATCCCTCTGAGGTTCTGGCTTTAGGACTCCTTGTAGTATTTTTTGGAGTGGGGGTTTATTCGTAATGAAATTCCAGAGTTCCTGTTTGTCGGGGAATGTCCTTATTCTTTCTTCATAGAGGAAGGAGAGCTTCGCTGGATAGAGTATTCTTTGTTGGCATCTGTTTTCTTGGAGTCTGTTGACTATGTCCCTCCACTCTCTCCTTGCCCGTAGTGTTTCTTCGGGGAAGTCTGATGTCAGCCTGGTTGGTTTTCCTTTGAATGTTATCTGTTTCTTCCCTCTTGTCAGCTTCATTATTTTTTTCTTGTCCTGGATTCTTGGGAGCTTTACTATTATGTGTCTTGCTGTATTTTTCCTTTTGTCGTGGAAGTTTGGTGTTCTTCTTGCTTCTTGTATATCAATTTTCAGCTCCTTCTTCACATTTGGGAAGTTCTCTTCAATCATCTCCTGGAATATTTTCTCTGTTCCTACATCTCTCTCCTCTCCTTCTGGTATTCCTATAACTCTTATATTTCTTTTCCTCATGGAGTCAGATAGTTCCTGAAATCTTTCTTTGGTCTTTTCCCTTCATACTTCTCTTTCCTTTTCTGTTTTGGTTCTTTTTATTTCTGTGTCTTCAAGAGTACTTATTCGTTCTTCCATTTCATCTATGCTGCTTTCATTGCTTTTCCCAGAGTTCTTTAGTGCCTCCATGAATTATTTGATCTCCTGCATTTCTTTTGCTTCCCTATTTAGGGACTCAATTTCATTCTTCTGATCGTTGATTATTTTTCCCTTATCATTGTTTTCCTTTATGAATTCTGTCACTTTTTTAATCATGGCAATTTTCAATTCTCTTTCTGGAAGGCTCAGAAGTTTTTCCAAGTTACTGTTGTTGCAATCTGGTGGGTGGTTTTCTTTTTGTGGTGTGCTTTTTTCCTGAGGAGTTGCTAGGTTGCATGTGGTTCTTCTACTCCCTACTGTCTGTTTTCTAATTTGTCGTATGCATTGGTACACTGTGTTGCTGGGACTGGCCAGCATCTTGGGTGAACTTCTCCTCTCCCCTCTGGCTCCTCCGGGAGCCATTGGCTGGCCCGGGGCTGTGTGTAGGTCTCCGGGAGTCTCTGTTTTTCTCTAATGGCGCCTGGAGCCATTCGCTCACCTCCGTGGTGAATCCTGCAGGGTTCTCCACCGCTCTAGTTCACGGTGTGTGGTGGCTGAAATAGTTCCTTTCCACTCATAGTCCCGCTTGATGCATAGTTTGTTCTTGTTGGTCGTTTTAGTTTGTTTTTTCCTCCTTCCTGTTTATCAGAGAGTGCCGACTTTGTGGGTGGGGGAGGGTAGCCTAGACTTTATATTTTACAAGCTTTTATTGCGTTTTTATTTGATTAGATATTATTATCATACTTTCCTATAATTATATAATATCCATAAACATTTCAATCTATTTACAACAGTTGCTTTGAAGTCTGTCAACTAATCTACATCTGCATCTTCTTAAACACAATATCTATTACTTGATTTCTCATGTAAGAATTATACATCTTTTTTGCTTACATGTATCATAACATTTTACTGAAACAATAGATTACATAATATATTTTAGCAATAGGGATGCTGATTCTCCCTTCTAACAAAATTTGTTGGTGGTATTATTTGCTTTCTTATTTATTTGTTACTAATTTGGCTGCCTTTGTTAAATCAAATCTATATTCCCGAAAATACTCATATGTCTGATGTTAATCCTCAAATGACACAGTTCTGGTCATAATACATATTCTCCTAGACCAAAGTGATGAATGTTAATTTTCCAGATTCTTTGATGGTCCCTTTCCCTGATCTCCATGTTAACTTTCTAACTGCTCTGCTTCTATTGATTTTATATCCAGTTGCCATCTTCTATTAATTGCTAAGTAGTTTTTTTTTTTATCTTTCTCTTGATAAGAACCTATACATAAATTGTTCTCCAGTCTCATTCAATTAAAGTAGGCTGCAATTTTCAAAGGCAAATGTTGCTGATCCCTGAGCTTATTCTGAATGTAGGACAGCTCTTGATTTTTATGTTGCTGTTCCATCTTCAGCTTTTCACTGGTAATCCTGTTTACCATTTCTTAAAATCCAACCCTTCCTCACACACCCCCACATCCCTATTTTTAGAACATAATATTTATATGGAATAAATCCATTGTAGAAGTAATCAATTTATTAGGATGAACCCCAAATCCGATATAGTGACAGTCCTCACTAGAAGGGGCATTGGGAAATAGACACGAACACAGGGAAAATGCCACGTGAAGACGAAGGTGGACCTTGGACTTATACTTTTGCATGGCAAGGGATATCAAAATTTGCAAGTAATCCATCAGATGTTAGGAGAGAGGAATGGAATCCTCTTGATCTTAGAATCTTTCCAGTCTCAGAAGGACAAATCTACTGATACTTTGATTTTGGACTTCTAGTCTCTACTTCTTGAGAATATAAATTTCTGTTGCTTTAGCAACCCGGTTTTTAATAACATTTTATAGCAGCCTAGCTAATTAATACAGCAATAAGGATTAGAAAGTATTATAATATCCTTTGGAATTTATTTCAAACATTAGAAACTTGGAATTAATAAAATGAATCAGAGAGAGAGAGAGAGAGTTCTTATAAGTAAGGAAACCAGCTAAGAGATGAGAATAATAATCATGTATAAATGTGATAAATACCTTCACTCAATTCTAAAAATAAAAGTCTGAGGTAATTACAAATGACCTTGAGAAAGAAACCCTAGGTTTTGAAAGACCAATTATGAATGCAGAGATTGCTCTCTCCTCTATGATGAGCTCAGATATAAAAAGGTCAATTAAAAGAACAAAAGGTACGTTGACTAAGCCATAGCAAATAAAATTGCATAGATGAATAATATCAGAAAGGATACAACTCAGATTTAATGAATTTAATGGGAATTACTAGATGGTAACAAAAATGTTCAGAACAACAACAAAAAAATTGAGAATGATAATAGAAAGATCAATTAATTTCTGAGCAGCAGCAGTCCTGCCCAATGAAATACTGAGTATTTCTTCTGCTTCCTGTCTCTCACTAAGTTCTCAGTATGACATCATGTGAACAAACCTAAGACTCAAGGAGGTGAAGAGGCTATAAGAAATTACATAGTTTCCAGGGATGGTGCCAAAATGAATATGGCTTCTGCAAAATAAGCTGCACAATCTACCCTAAAAAATCTTTCTCTGACTATATATTTTTCTAGGCAATATTTTGTTTAGCTGAGAATGCAGTTTTTGAGGCTTATAGTTGTGGTTCCAACAGATGGATATTTGCATTTGAAAATTCTTTCAAATCCTGTAAGTTTTTATTTTCAGATGGGTGCTATTGAAGTGGAAAGGACAATAATAAGATGATTAAAAAGTAGAGTTAGACAACTTATACTAAATAGGGAAAAATCACCCAATAAGCAAAACACTCAAAAATATAAACTCAAAATATTTATTTATGTGAAAACTTTATTAAGCATAGTTAAAATTCCTTATGGGATATGTAATATCCAGTATTATTACTATAAGACTTTTTATCACACTCTCACAACACTAAAACTGTAAGTAATTTTCATACAGGAATTTGACTATATGCTAAAAGTTAAAAACTATATATTAGGCAAACATTTTAGGTGTCAATTTATTCCTAATATCTTATAGAAGTAGTTTATTTGTTCAACACAATACTAATTCTTATATTTGCCTGTTATTTTTGTAGAATATCAGCAAATATATATATATATAATATTATTTATAAGGGTACCAAGAATTAATACTGAGCAGTTTTTATAGTAATAGTAAATCATAGAAACTAAATGGTATGATTAAATGATATTGGGATGTAATAGAAACAACATTTTAGAAAAATGTCTGACCATATCACATGCCATCTATTATACCTTGCGTAAACATCTTAAACCTCTCAAAGGCTATTATTTTTAAAATAAACTTGACTAGTTTAATTAACTAGCAGTAATCTTACAGAATAATTCATCTCTACCCTCTACCTTACATCCAAGCACATCCATATGGTTTCACCTTTATTTTCAATAATTCTAAGGCATGTGGGCTCAGTGATGTGCTTATAAGGCGACAATCAATTTAGATGTGATGTAGAAAGGAGGCAGGGGCCTTGGCTGATGTCTCCATTACTCAGTGAGTGTTTTCACTGAGTGCCTAAGTACCACAAGACTGTTATGCATTATCCTTGGTCAGATGACTTGAGACTGATATGTTAGTGTTGCCCAATAGGATCCCTATTGCTGCCTAAGTCCTGGCTTCATGACCTCAACCATTCTGATAATGGAGCTTATTACATAATTTAGAAGGTTTTTGTCAATCCTTCTACCTCACATCAATTTCCCCTGCTAATCGGTACATTTTAACATTAGCTCATGTTTCTCAACATGTTTTCTGGCAATGATTGCAACTTAATTTTAAGGTTGTGAGTATCACTTTACTCTTCTAATACAAAACAAACAAACAAACAAACAAACCTCTGTTCACCCAATAACCAGTGTGGTACTCAGTGCCTTGAATAGATCTCAAATACTGCATGGCTCCCTGTTTGGACACTGGAGTATCACCCACCTAAATACCTCATCCCCTTAATCTGGCTCCTGTATCTATTTATAAAACTTCAGTTCTACAGACAAAGGACTAAAATTCAGCAAAAGATTGTCATACACTGAAAATAATGTTTCTCCATTCACCTGAGGCCCTATGTCAACTCATTAAATGTGAAGTTATATTAACCAAATTATAAATCTAATGCCATTTAGTCTGTCTCATACACTCTGACCTCCTTATTGTATTTCAGCCTGAATTAAATTATTATCATGTATTTAAAACTAGAAAACAGGGCATCCCTCGTTGTGCAAGGGTTAGATCTCAGTGCTTTCAAGCTATCCCCAGCCACTGCTGCCTGAGTTCGATCCTCAGCCAGGGAGCTAACCCATATAGTGCAACAGACCTCTTCTCTCACACCTGCTGCTCCCCTCAGCAGTGTATTGCAGTAGCTCCACTTCTTCTGTTCTACACTATGTTGCTGGTGAATCCTCTCACCACCCCACACCTCTGGTCCACACCCCAGTTCTTGTATGCATAAATAAATAAATCTTAAAAATAAGTCAATAAATATAGAAAATAGTAAAGTTTTAAAAACATAAGTCATACCAAAACACTTTATAAAATACAAAATACTAAATAAGTGGATAGGTATAAATGTTTTAATTTTTATTTTCAGTGGTTATAACTATAAGGTAACATTGGTCCACAAACCATTTATTATTCAGAGACATAGGGTCACACCTCGGATGCATGTCAACACTTCAACCTATGCCAAGGCACCAACATTCCTCTGCCATAGTCCCTCCCGCCCTTCCTCCCCATTTTGTAGCCTTAATTACACCATGAGATTATTTAGGGTTATTGGTTTGGTTTATTCTGATCCTTTGTTTTATTTTGCTATATTCTACATATATCTGAAACCATCTGCAATATCTTTCTCTTCTGACTTGATTTGCTTAGCATACTCATCCCAAGTTCCATTCATGTTGTTGCAAATGGCAAGAGTTTATCATTTTTGTAACCAAGCAGCATTCCATTGTTCATATACTCCGTTATCTATATACCATATTTTTTCTATTCCACTTCTCTGTCTGTGAACACTTAGGTTGTTTCTGTAAGTTGTCTACTATAAATAGAGTTGTAATGGTGCCATATTCTTTTTCAGGTCCTGCTTTGCCTTGAAATGTTTCTTTGTATGCACATTTTGATGTTTTAGATTTTCTTCCCAGCTGTTCTGTGCATTCAGAGCAAGTTGAGAGCTTCTGGGATAGCCTAAGAAAGCATGTGGGTTGGAGGCAGATACCACATTTGACTACCCACAATGGACAAAGCAACCAGGATGTCTTTTTTTTTTTTTTTTTTTTTTTTTTTAGATTTATTTATGTATGCATAGAAGAACTGGGGGGTAGGCCAGAAGTGCAGGGAGGGGGAGGAGAGCATTCACTAGAGACAGAGTGGGGAGCAGGGAAGGCAGATTTACTGAAATACACTGCTGAGGCGAGCAGTGGGCAAGACAGGAGAGGTCTGCTGCACCATATGGGTAGCTGCCTGGCTGGGGATCGAACTCAGGCTGTAGTAGTGAAGGCGCTGATATTTAACTCCTAGGCCACCAGGGAGGCCCTAGGATGTTGTTTTTCATTTGTAGACTGTTCTCAAATACAGTTACTCATAGTTTTTGGCTACACACACACTCTGAGTGCTGGGCCAGAGATCACACAGGAGAAGGGGCTAGATGACTTCCTTGGCTTTCTGAAAACTGTCCAGTTGCCCGTAGATATAGGGTTCTGAGTAATATACTCAGAGGTCATTTAATCTCTCACTGTGCAAGGAAGCGTTCCACTTCAGTCCTGAACTTCTGTTGACAACCCAACGCTGGCTCAAAAAAAAAACAAAACAAACAAACAAAATAAAACTACCAGGCACACTGGGTTCACTGTGGCCATTCACAGTTTTCACAGTTTCTTTCTATGTACTCAGGAAATGGCTGGAATCACATGTCGGGAGGGTTGCATGGTTTTCCTGTTCCCTAGGAACAGACAATCCTGGGAGCTCAGCGATCATGTTATAGGCAAGTGGTTCTATCTCATGCTAAAACTGTTCACCAGTTATCAGATAAGCTTTCTTGAACAGCTGAAAAAGTTATGCTCTTTTTTTAAAAAGATTTATTTATTTATGCATACAAGAAGTGGGGTATAGGCCAGAGATGTGGGGGGTCAGAGAATTCAACAGAGACAGAGTGGGGAGCAAAACGGTCAGACTGACTGAAATACACTGCTGTGTAGAGCAGCGGGGAAGTCAGGAGAGGTCTGCTGCACCATGTGGGTCAGCTTGCTGGCCAGGGATTGAACTCATGCTGCAGAGGCTGTGGACAGCTTCAAGTGCTGTGCTTCACCCCTTGCCATCAGGGAGGCCCACAAGTTATGCTCTTGGTGCGCTCTAAGCATTCCCCTTCCTGAACAGGGACCATCAGAGAGTCTAAGGAACTCATGGTGGGTGGGGGAGGATGGATATTCCTCCTAGTGAACTGGTACCATTCATGACTTGAATTTTCCTAGCCTTTCTTACCCTTTCCTATGGTTTCTGTCTCTCCTCTGTGCTGAGATACTACTTCTTTTTTTAATTTTTTTAAGATTTATATATTTATACAAGAACCAGGATATAGGCTAGATGTTCAGGAGAGTGAGAGGATTCACCAGAGACAGAGCAGGGAACAGAATAGGCAGACTGACAAAATACACTGCGGAGGGGAGCAGCAGGTGAGACAGAAGAGGTCTGCCCACCATGTGGGCATCTCTGAGGCCGGCACTGCAGAGGCTGCTGACAGCTTCACAGCACTGCCTTCAGCTGCCTGCACCACCAGGGAGATCCGAGATACTACTTATTTTTTTTTTTTTAAGATTTTTTATGTATTTATACAAGAACTGAGGTACAGGTCAAAAGTACAGGAAGGTGAGAGAATTCACCAGAACCAGAGGGGGCAGCAGAACAGGCAGATAACCGAAATACACCACTGAGGGGAACAGCAGGCGAGGCAGGAGAGGTCTGCCACGTCATGTGGGTTTCTCACTGGCCTGCCGGGAATCGAACCCATGTTGCAGAGGCTGCAGACAGCTTCACAGTGCTGCGCTCAACCCGTTGTGCCACCAGGGAGGCCCCCGGAGATACTACTTCTTACATCCCCAAATATTTTGTTCCCAGATGTGGTTGTTTCCTCCAGACACCGATCCTTGTTTTCCTTGAAGGAAATGATGATTCAAGTCCTCTGTTTATTCATCATCTCTGAGACCCCTTAGACATAACTTTTAAAAAAAATGTGATTGCATCATAAAATTTTACTCTGTCTCTGTCCTTTTCCGAATCTACATGCCATTGTCTTTTTGTACATCTCAACTTTCTGATGAAAGAGAAAATATCCTAAGTCTTCAAGAATTTCTAGAATGGCTTTCTTATTTTTATCCCCCCCCGATACTTTTGATTCTATCTAGAATTAATTCCATCAAAGCTATCTTTCTTCTACCACTTACCACCTTTCACTGTTAGACAAAGTGAAATTTAAAAATACATGAACACATAATATGAATACTTTATGAGTAAGGAAGATCTTTATTTAAAAATTGGTAATCAAAATTATTTATATCTAAAATTATTTTCTTTTTGGGCCTTCCCTGGTGGCACAGGCAGTTGAGTGACGGTCTATGAAGCTGTCAGCAGCCTCTGCAGCTCTGGTTCGATCCCTGATGGCTGGCACGGCAGACCTCTCCTGTTGCACCCGCTGCTCCCCTCAGCAGTGTATTTCAGTCAGTCTGCCTATTCTGTTCCCTGTTCTGTCTCTGGTGAATCCTCTCACAATCCCATGCATGTGGCTTGTACCCCGGTTCTTGTATAAAATAAATGAATAAATCTTTAAAAAAATAAAAAATAAAATCATTTTCTTTTTAAGCATCATATTATAAATTATTTTTACTTGCAGATAAGTGAATGGGTCAGAGGCCTGAAGAAAGAACTCTTATCACAAATCAACCCATTAATTGAGAGAGCATGGGAGCCAAACTTCACTCTACTTATTATAAGTGAGAGAACCTTCTCTAATAGTTTCCTTATTTCTCTGATCACCACATATGACAACTCTCTTGATATGAAATACAAAACATAAAATTTCGAGGCAGGTCCTGTTTTTTAGGTGAAGTCACAAAATATAAATACAAAATACAGTAAATTATTAATGATAACTCATAAAATGCAAGTAGTTTCAGATATATGTAAAGGGATACATTTAACTAAATAAATCACATTTTTTTTCTACAAACATACTTTTAAAAAAGTATAATTTTTGTATTTCAAAAAGAGATCTCACCTTCTGCTGAAACTAGAAATATAAAACCAGCATTATCAAATAAAAATGCCTTAGATCATCTCTTTTTTTAAAGATTTATTTATTTATTTATGCATGCAAAAACTGGGGCACAGGCAAGATGCATGTGGGGGGTGAACTCGTGCTGCAGTGACTGCAGGTTGCTTCATAGGTTGCATCTTAACCCCTTGCACCACCAGATAGGCCCTAGATAATCTTATTTTTTTAATAATGTACTTGTCTATATTTCAAATGCAGGATTTATTTCCTTTGACTTTGACTGCTGTTCACTTGCATTTTTCAGAGGTTTCTCTATATTCTGTATATAAGCAAGAATGGAGTTTTGTTTTTAATTGGATGTTGTTCTAATGCTTCAGAATATTTCAAGTTAAGTGACTGAACTCAAGATCTGGTGAACATATAGATGTCCTTTTATACCACCCAATCATAAAGCTTCTCTCAACACCTGCAATAAAAAATAAAGCAACACTGCATAATGGGTGAAACAAACACACAAGGGGACAAACAAAACCATAGGCGACAACCTGTACAATATTAAGAAGGTATCCTTGTAAGCCCAAAATACTTGCAATACAGTCTAACCATGTACAGTAATGGTTCTTGGATGATGTCAGCATAGTTTTGCATAGAAATGATTCTGATAACCTCTGAGAGCAGGAGAATTTGAATTGTCAACGTGTCCTAATCTTACATCTTAGTGACATAACACAAAGGCAAAGTTTACTTCGCTAAGGAAAAATAAGCACATATGACAGGCTTTCCAAACTGTATTT
This sequence comes from Talpa occidentalis, assembly GCF_014898055.3. NCBI lineage: Eukaryota > Metazoa > Chordata > Mammalia > Eulipotyphla > Talpidae > Talpa > Talpa occidentalis. The sequence goes on from NW_026555331.1 coordinate 70,000,400, forward strand.
CTTGATTGAGCCCTGACAATATAGAAAATATTTTAACTTAAGTAACCATGAAATACTGACAAAAGTTTCTGTATTTTGTCATAAAAATAACTCAATAATATTCAAAGAAAACAAATATTGCTGACAACACAAATTTAATATGGGTACAATAAATTAGATAAAATAGCACAAACAGAAAACAAAAAGGTCTTAACTACTCTCATGTAAATTATTTTAACATTAAATGACAGAATTGCTTTAATTTGGTAATGATTACAGAATGATTCAGACTTGTGAAACAACAAAAGGAATTGTGTTTGAGAAATAAATTTATGACACAAGGTACTGATGTCTTTGAAAATAAAAATGAATAATGAATTAAACATTTTACTGAAGAAAAATGAAAGAAGGCAAAACAAAGAAAATGAAAAATAATAAATTCAATAAGAAATAAAACTGACATAAATCTAGAACTAATATATTGATCCAAATACGGATGCATTAAAAGAAATTAGAGGGAGCTTTCTCAGAAACTGAATGCATATAAGAAAGAGGGAGGGATAGTCCAACTAAATACATTTGTAAATTTAAAAAAAGAGTAACTTTTCAGAAAGAAGTGGAGGGGGTCTAATGGAATATGATAGAGAATTATGGATATTTTGGTAATGGGTGGGGTCTGGTCACATATTTAAAGGCGTGTGTGAACCTTTACTTTTAAAATGTATACAGTGTTATTAGTCAACATTGCCTCACTTTAAAAAATATTTTAAAAAGAGAACTTTACAATAATGTAAGAAAGTACTTTTCAAAGCTCTTCATAAATACATTTTAAAACCTAGATGGAGTATAAAAAATTAGACAGTATTATCAATTCAAATACAACTGAACATTATAGATACTAAAAGGAACAATTATTATAGAATAAATTGAAAGAAAATTGAAAAATTTTCCCACAAATAATAAGTTCAAGTTATTTCATATTAGAATCATTTTAAAGTCAGTAAAATTTGCTAATAAAACTATACTTGAGCATTAATGTAATGGGGAGAGAAATTCACAAATTCTTCCCATTATATAGAGTAATAGAGATCTTGAATCTGACCAATTGTAACATAAAGAAAATTGGAATTATTTTATTTGTGCATAGTAGTGAAACTTTTCATATGATTTTTAAATAATATTAAATGTTCTATAATATCACCATTTGGAACTTATGGAAATGTCATTGATTTAAAATTAGAGATTGTTTTAATATAATTCATCATCATGGTATATTTAAGGTTATTACACAGGTATAGATTTATGAATATTCATATTTTTATAATATAAATTTGTATTAGTATAAAAACTATATGGCCTATTTTTAAAATTTGCATGCATACATTGGTATAGATATTCATGCAGATATGAATACATATCATCTTCCTTAAATGAAATAATAGGGGTTTTCATGCTATAGTCAGACGAACAAAAAGGAACCATATTATCCCTGCTTTCAACACTATGTGAGAAGGTGAGCTATTGAAGCTACTTGACAAGAGACAGCAATTAGAGACATGTAGTATATTGGGAGTAATGAAAGCAGGCAATGAGAAAATGAAAACAAAAAAAAATCAAAAGAAAAATGGAAATTATTATACCAATAAAATAATTAAGCTTAGTAACAGATAAGAACATCAACAGACAAAAATAAAATCAACATTAAACATATTGAAAACAATGTAAAGAAGTCATGGAAATTACTACTTCATGATCAGAAAATAAGTAAAATCTATATAAAATAACAATTTATATGGAGATTCATTTCTGGAAATCAGTTAGATTTTGACAAAATACATATTCTTTAATAGAAAACATTATTTAAAACTTTTGAATTAAATATACTGAAGCAACCTAAGATGATTAAAGATTTAATAAAGTATATCACAAAATACTAAGTTAATATTTTTCTTTATTTTTCTTGAACTATAATGTTAATCCCAAAGTCATTTGGAAGATGGAATAGGCAAGAATATCCTGAAAAATTAAAAAAAAAAACCTGAAAATCCTGAAAAAGAGTAATTGGGACATGATAGCCAGCTACCAAGAATGCAAAATTAAAAACTGATACATTAATAGGCAGACAAACAAATGCGCTTAAATAGAAAAATGAAAAATAATCTCTATTGCAAATTAAATTTTAGTTTGCTGTAAGAACAGCATTAGCATCTCAAAACAGTGGTAAAAGAGTTCTTTCTTTTTTTCTTTTTATATTCCCCATACAATTGCACCCCCAACCCCTTATTTTGACCTCAATTCCTCCTTTCCCGGCCCCTCTCCTGTAGTGTGTCTCTGGTTTATAGTTGTTTGTTGATTTTTATTTTTTCTTTCTTATAGTTATTCTATTTCCTGGTCCCTTATTTAGGTTTTCTAGATTCCTGTTATGAGTGAGACGATCCGGTTTTTTTCTTTTTCCTTCTGGCTTATTTTGCTGAGCATGATCCCTTCCAGCTCCATCCATGTTGCTGCAAACTGCATGGGCCTTTCTAATAAATAATTTGGCATATGGGATATCCTATGATGCTTTGCATTGAGTTAAATTTGGATTTATTGTACTATAACATATTCCAGAATAAATCACAACATATCAGATATTTTGTGTGCAATAGAACAATACAAATGCTACCTGAAACCATGAGTAAATTATACTGTGTCTAACAGTGGGAAACCCTTTCCTTGCAATGACAAAACTGAGACATAAAAAGAAAAGTTTGATGATTTGACTATCTCAGAATAATGAGGTTAAACTTTTTTGTCATAACCAAAACCAATAGAGGGTATATGACAAAGTGAGAAAAATATTTGCAACTACAACACAGATACAAGTCTCAATATCATTATTATATTAAAATTATTTTAAATACTTAATTGAAAAAAGATGATTTCAGTAAAAATGGGAAAGAGAAATGTAAGCAAAACAAACAGAAATGACTCTTCAGGTAACCTATTGTTTCGTTATAATGTGGTAAGTCCTGGATGGTTTTGAGGAGGGAATTGTACATAATACATTACCATTTATCTGCTCTAGAGTAGATACATATTATTTTCTTATTCTAAGATTAGAAAGCAGCACTATCAAACTAAAATAAACACCTATAGTTGGAGAAGATAAAGATGAGTGTCTATGATTACATTAAGTTATATGACTCATGATTATGCATATATACATACTCATTTGCATATTTGATTTGAAACCATATGAGAATTAAATATAATGCATATATATCTTAAAAAATTAAAAAATTGAGAGTAAATAAATGAAGCCTGATTGTGTTTGAGTAGCATTATCCAACAGAGAGAAATGTTTTCAAATGACTTGAATGAAAAAAAAAAATGACTTGAATGTACAATACTTTATCATCCAGTATGAGAGATAAGAAAGAAAATAGGAACTGAAAAATCATATTTAACTTCTCAGTTATGATTCTGACATTTTATGTGTTGCAGAATGAAATAAAACAGTGTCCTGATGCTATCAGGAGCCAGGATATTTCAGTATTGTAAGAAAGTTATAGAAATATAAAGCCAAGAGTTTTAGCAATAATTTCTTGATTTTTTTGTCAAAACAAATATGATCTCATGATGTTTGTCATGTTGAAAAAAGTCCTATCTTCCCTACTGAAAGGCCTAGAAACCACAACTGAAATCCACAATGATTAACCACAATGCCCAGAGCTTTGTCTCTAAATATTTTCTTAAATAGTTATGTATAGTTAGTCTATAATTATGTATAATTAGCTAGTTAGTTTATAACCCTCAGAAAACATACTATGATAGAAGGTAAAGCACTAACAAACATGACTAATGATGTATTATATAATCAGAGACAATTTTAGAGGTTCCTGTTGACCATGATTGAGATTATTTCAACATCATTAAGAACATTTACAATGCTGGATTAAATATAGTCAATGCTATGAGTAAAAGAGATGCTAAAAAAAACAAGCCCAACCTTGCCTCTTTGGATAATGCACTAGGCAAAATAGCATTATTTTGAAACCTGGCAATTAATGAGAAATAATCAAACATTTGTCTTTTCTATATAGACTGCTTCAGATTGACTATATAGTTGAAAGGAAGTTTTACATTAGATACATATTAGGTATTACATTTTGACTATTTTCATTTCTTAAAATATTTTATATAAATTTTAAACAATTATGTCTTTATCCAGAAAATATCTTGCTGGAATTTTCTCAAGAACTGCATTAAGGAGACTCCCTGGTGGCACAGGTGGTTGAGCTTCACACTGTGAAGTTGTCCGAAGTGTCTGCAGTGCCAGTTCGATCCCTGCCGGCCTTGGAGCAACCCACAAAGTGAGCAGACCTCTCCTGACTTGCCCGCTGCTCCCCTTAGGAGTGTATTTCATCAGTCCACCTGTTCTGTTCCCCATTCTGTCTCTGGTGAATCCTCTAACCCTCCAGCGCATCTGGCCTGTACCCCCGGTTCTTGTATAAATAAAAGAAATCTTAAAAAAAAAAAAAAAGGTGTTTTTTTTTTTTTTTTTTTTTTTTTGTAAAAGAACTTCATTAAGCCTATACATCAATTTGAGAAAATTTGGCATCTTTGTTATTTTGAGTTTTAGAATTCTTGAGCACAACAGATCTCGATCCATTGTCTCTTCTTTGATTTTTTTTTTTTTTTAAGATTTATTTACTTACGCATACAAGAGCTGGGGCACAGGCCAGAGATGTGTGGGGTGAGAGGATTCACCAGAAACAGAGCTGGGAACGGAACAGGCAGATTGACCAAAGCACACTGCTGAGGGGGAGCAGTGGGCAATTCAGGAGAGGTCTGCTTTGCCATGTGGGTTGTTCCCTGGCTGGCCAGGGATCGAACTCATGCTGCAGAGGCTTTGGATCATTTTATAGTGCGGTGCTTAACCCCTTGCACCATCAGGGAGGCCCTCTTCTTTGATTTTTTTTTAAATCGTAATTTCTAACTCTTTAGCTTAGAAGTGCTGTGCATACTTATAAATTAATAACACATTATTGTCTTATTTTGAGCAAAGTGCATGTGGTATTGGATTTTTAATTTCAGATTCCATGTGTTATTTGCAGTGTATGGAAAAACAAAGTGATTTCAGATTATTGATCTTGTATTGCTAAGATCTTGTTGAACTCATTTCATAGTTCTAGGAGAGGTTTAATCTCTTTTATTCTTATATTCTTTTGGCTTATCTATGTAGACAATCATGTAATTTATAACTAGGCACAACATTATTTCTTCCTTCAGATCCACAGGCATTTCTTTTGTTTGTCTCATTGCACTATCTAAACCTCTACAATCATGTAAGTAAGAATAAGGAAGGCAGCCATTTTTTTGCCTTGTTTCCAGAAATTAAGAAAAAAAAATTCAGTCTTTCACAATTACATATTATGCAAGTGGTAGTGTTTATTTTTTGTTTGTTGATTTGTTGGGGGATATTTTATTGAGTTGAGACCTTTCTTGATTAAGAGTATTTATCATAAATGTGTATTAATTTTGTCAGTTATTCCTAAGGTGATTTTCTTCTTAGCCTTAAAAATATAGATTTAATTGTTCTGAAATATTAAACCAGAATTATTACAATTCTGGAATAAACCCCCTTGGACATGGCATATAGTTTCTTCTTTTTTCTGAAACTTTTTTTTAGATGTTTTCATTTTTTTTATATTTTCCAAGACATATTTATTTTCATTAATTCTCCTATTAATTTCCCTTTTCTAATTTTATTCATTTCTGCTTAGTATTCATATTAATTTATTCTATATTAGAATGAAATTGCTTCTTCTCTAATTTCTCAAATTGGAAGCCTTTATTATTTTTCATATCTTTCTGCATTCTAATATATATAACATATGAGATATATAGTACATATCTATATATAAAATGCTATAAATCTAAATCTAAATGTAAACCAAAATGCTGCCTTGCCACATAGTACATTTAGGTAAGTTACAGTTTCACTTTTACCTAAAATTTAATTACTCTTACAAGATTTTATTTGATCCATGTATTCATAAGTCATTTTTGAGGTATGTTGTCTAGTTAGCAAATGTTTGGGGGTTTTTCCAGCTATCTTTCTGTTATTTTAGATTGATTCCACTGTATTCCTACAACATAGTTTATATGATTTCTATCAATTGAAATTGTTTGATGTGATCTATCTTGTGAATCTCCATATGGGATTGGTAATATGTATTATGCCATCATTTGATGAATAGTGCTAAAATTATCAACTAGAACAAATGATTTATAATGTGTTCAAAGAAACTACACTGAATTTTTGCCTGCTTGATCATCCAGTTACTGAAAGAAGGGTGATACAGTCCCCCGTCATACTCTGTGTATTGTGTATTTTTTCCTTCAGGACTATCAATTTTTTCCTCATGTATTTTTACACTGTTGTTACCTGTGTACACATTAAAGACTATAGAACTTATAAACCTGACTACAATTCCTGACAATCATCCTCCTTTTGAAGTCTGTTCATTTCTGAAATTCATATAAATACTACAGCTTTATTTTATTAGTGTTAGAATATATCATCTTAAAAATAAATTTACTTATTTATTCTCTTACATAAGTGTCAATTTTTGTCAAATATTATAAATATTTTATTTCTCCCCTCAAGATTAGTCCCCATAGTTCTCTCACCACCATAGCACCTGTGATCCATCATTTTAGTCCCTTGTGTTCTTTCCTCCCCTGTTTTCACCACTCTACCTACCCCCACCCATTGCTGTATCCTTCATATCTATGGTCAACTTGCAAGTTTTGTTTTTTACCTGACCCTTAGCTCCTTTTCTCTGTATTCCACATGTATGTATGTGTATGTGTATGTATACACACACACACACACACATATATATATATATACTCTTAGTTTAACATGTTTGATTATTTCTCTTAGAAGTGCAAATAACAATATAGAGTTGAAACTTTCAGTTTTCACTCTGAAACTGCCTTTGAATTGATGTTTTCAGATAATTTTATTCAAAGTAATTACTGAGGTTATATTAACCATGCTTATCCATTTTCCTTTTTTGTTTGTTTGTTTTTGTCTCTTTGTTTTTCTTTCTCTGGTTTTAATTGAGCTTTTATGCTTCACTTTCATCTCCTTTCTGACCATATTCACTACATATTTTAAGTAAGTATAGCATTTCATTATTTCCCTTAGAGATAGTAAGGTTAAAGTAAGTTAAAATAGGAAAAATATCATACCCCCATCAGAATAAAACTAAGAACAATTACTTTTTATGGAAATTTATCTGGACCTATTTTATAGTGACCTCTTCCCTTCCCTTTGCCAGACCTGAAGCAGGTGACCTGAGATAAGCAGCCTGGGGACCTTAGTAACAACCTTTTGCTCAGTTCCTGGTATGCAACTTAGTCCCTGATATGCATCTTAGACCATAAATTGCTATAAAGCAGGATGAGCTGCTGGCCCTTTAATCACCCTTGTTAAGCAACTATATGACTCACCTCTTGATATGTAGCCACGTCATATCTGACCATGTTCAGCTGCGAATGCATACCCACCCAGAACTGTGAGGAAACTGAAAATGTATATAAGCCCCTGACTTCCTACAGCCAGGGCTCAGCCTTAGGATATGAATCTGCTAAGTAAGGATATAAAACCATGAAAGGACAGGGACATACTAGCTTAAGACTGCAGCAACATGAATTCCTCACTCTTTTCTTAGTCCGTATGAAAATTACAGAAATTTGATCACATTACTATTAAAATTTCCTAATATCTTATCACTTCAGGGTCTGGTTTTTCTTATAAGACCTTATATAGAATTTGAGATTCTTGGGATTTATATGTACATAAACACCTCATGCAAATAGTAATGTTTTTTTTTAATTATATGCTATTTCTATTATTATGTGGCAGGGATATTAATACCATATTAAAAGAAGAATTGAAATAAAACATCTGTCTTAAATTTAATTTTTTTTGTATCTCCCTTGAAGAAAATATTTGTTGTGGCTTTGGTAAAAATACACTTAATCTAAGGATATCCTTTATTTTTATACTGACTAAAATTTTAAATTGCATCATTTTATTTATTTTGATATATATATATATATATATATATCATATATATATGCAGTGAATAATAATTGCATTTAACCAAATGATTACTTTTCACATTCAGAGAGATAGTGGTTCTTTTCTTAAATTTATTTTGGAAGTAGACTCAATTAACAGATGTTTTTTAATGTTGACTATGCCTTTCAACCTTAATTTTATACCATATTCTTTTTATTAAATCCCTTAGAATCTCTATATTTGAGTACATTGCTATTTTATTTTTCATTTTCACACTCTCAGTTTCTAATTTTCATATGGAATGAAAATTGATATATTGAATTAGGAGTTTTCTTCCTTTCTTTATACTGTGTAGGTTTTGTGTTAGATTGAAATGATGTGGGATTGTAATGTCTCTATGATGACAAGATACAAGACACTAGACTTTGTCCCCACAAAAAAAGCAATAATTAGAAATCTTTTCACAAATTAAAATAGCTGTAGAACTCAGAAGTCCACACAAGAGTTAACAATACAGAACAACAAAATAACAGAATATTAGTTCCAATAACAAAAATAGTTCCATTTTGCCTGAATCATTCCATCTCACAGCCAACACTGCTCAGCATCAAAAGGAACTTCCTTTCCTGAGAGATTCTCCTCTCCAGAAAAAAAAAAAAAAAATGTGAGCATTGTGAGAAACCAGGTTCCCAGCCTTTTGGGCACTACATGAGCTAAGACATCTAGAAACATTAACAAGGAAGATCATAGGCTACCAGCATCAAACACATGGTGGGATTCCAGTGGCCTGCTCTGCAGAGAATTACAGCAGTCTTTACAGATGAGGATCTCAATGACCTAGCAGATTCCCCTGCTTTTATCACTGGGGACAACATCACAGACCTCAGCCAACAATTCCACACTCAACCCTAGCAACCTTCACTACATAGAAAACCTGTGGCCAGCAGAAATCTTATGAACCTCCAATAAATGTTACCTATAAGTTTTACGCCACACATTTTTGTAGATACAGACACCAGCTGCCCGAGTCCTTCTGCATTTCCCAACTTCATCCTGCTGGAGCCTGCAATTCATACTAAGATTTAACCTCTTCCTCTGATCTTATGGCGTGTACATGCACATCCAACCTAGGACTCTATGGTTATGCTCACTATTATGTATTTGGTTGGCCTCGCCCTAATGTCACACATGTGCACTACAATAGCAAAGAACTCCATTGTTGCTTGTGTGTCCATACCCATGCCTGACTTCTCTTCTTGGCCTGCACCACAATAATCATCTAGAGTTGTATAGCTGAATTTCTTTAGACGTGCAACTTCTATATCCTTTCACAAGCACATAGCTAGTCCTTGAAACTGTGTGAATTCATGCCACTATGGGAAATGATCATATGTACCAAGGAAAGAAGAAATGGACATTTCCCTGAAGACTTGATTGGTTGCATGATGAAATTCATATGGAGGCAACAAAAACCCTGAATAGCCAAAGTTTTCCTGAAAAAAAAAAAAAATAGAATGGAATGGAGGTATCACACTCCCAGACATAGACTTCAGACTATACTACAAAGCCATAATAATCAAAACTCCATGGTACTGGAAGAAGAAAAGACACACAGACCAATGGAGCTGAATAGAAAATTCAGAAATAAACCCAGAGATTTAGGTTCAACTGACCTTTGACAAAGGAGCAAAGAATATGCAATGAAGCAAAGAAAGTTTGTTCAATAAATGGTGCTGGGAAAACTGGGTGGCTACATGCAAAAGAATTAAGCTTGACATCTACCTCACACTAGTCACAAAAAAAAAAAAAAATCTCAAAATGGATTAAAGAACTAGACATGAGACCTGAAACCATAAAATATACAGAAGGAAATATAGGCGAAACACTACATGACATACACCTCGGTAACGTCTTTAAAGACACATCACCCAAAGCAGTGATAGTGAAGGTAAAGGTAAACAGCTGGGGCTACATCAAATTAAAGAGCTTATGTACAGCAAAAGAGACAGTAACCAAAACAAAGAGATACCCCATCGACGCGGAGATTTTTTTTGCACACAACAGTAATGATAAAGGACTGATCACAAAAAATCTACAAAGAGCTGATGAGACTCAACAAAAACAAAGTATATAACCCAGACAAAAAAATGGGCAGAAGAGCTAAAAAGAAACTTCTCCAAAGAGGAAATGCAAATGATCAACAGACATACAAAAAAATGTTCAACATCACTTGTAATCAGGGAAATGCAAATCAAAACTACAATGAGTTACCATCTTACACCATTGAGAATGGCACATATTAAAAAAACAAAAAAACAAAAAAACTAGCAACAACAAATATTAGCAAAGATGTGGAGAAAAAGGAACTCTCCTGCACTGCTGGTGAAAGTGCAAATTGGCTCAACCACTATGGAGAGTTGCATGGTGATCCTTCAATCTGCTAGAGATGGAGCTTCCCTATGATCTGGCAATTCCACTCCTAGGTATTTACCCAAAGAACACAGAAACATTAATTCAAAAGGGCACCTACATCCCAATGTTTATAACAGCACTATTTACAATAGGTAAGCTAGGGAAACAACCCAAATGCCCAAAAATAGATGACTGGATCAAGAAGATGTGGTATATATACACAATGGAATATTACTCAGCAATCAAAAAATAAACTAATGCAATTTGCAGCAACATGGATGGAGCTGGAAGGGATCATGCTCAACAAAATAAGCCAGAAAGAAAAAGGAAAATACCATATGGTCTCACTAATAGCAGGAATATAGAAAACCTAAATAAGGGACCATGAAAAAGACTAATTACAATAAAGTAAAAATCAAAATCAACAAGCAACTATAAACCAGAGACACACCATGGGGAGGGTGGGGAACAAAGGAGTAGGATCAAATCAAGGGGGGTGAGAATTGTATGGAGAGCAAGATAAAAATGCATGCATTGTGCAAAAATGAAAAATGATGTAAATATATATAAAATAAATTAAAGAAAAACAAAAAAGAAGAAATGAACAAGGAAATAAAAATATCAAGAAAATATTGAAAATATGGAGTTTGTAAATACCACTTACTAATAATACATTAAGTACAAATAAATTAGACTTTCCAATAAAAAAAACATAGAATGTCTGAATGTATTAAAAAAAAAAAAGACTAAACCTATGAAAGTCTCACTTCAGCTTTTGGGATACACATGAACTGAAAGTAAAAGGATAGAAAAATACAGTCTGCCCAAATTAAAAATAAATAAATAAATAAATAAATAAAAGAGAGCAAGGTAGACAAATTCACATCAGAAAAAATAAACGTTAATCTAAAAATGGTAATGACAGAGAAAAAAAGTCAATGATAAAGGGATAAACCCATCGAGAGTATATAATGATTATAAACGTATATGCTACCAACATTGGTGTGCCTTCATATGTTAAGCAAATACTAATAGAACTGAAAGGAGAAATAAATGCAGTCCACTAATAGTACTGAATTCCAAACTTTCAACAACACTTTATCCAGTCAGAAGATCAATAAAGAAATTTTCATACTGAACTTAATACATCAAATGAATCAAACAGCCATATATATATATATATATATATATATATATATATATGGACATCCATCCAACAACAGCAGAATACAATTTTTTTTTTCCTAAAGAACACAGGAATATTCTCCCACATAGATCATATATTATATCACAAAACAGGTACTAGCAAAAATTAAAAGTTTTCATTCATGCCAAGTATCTTTTTCTGACTACTACAGAATTAAATTAGAAATCAAAAATAGGAGGATAATTGGAAAATTCACAAATATGTGGAAATTAAGCATAGCAAACCTGATCAATCACGATCCAAAAAAAAAGCAGTATAAAAAAAAAGTTAAAAGAAATGAAAATAGAAACACACTATAAAAATTTAAGGGATGCAGGGCCTCCCTGGTGGCCTATGGGTTAAGTCTCAGCGCTAACCACTACCTCAGCCCACCTGGAAGGCCTGGATTCAAGCCCCAATGGAGCTGGGGGGGGGCGGCTAATCCACACAGGGTTCAGCCGACCTCTCCTGTCTTTCCTACTGATCCCCTCAGCAATCAGTTTATTTCAGTGAATCTGCATGCTCTGCTTCCCACACTGTCTCTTGTGAATCCTCTCACCCCTTGCGCATCTGTCCTACACCCCAGTTCTTCTACTCAATAATAAATAAAATCATTAAAAATAATTAAAGGGAGGGCCTCTCCTGGTGGCCTAGCGGTTGAGCGCTGGGCTGTGAGGCTTCCCACAGCCTCTGCAGTACAGGTTTGTTCCCCGGCCGCCGGCGAGCGTCCAACAAAATAAATAATAATAATAATAATAATAATAATAATAATAATAGTAATAATAATAGGTATTTCTAAGAAGAAAGATCATTGTGATAAATACCTACTTAAAGACAAAATAAAAATCTTATATAAACAACCTAATTTTATATTTTAAGGGATTAGAAAAGAACAAACTAAACCAAAGAATGAAGAGATAATATTGATCAGAATAAAATTAAATGAAATAGTAAATAGGAAAATGATAGAAATGCCAATGAAACCAATACCTTTTTATTTTATTTATTTATTTATTTTAAATATTTATTTATTTATGCATGCAAGAGTTGGGGTATAGGCCAGAGATGTGGGGGGGGTGAGCGGATTCCCCAGAGCAGAGTGGGGAACAGAACAGGCAGACTGCGTGAAATACCCTGCTGAGGGGAGCAGCGGGTGGGACAGGAGAGGTCTCCTTCACGATGTGTGTTGCTCTCTGGCCCACTGGGGATAGAACTTGTGCTGCAGAGGCTGCAGATTGCTTCATAGTGCCGTGCTTAACCCCTTGTGCCACCAGGGAGGCTCTAAACTAATACCTTTTTTAAAGGGTAAACAGAATTGATAAACCTTTTTTTTTTTTGCAAGATTTATTTATTTATACAATAACCGGGGTACAGGCCAAATGCGTGGGAGGGTGAGAGGATTCACCAGAGACAGAGCCGGGAACAGAAGAGACAGACTGACAAAATACACTGCTGAGGGGAGCAGGCAAGACAGGCGAAGTCAGCTGTGCCATTTAGGATTCTCACTGGCCAGCCAGGATTGAACCCGGGCTGCAGAGGCTGCGGACAGCTTCACAGTGTGGCGCTCAAATACTTGCGCCACCGGGGAGGCCCAGAATTGACAAACTCTTAACTAGATTCAGCAAAACAAATTAATAATTACTCAGGGCTTCCCCAGTGGCGCAGCGGTTGTGCGCTGGGCTGCAACAAAGCTGCCTGCAGCCTCTTCGCGCCGGTTCGATCCCCGGCCGCAGGGGAGAGTCCCACATGGCATGCAAACCTCTCCTGCCTCACCTGCTGCTCCCCTCAGCAGTGTCCTTCATCTGTCTGCCTGTTCTGCTCCCCGCTCTGGCTCTAGTGAATTCTCTCACCCTCCCACACTTCCGACTGTACCCAGTGCTTGTATACATAAATAAATAAATCTTTAAAAAAAATAAATTAAAAAAATAAAAAAAGCAACACAAAATAATAATTACTCAAATCAAATTAGAAATATATGTGTAGACAGTAGAACCTACAAGAAATGGATGGGTTCCTGGGAAAAATCAATAACCTACCAAGACTGCATCATAAAGTAGCAAAAATTATGAATAGAGTAGTAATGGATAAAAATATTGAAGGATTTGTAAACCAAATGTTACCTTGATAATAACAATGATAATAATATAATCCTAACCAAGAGAATCTCAGCAGTAGATGGTATGATGAGTAAAATATTGAAAAAAATTGAAACTATGCCACTGAATCTCTTCCAAAATTTGAAGACGACAGATGACTTCTACACTAATTTCATGAAACCAGCATTACCCTAATACCATATTATCAAAAATAACTACAACAAAGAAAGTTACATAGTCACCTCAATATCTCCAAGATTACAGATGCGAATATTCTCAACAAAATGAAAGCAAACCAATTTCAAGTGCATATTAAAAAGGTAATATACTATCACCAAATATGATTATCCTTGAGAAGCAAGGATGGCTCAACATATCCAAATCAATAAATATGATACTCCATATTATTAGAATGAAAATAAAAATCACTTGATTATCCCAAAGGATCCAGTGAAAGCCTTTTGCAAAATTTAATATAGTTTCACGACAGAAACTATTAACATACAGGGATGTATCTCAACATAATTTAAAGATGTTTTTGAAAAGCTCAAAGCTAACATGACTCAATAAAAGTAGTAAAGGTTGTAAATGACTTGTTTCTTGAACATATAAATGGAACTTAAGCTATTTTATATCTGGGGCGATATATCAAATATCTATTATTTTAAAGTATACTATTTAGTGGTTTCTAGTGTATGCCCAAGGCTGTGTACTTATCACTCATAATTAATTCCAAAACATTTTTGTTATTCCCCAAAAGAAAACTGTACCTGTTAGTAGTCATTCTTTATTACCACACCAATTAATATCTCTTTGAATTCTTTAATCGTTTGTTTTGACTAGACCTTAGAATTGTTCAGGGAATTTTTTCAGTTTTATATAAATTTCAAATTTATTGTAGTAAGTATTTAAGGGTTTGTTTCTGATAACTCTGGTTTCTGAAGCTCCTGGTGATTTATTTCTTTTGAACGTTTATTGTTTATATGTTTCACCCATGTGTTCCTCTCTCCAGCTCCTATTCAATTAATTTTTATTGCCTGCAGAACATTGCATTTAAAAAGGGTTTTTATAGTAATGTACAATTGCTTCTGTCTGCACCTGGAGATGCTAGCACTCCAGGGCCATTTAATCTAATTTTGGCATTGGAAATCATTTGAGACTGAGCAATGTTCCCTGGTGAGGGGCTGTCTACTTGAGGTTTATTCTTGTACTTAACATGTGGCTTTTTAAGGTCCCAACATTCTCTTAGCTCCAACTTCAAATTATTTTTCCCACAGTGACACAGCTGTCAGATTCCTTCCAAATTGGAAAATGTGGAGGGAGAATGGGTCATAGCATAGTTTGCTGCACTGCTATCATCTGCCAGATCAATCCTGCATCATTAGCGCTCCCTTGTTGTCTTTGAGTACATGTACTTATAATTGGTCTGTCATTTTGCAGTTGTTTGTTTGTGTGTGTGTGTGTGTGTGTGTGTGTGAGATTATGTATGTATGGTGGGGAGCAATAGCCAAGGTAGAAGTGGAATATTTTGAATTAATTATTGTAATTATTTGTAATCATAAGTTTAATTAATATTTTGTTTAGTATTTTTTACTTTTTAATACTTTATTTTATTTTTTAAGATTTGTTTATTTATTTATACAAATACTGGGTACAGTCAGAAGCGAGGGAGGGTGAGAGAATTCACCAGAGCCAGAGCGGGGAACAGAACAGGCAGAGTGACAAAATACACTGCTGAGAGGAGCAGCGGGCGCTGCAGGAGAGGTCGGCTCACCATGTGGGACCCTCGCCGGCGGCCGGGGATGGAACCGGCACTACAGAGGGTGCAGGTAGCCTCGCAGCCCAGCCCTCAACCACTGCGCCACCAGGGGAGGCCATACTTTTTAATACTTTAGCTTTGAATCTTTCCATTGTTTTTCTACTTTATCATTTTTGTGATTTCTCTACTTCCCATGAACCTTTCCTTATATTCAAATTAATTTTCAGCGTTGCATTATTCCCAATTAGAGAACTTTTGGCTTTGCATTTCTCCATGTCCTTAAGTTCTTATATTTAATAATTTCTGTTATGACATTGTACATATCAGTATACATTTCCATTATGATTTATTCTTTGAACTACTGGTTGCTAAGGAGAGTAAATTTAATTTCCAAATATATGAAAGCTGTGATGATTTTCTTTTATCATTAATTGCTAATTGTACTAATTTATCTGTGCTGTAGTAGAAGAATATAGTCTAGACTTGATATTTGCTCCAGTTGCCCAGTGCAATGTTTCAAATATAATCATTTATATCACAACATGTGTTCATGTAAAGAAAATTCATTTATAAATGACTCAATAGCCAAATTATTTTGAAATCAAGTGAAAATTGTGTTGGTTCATCCACAATATATCCTAGGTGAGAGGAGGAAGAACAATTATAGAGTTATGATATTTATTTTAAATTGGAAAAGTTTTCAACTTTGCTGCTGTTCTGATAGGAAAAGCATTTGAACATCTAAAGTAAACTTTACTGAAATACTTGGGGCTCCATGCCAGAGAGGTGCCCTCAAGCTCCATTGCTTTGCACCCCACCAGCACCTCAGCAGAAGGGTGTTGCCTCATATTCCTTTCCATCTACCATGACTCAGCATCTACCAGTCCTGGTTCGAAAAAGTTTCGCCATCATTTTCACTCCTTTTTGTCCGTTTTTAGAAACTATTTTGAAACCTCTGTTCACATTAATGAATCTGCATGGGCACTTCAAGTTATCACCCGAATCTCAATCACTTGTCTATGTTTGGTGCTCTTGGTACAAAGCTGCATAGTTTTTATTCTGTCATTCTGACCTCTATTTTTCTCAGAAGACTTGCTAGGTTCAGTGTATATTTTGCAGAACAAAACGATTTTCAAGGCATATATATTTTTTAGAACAGAAACATCTATATGTCCTACAGTTTTACCTTATAACTTGTGATTCAAATTTTCTGTATACTTACTATCAATTTTGAAGATAAGTGCATTAAAATCTCCCCAAAGATCTGTAGTTATGCCATTTTCTCCTTGAACTTCTTATCTTATACTTTTGACTTTACATATATTAAAGCTACGTTACAAACTTCTTGAAAATTTTGAACTGTTATATTCTTGTGGACAATTCAGTTTGCACACTCTATTTTATATTATGTTAATAAAATTACACCACTTTTCTTGTTTATGTTGCCTTTCAGTCTGAATATTTATCTGGAAATATTGATACTTTATTATTAGTGTTTGTTACTTCTGCCTACACTTGTTCCTGATAAGATTTCTTTAGGTTTTATGTAGTTTTGAGTATTGTAAGATTATAATCAATGAAATTTTATCAATGGGATTTTTGAGGCTTTTATATGGGTTGACTTCTTTTTTTTTTTTTTTTAATTCTGTCAAGTTACCTGGGAGTATCACAAAGTGGTGTCTTAAAGTAAATTCCAAGTGTATCTTTGTGGGACGACACCAATAGAATGGATTCTGGTCTCAAAGTAATAACCAGAATGTCATTTGAATTTCTTTTTAAAAGGTATTTTTTTCAGGACTCCCTAGTGGCTCAAGGGGTTAAGCACAGCACTGTGAAGCTATCTGCAACCTCAGCAGCAAGAATTTGAATCCCCATCAGGAGAGGGAGCTACCCACATGGCACAGCAGACCTCACCTGCCTTGCCCACTGCTCCCCTCAGCAGTATATTTCAGTCTGCCTGTTCTGTTCCCATCTCTGTCTCTGGTGAATCCTCTCACCCCCCACACCTGTGGCCTGTACTCTAGTACTTGTATCCATAAATAAATAAATCTTTAAAAAAAAAGCTTTTTTTTCTTCCTCTACATAAAGCATGAGTATTTCCTTCTGTTTTATCATGAGTGTTTTCTTCTTCTCATAGCTTGCACTTTCCTTGAGAGAATCACCTTTTGATATTTATTTCCATGAGGGATTCTTATAATGATTTACACCTTATGTGGGTTATAAACTTTTCCTTCTTTTGGCCTCATGACTCTCATTAACATAGAGAGATTAACCATGGAGGATCAAGGACACTCTCACGGCAGCCCTAGATTTGATACTTTTCATCATTGTTTTAGCATTTGAGGATTTTTCTCATTTTTTCCCAAGTAAACTTTTCACTTAGAATATTTGTATTTTGGCCTACCTGGTGGTGCAAGGGGTTAAGTCTCAGTACTATAAAGCTATCAGCAGCTACTGCAGCATCACTTCCATTCCTGGCCAGGGAGCTACCCACATGGCACAGCAGACCTTCCCTAGCTCCCCATTGCTCCCCTCAGCAGTGTACTTTAGTCAATCTGCCTGTTTTATTCCCCATTCTGTCTCTGGTGAATCCTCTTACCCCCAGCATATCTGGCCTGTTCTCCAGTTCTTGCATAAATAAATAAATAAATAATTTTTTAAGATGTTGTTAGGGGGCCTCCCCAGTTGTGCTGCGGGTTGAGCACCGTGCTGTGAAGCTGTCCACAGCCTCTGCAGCACAGGTTCAATTCCCAGCCCACCAGGGAGAAATCCACATGGTGCAGCAGAGGGCTCCTACCTCACCCGCTGCTCCCCTCAGCAGTGTCTTCCGTCCATCTGCCTGTTCTGCTTCCTGCTCTGTCTCCGGTGAATTATCTCTCACCCTCCCGTGCCTCTGACTGTACCCTAGTTCTTGTATAAATAAATAAATCTTTTAAACAAAAGGTGTGAAAGAATCAGCTTGAATAGGGACATTATCTCTATGCATACTAGAAAAACACAAATGAATGTATGGTAGGAGCCACTTAACCAGTATAAGCAGTAAACACTGAGTTTAGAGAAAGGTGAAAAGTTGTTTCCAAGTGGAGGCTAATGGGAGGAGTCACTGAAATATTTAACACTGCATCAGCAGCTCTAAATTATGCTGTAACAGCCTCCACACAATCTCTTACAGAAAATTATGAGAGAATTCCAACCAAACTTTCTATTCAAATTGGTCAAATTGATCTTAAAACACAGCTGCACAAAGGAAGTGAATAGTGCATTTGAATTCCTGCCAATCATACTGCCACATGGGCAAATCCTGTCTGATCTGTTCCATTCAACAGTATGCTTAGAATTTGAATTTTTCCACTGTCGTGTATATATAGACATAGCTTCAGTGACCAGAAGAGATGACTGAGAGGCCTATTAATTATATCTTACAAATGTGGCCCCTAGAAAAGCAAAATACTTATCATGTTCTTTACAGTGAAGAATTTTATTTTCTTTAAAGATTTATTTATTGGGGCCTCCCCGGTGGCACAGCAGTTGAGCGCTGGGTTGCGAAGCTGCCCGCAGTCTCTGCAGCGCTGGTTCGATCCCTGGCTACTCCCTGGCCACCAGAGGAGGGTCCCACATGGCGCGCAGATCTCTCCTGCCGCCCGCTGCTCCCTTCAGCAGTGTACTACGGTCCTTCTGCCTGCTCTGCTCCCCTTTCTGACTCTGGTGAATTCTGTCACCCTCCCGTGCGCCTGACTGTACGGGAATTTTTTAGGGAAAAAAAATTATTTATTGGGGCCTCCCCTGTTGGCGCAGGCGATTGAGTGCCACAATGTGAAGCTGTCCGCAGTCTCTGCAGCGCCAGTTCAATCCCAGCCAGCCTACGAGGGTCCCTCATGCACAGCAGACCTCTCCTGTCACACCCGCTGCTCCCTCAACAGTGTATTTCATCAGTCTGCCTGTTCTGTTCCCCACTCTGTCTCTGGTGAATCCTCTCACCCTCCTGCACATCTGGCCTGTACCCTGGTACTTGTATAAATAAATAATCGTTAAAAATAAAGATTTATTTATTTTATGCATACAATAACTGGGGTACAGGTCAGAGGTGCAGGGGGTGAATGGATTCACTATAGACAGAGTGTGGAACAGAACAGGGAGACTACTGAAATACACTGAGGGGAGCAGTGGGTGAGACGGGAGAGTTCTGCTGTGCCATATGGGTCACCTCCCTGGCTGGGGATTCAACTCATGCTGCAGAGGCTTCAGACAGCTTCACAGTGCTGTGCTAACCCCTTATGCCACCAGGTCTTTACAGTGAAGTATTAACACTGTTTTTTTTTTTTTTTCTTATCTCTCCTACTAACACATAAATTCTGGGAGGACAAGGGGTCCTTGCACACACACACACACATAGACACACACACAATAACTTTATTTTTTATTTATTTTTTTAAAGAACTTTTTTTTTTAAAGATTTATTTATTTATTTATACAAGCACTGGGTACAGTCAGAAGCACGAGAGGGTGAGAGGATTCACTAGAGCCAGAGCAGGGAGCAGAGCAGGGAGAAGGACCAAAGTACACTGCTGAGGGGAGCAGCGGGCGGCAGGAGAGGTCTGCGCGCCATATGGGACCCTCCTCTGGTGGCCGGGGATCAGCCAGGGATTGAACCAGCGCTACAGAGGCTGTGGGCAGCTTCGCAACCCAGCGCTCAACTGCTGTGCCACTGGGGAGGCCCCAATAACTTTATTTTTGAGCTCAGAGAATTTTTGCGTAATGAATCCTAATAGATACATAGTACTTATGTTTGTGCTTCCATGAAATGCTTCATCTTAAAATGAGGTCTTACATTGTTCTAGTGAGAGGCACTTCTCATAAAAGTGAATTTCATTTCTCAGGTTGGATAGAATCCCTATTATTCATAGGATTTATTATCTACATAATATATTTTTCACAGAGGTTAATTCATATATCAGAAATTCAAAAGGATAAATGATAGGAAAACAAATTTTATACCATGTCTGGCACAATCTAGTGTACAATTTCTTTTTGTCCCATTGAAATAAAATTATTTTATTTTTGTAATTTAAAATTTATTTATTTTTATTTTTAAGTATTTTTAAAGATTTATTTATTTATACAAGAACAAGGGTACAGGCCAGATGCACAGGAGGGTGAGAGGATTCACCAGAGACAGAGTGGGGAACAGAACAGGCAGACTGACGAAATACACTGCTGAGGGGAGCAGCGGGCGCAACAGGAGATGTCAGCCGCACCGTGTGGGACCCTCACCGGCTGGCCAGGATCAAACCAGCATTGCAGAGGCTGCAGACAGCTTCACAGTGCGGCGCTCAACCACCTGCGCCACCTGGGGAGGCCCTGTAATTTAAAATTTCTAATGAAAATAATTTACAAATGTTATCTTAAAAATTAACTGGTGCTATAACGACAGTATTTTTATGTTATTTTATGTACTTTTCTTTCTTACATTGTGATTAATTTTTAGACAGTATTTGATTTCTCCCATCAGATGTAGTAAGGGGAGTTCTCCCACCACCTTAGTACCCTTGATAAAGGCATAGTCCCTTGTGCTCTTCCCTTCCCTGTTTTTAACCCATCCCTCTACCCTGCGGTATGCCACAGAGCTGTGTTGAGCTTGCAAATTTTGTCTTTTTCTTTATACCTTGTTTGGTTTCTCTCTGTTACACATATAAGTGATAGTTACCTTTTTCCTTCTGATTTGTTTCACTTAGCTTAGCATAATTCCTTTCAGCCCCACCCATGTTACCACAAATGGCATGAACTGATACTTTTTGATTGCTGAGTGGTATTCTTTTTTTTTTTTTTTTTTTTAAATTTTTTTTTTTTTTTTTTTATTTATTTATTTATTCATACAAGCACTGGGTACAGTCAGAAGCGCGGGAGGGTGAGAGAATTCACCAGAGTCAGAGCAGGATGCAGAACAGGCAGAAGGACCGAAGTACACTGCTGAGGGGAGCAGCGGGCGGCAGGAGAGGTCTGCGCGCCATGTGGGACCCTCCTCTGGTGGCCGGGGAGCAGCCGGGGATCGAACCGGCACTACAGAGGCTGCGGGCAGCTTCGCAACCCTGTGCTCAACCGCTGCGCCACCGGGGAAGCCCCTGAGTGGTATTCTTAATCCATTCATCCTTTTTCAAGCATTTAGGTTGTTTCCATATCTTGTCTATTGTAATTTAAAAAGGAAAACTCTTACACAGCTGATGGGAATGTAAACTCATCCAGACACTATGGAAAGTTGTATGGAGGTTACTGAAATCGAAAAATGGATCTACCAAATGACCCAGAAATTACACTCTTAGGAATATAGTCAAAGGACACAAAAACTCTAATTTGATAAACTTATAGATTATTTTGTTTATAATTATTTCATTTCTCTTAGATTCCTTAGTTTAAAAAAGTAGCACACATGGCAATTCAGAAATCAAGTTGTTTGTCTGGGGAAGCCAGCTCCAACTCTTGTAATTTCATTACCTCATTGGTCAAATGGAGTAAAATATCTTTGAGTACATAGTGTCATTATCATAATTAAAAGAGAAAATATTTTAAAGAATTTGCACAGTGTCTGGCACAAAATAAGTACAATGCTAGCCATTATTGTTTATGGAATATTATGGGGAAATTAAATATAATATTTATTTGATATAACTACTAAAATCAGTTCTAACATTGTCATAGTCATTTTATAGTGTATACATAATAAGCATAGAATAAAATATTTCAAATATATATCATTGTGTATTTTTTATAACCTTAAAAAAATGAAATCTCTCTAAGGCAGGGCTGCCCTTTACAGAGCTGATTAATAACAACAGAATTATTAGGTATAAAAATTATACTTTTGCTATAAAACTACATAGACATCACATAATTGTATCTAACCCTCTTAAATTCCATTATCACACACACACACACACACACAACATTACTAAATATGTGGGGTTTTTTTGGGGGGCAGAGGTAATTCCATCTTGATGTCTGTTATCAGTGGTATTTGTGGCACTGAGCAGAGTTTAATTAGAAGTTAACAATAGAATTAAACTTTCTTATTTTGCAGATGAAATAACTAAGGCTCAAATAAGGCAAACACATCTCTCAAATTTGTAAAGCAGAAAAGTAACTGAATCAAAGATTCCTCTATCCCAGAGCAGTAGAATCTGACATCAAACTGCTTCTGGTTTTGTACTAAAGGAAAAATTAACTATAGCTACTCTTTCTATTTTCTGTAGCATCCAGCTCTTGTGTCAGACAGTTGGCCCTCCATGGTCTGGCCTGGACAGACTCCCTCTCAATATACTACACTGCACAATCATCCCTGTAAATTCTCTGAGGCCTCCCAAGTCAGTAAATAATGAGATATAAAGTGGTACAGTGGACTTTGGAAATGCTGCCTCTTATTATACTATCATATATATTATTTACAGAGAAGACACATATTTGGAGTAATTGGTATCAGTGGTTTCATCTCAAGAACAAGTACCACTCATAATTCTGAATTAAAAGATTTTCAGTATAATTTGCATTATTTAATTTACCAAAGAAAACAAGTTACCTGTATTGCTAAAGTATTTTACATTGTATTCCTGTGAATAAACTGAGTAAAATAGATTCACCTGGCATTTTGGAGCAATCTGTGGTGAAAATCCAATCTCCAAAATTAACAAAAGTTTCCAAGTATTGTTCTCCATTTGTGTTATGATGATAATGCTGATGAAGCAAAATGAGAATACAAATGACTTTTCACATGAAATCTTTGTTTTGTATAACTAAACAACTACATATAATGCAACTAGTTTGGCATTAGAAAGATGTTTGTCCCCTGGAATATCACTGCCTATATAAATAGTACTACTCTAAAGTTTTGACAAAAATTTCCAAACATCTAGATTTAAAAGGAATGAGGTTTTGCAATGTATGGCAAAACTGTTGAAACAGAAAAATACTGAAGTGGAAAATTTGAAGAGACCAAAAAAATGGCTTATCTAAAAAAAAATACACTAACTCAGCATGGTTCATTGGCAATTAAAGGCAAACTGCCTGCAGAATAACTTCAAAATTCCATCTAAGCCCAGTTTACTCCCAGTATCTTGTCATTTCATCATTTTTCCTACAGATACCCTAATACTTTGTTCATCTATTCAGTGTTTGGGGTGTTGAATCCTTGCTTAGAATCTGTTATACTTCCTTGATAATAGGTAAAACCTGGAAACAACACAAATGCCCAAAAATAGATGACTGGATCAAGAAGATGTGGTATATATACACAATGGAATATTATTCAGCAATCAAAAAAGATAGACTCATGCCTCCCACAGCAACGTGGGTGGAGCTAAAAGGGATTATGCTCAGTGAAATAAGCCAGAAGGAAAAAGAAAAATATCAGATGGTTTCACTTATAACAGGAATATAGGGGGAACAAATAAGACATCAGTGTAAAAAATAATAACAGTACAAAAACACAACAAAGCAAAGACAGACAATTATAAACCAGAGACATACTGCAGGGGAGGAGGAGGGAGTGTGATCAGAAGAAGGGAGGGAGGAGCACGGGAGGCTGTGGTGATGGTGAACAGGTGCCTTGGGGAAGGAGATTCTATGGGGACTCAATCTGAGGGGGTGCGGGGAAGCAAATATTGTTTAAAAATTTAATATAAATAAATAAATAAATAGCCCCAGTCTCCAAAGGACCAAGCATATTTCTTTAGCGATGTGTAGAATTTTGCTGTCAATTTGTCAACAGGAAGCAATAAAATGGTTTGCCAATCTTGTATAAGAGCTTGCAAGAAGTTTTATTGAACACACTTTATAAAACCCTGGTAAACATTGAAGAAAAGTAAAAAGTACATATTGAAGAGAGACTTTCTCAGGTTTTCAGATGAAAAAGAGCAACCATTTGAGTTATGACATACTACTACATAGTCGATTCTCTCTTTTTATCAAAAATTTTAAAAAAGTAATGCATTTCAAATGATTATAACATTACCAATTTTGTTATAAAGAGACTTAAATTAGTAAGCCCTTTTATTTTACTTGCATGTAACTATTGCCCCTGAATTTAGTAAAGCAAGTAGGAAGCTATAGCAGCCATGAGAATTTGTGAGATATGCATATCTTCTGGAGAGAACCAAAAATATTCCACTTCATTTTTTTAATCTGACACCTAAATTTGAATTATAATCCTAGAAACATAAAATTTGAGTGATTAATTTTTGTTCTGCCTAACCTCTTCAGTCAATCCTATTTTCCACAGGGGTTAGACCAGTCTACATTCCCATTAACAACATAAAAAGGTTCCTTTCTTTCCGTACCCTCACCAGCACTTGTTGTTTCTGGTCTTTTTGATAAGGACTATTCTCACAGGTGTGAGGTGGTATTTTCCCTGATGATAAGTAATGCTGAACATTTTTTCATGTACCTCTTGGCCATCTGCATGTCTTTTTTAGAGAAGTGCCTGATTAGCTCATCTGCCCATTTATGATTGTTGTTTTTTTGTTGCTGAGTTATATGAATATTTTGTAGATCTTTGATATCAATCCCTTATGTAGGTTGTATAAATATTTTCTCCATTCAGTAGGGTGTCTCTTTGTTACTATCTCTTTTGCTGTGCAGAAGCTTTCTAATTTTATGTTGTCCCAATTGTTTATATTTTGTTTTGATTTTCTTGCTGCTAAGTTGAAACAACAATATATCTCTGAAGCTTATTCTGGAGTTTTTGCTTCTTTTCTTCTACATATTTTATGATTTGGCATCTTACACAAGTCCTTTATTTTGAGTTGATTTCTGTACATGGTATAAGATAGTGATTTTGTTTCATTCTATTGTATGTGGCAGTCCAATTTTTCCAAAACCACTTACCGGCAACATTTCTTTGTTCTAGTGCATAGCATTCTTAGCACCTTTGTCACATTAGCTGCCCAGACATAAGTAGGTTTATTTCTGGATTCTCAATTCTGTCTCATTGGCTTCTGTGTTGTTTTATCTGTTTCATATTTTACAATCACTGTGGCAAAATCTATCTTTTTGGTGCCTTTCATGCAATTATATGGGAAATCACACACAATTACAAGGGAAAGTAATACCCACTAGTGTATACCCATGTTGTTTGGACTTACATTTGTGCCTTTGGATGATGGAATGAAAGTTTTTGTACACCATGGAGAATGCAGAAAAAAGTTGTATGACCTAATGAATTATGTTGAGAGACATGGCCAAAGCATGAGACCAGAAGCTCCAAGATTCCACCAGAAACTTGAAAAGTTTATACATCATTACTGAATTACAAGACAAATAATACTGCGGAAGACTGACACACAGAATTTCATAAGCTGATGATAGCACATGATCCTTCACTTTGTAGATTTATTCAATAGATAAGTGATGATAAGCAAAGGAATAAATAAGTTATTTGTGATCATACTCAAAAATGACCATCAACTTCATGACAGTACCAATACAACCAAATTCATATAACAAAAAGTCTTACGAGATACAATGACTATAACGCCAATCATCAGGTTGATATACACTTATCAATTCAAGAATAATGCTCAATTTGATAACAAGAAAGGAAAATAATAAATGTGAAATCCAAAATTCATCATGGGTTTAAATGAAAATAATGTAGATAGAAGTAAAAACAAACAAACAAAAAAAAAAGAAGTGTATTTTTGGTGATTTAGATGACTAAATTAACTTTATCATATACATTTGCTCTTCATCCACAATTCCTGGCTCACAGTTCCTAAAAATGTTGTAGCTGAAGAAATACATACAAATAATACTACTAAAGTAAACTCTTGACTTCTGTGACAACATAGATGAAACTGAATTGAATTACACTAAGTTACTTGATCAGAAAAGAAAGTTATATGCTGGATGATTCCACTTATATGAGGAATACAAAGAAAAAAAGTGTTCAATAAAACTGAATAACAATCTGACTGTAGAATTGAGGTTATCAAATGAGAAAGGAGAGGGTGAGATCAAACTGGGTATGGCAACAATGCACTCACAGAGTACTTTCATTGACTTGGTGATAAGTGAGGTGGGGTAACATACACCTAAAGGGTGTTACTCTATACCTCTAAATTATATAAAATGATGTAAATAATTGTAATGATTGATTTAAAAAAAAAAAAGCAATGGGCACCAGTGATAAGTAATGCCCATAATTAAAAAAAAGAAAAAGCTAGTCATCAGAGTTAGTGAATGATTGCATCAAATTTTGATCTCATTATTCTATATGTAAAGCTATGGCTCTTAAAACAACCTAGCTGCATTTCCTAAGCAATACATGCTCTAAACATACTATAGATATTTATCACTTTATGAAAGGCAGTTAGCTTAGAGAAGTCAGACTCAGTATGTCTTGCATAAGAAAAATCTCATATCATTGTTTGTTTTTTCTAAAAGTAAACAATGACAAATAATGTTTTTCTTTTAAATATTGGGTAGCTTCAGAGGAATAAATAATTTTGATAAAAACTAATTCCTAAATTCCACAATGGGGTATTTAATTTTAAACAGGAAATATTTTTTTTTAAAATTCTGAAAAAATGAAACCATCAGTATTTTTGTTTTTCTTTCTGGCTTTTTTCATTGAACATGATCCCTTCCAGCTCCATCCATTTTGCTGCAAATGGCATGAGTTTATCTTTTTTGATTGCTGAGTAACATTCCATTGTGCATATAATGTAGTAATCACAATAATTTTACATTTTAAGTTTCAATGTATATTGTTTAAGGGGAAAGTAAAATAAATATGAATGACACTGTATGAGTAGATGTGGAGGAGGATGTTGTAAGTTGTGAAGAAATGGCTAGGGTCATATATTTGAATGCTTTACAAGAATGAGTCAGTGGTATGATGGGTGTAAACATGTTTGGTACAATTTTAGGAGTGAATAAAATGTAAAGGTTTGGAAACATGGACTATTTGCAACCACATTAGGTTTGGCATAAAGTAAGAAGAAAAATTAGGTTGACACTAGTGGATTAACAGTTAAAAGAGGAAGTTTATTGAATTTTAAGACAGAAGCAGGTTTGTGTTCTGATGGAAATGGAGAAATAGGGTAGAGAGAAACAAACTAGTGTTAAGTTGATAAGCTGAATACAATTTCAAGAGGAAAATCTAATAGCTGGTGAAAAAAGATGAAATCCAATATAGAAGAGGAATTTCTGATTAAATGAAGAACATCATTTAATTCACAATAACTGAGTATGGGTAGATTTGGTAGATTTTCTGATTTATTATTTCTTTGTTTCTATTGCAAAAAGTAAAAGTAGGATTAATTAATTAATAATTGGGGAAAGTCTTGCTCAAAGTTTTGTGCCTAATGAAGTTAAAAATAGTCATTTCATTCAAGGGATTATTGACAAATGATAGTTACGATCTGACTGAGGTTTGACTCAGAGGTTAAAGCTGGATTCATCAGTAAAATTGTATCTTTTTGCAACAACAAATGTTGGCAAGGATGCAGTGAAAAAGCAACTCTCTTCTACATTGTTGGTGGGAGTGCAAACTGGTCCAACCATTGTGGAAAGCTGTCTGGAGATTACTCAGTCTACTAAAAATGGAGCTACCATACGATCTGGCAATTCCACTCCTAGGGATCTATCCAAAGGACACAAAAACAGTGATTCAAAAGAACACCTGTATACCTATGTTTATTGCAGCACTATTTACAATAGGTAAAACCTGGAAACAACCCAAATACCCAAAAATAGATGAACGGGTCAAGAAGATGTGGTATATATACACAATGGAGTATTATTCAGCAATCAAGAAAGATAGACTCATGCCACCCACCAAAATATCGGATGGTTTCACTTATAACAGGAATATAGAGGAACCAAATAAGACATCAGTGTAAAAAAAATAACAGTACAAAACACAACAAAGCAAAACCAGACAATTATAAACCAGAGACATACTGCAGGGGAGGAAGAGGGAGAGGGTTGAGAGGGAGAGAGGGAGGAGCACAGGGGACTGTGGTGAAGGTGCCTTGGGGAAGGAAATTCTATGGGGACTCAATCTGAGGGGGTGGAGGAAAACAAATATTGTCTAAAAAATGTAAAAAATTATAAATGTTAAAATAAAAAAATATGCATAGACTATGCAAACTACATCATTGAGTGTAGAAGACATAAAATCCGTGAAAAAATTGTATATTTTCCTTTTTTCATATTCTGTTACTTAACTCTAAGATTTTTCTAACTGAGTATCAGAAATGGAAATAAAGTCATATATATATATATATGCACATATATATGGGATGTGTAAATGTTAATGATTATACTAATATAACTCAATAAGGAAGACATGAAGCCATAAGGATTATAGACATTGACAAGGGTAAATTGTTCCTGGATTCAAAATTCTTAAAGTCTTTATTTTTTTTTTTTTTTTTTTTTTATTTTTTTTATAGAGGCATGTTTTTATTTATTTGTTTGTTTGTTTGTTTATACATGCACTGGGTACAGTCAGAAGCGCGGGAGGGTGAGAGAATTCACCAGAGCCAGAGCGGGGAGCAGAGCAGGCAGAAGGACCGAAGTACACTGCTGAGGGGAGCAGCGGGCGGCAGGAGAGGTCTGCGCGCCATGTGGGACCCTCCTCTGGTGGCCGGGGAGCAGCCGGGGATCGAACCTGCGTCGCAGAGGCCGCGGGCAGCTTCACAACCCAGCGCTCAACCGCTGCGCCACCGGGGAGGCCCTGGATTCAAAATTCTTGATAAACATTGGAATATAGTAAAGATAATAAAGATAATTGTATAGATAATAAATAAAGTTGAAAAACTGGGATTTGAACTAGAGTACAAAAATAACACAATAATATAATTTAAGGAATTGCCTATTAGAGATGAATATTTGTGTAAAATGGACAAACACCTGAAAGGGAATAAATGTGTAATTGAAAGGCCAAAGCCTCAAATCTCTCATATAAATGTTGAAAGGTAGTAAGTGCTTAAGTAATATAGAAAAATCATTAGTCAAATGCTAAAATCTTTAGTAAATGAGCACCTACATTATTGTAGGCAATGCCATAGGGTATGTACGTGAACAATAAAATCTAATGGAACAAAGGAGCAGAAGTCTATGAAGAAAGAAAGAGGAGATATCTGGATAAATAAGAAGCAAAAAAGAGAAATGTGAATACGTACTCATAACCAGATAAAGTGCTTATTTAGTTGTAGAAGTGGTAGCCACATTAGAGATGAAAGGAGACGAAGTATTTTCCCCATCAGATTTCTTTTTTTTTTTTTTTAAGATTTATTTATTTATTTATACAAGCACTGGATACAGTCAGAAGCACGGGAGGGTGAGAGAATTCACCAGAGCCAGAGCTGGGAGCAGAACAGGCAGAAGGACCAAAGTACACTGCTGAGGGGAGCAGCATGGGCAGCAGGAGAGGTCTGAATGCCCTGTGGGACCCTCGCTGGGGATCGAACCGGTGCTGCACAGGCTGCGGGCAGATTTGCAGCCCAGTGCTCAACCGCTGCGCCACCAGGGGAGGTCCCTTTCCCCATCAGATTTCTAGCCTACTGCTTTTTTTTTTTTTCTGATGGAAAGTCATTCATTAATAATGTATAAAGATTAGCAAACACAAAAATAATAAATCATAACACTGTCAAATTATTTGCTCCGTTTAGATTTCTTTTTTATATATATATTTTTATTTTTACATCATTATTCATTTAATAACGGTGTTTTTTTTTTAATTTTTATATTCCCCATACAATTGCAACCCCCTGATTTTGACCCCAATCCCTCCTTTCCCCACCCTCCACAAAGTGTGTCTCTGGCTCATAGTCGTTTGTTGATTTTGATTTTTTTTCTTTCTTATAGTTATTCTTTTTCCTGGTCCCTTATTTAGGTTATCTAGATTCCTGTAATGAGTGAGACCATCCAGAATTTTTCTTTTTCTTTCTGGCTTATTTCACTGAGCATGATCCCTTTCAGCTCCATCCATGTTGCTGCAAACTGCATGCGTTTATCTTTTTTGAATGCTGAGTAATATTCCATGGTGTATATGTACCACATCTTCTTGATCCAGTCATCTAGTTTTGGGCATTTGGGTTGTTTCCAAAGCTTAGCAATTGTAAATTGTGGTGCTATAAACATAGGGGTGCAAGTGCTCTTTGGAATTAATGTTTCTGTGTCCTTTGGGTAAGTACCTAGGAGTGGAATTGCTGCATCATATGGAAGCTCTATCTTTAGTAGTTTGAGGAATCTCCACACAGCTTTCCATAGTGGTTGGACCAGTTTGCACTCCCACCAGCAGTACAGGAGATTTCCTTTCTCTCCACATCCTCGCCAACATTTGTTGTTGCTATTTTTTTTTTTAATATGTGCCATTCTCACTGGTGTGAGATGGTATCTCATTGTAGTTTGATTTGCATTTCCCTGATTGCAAGTGACATTGAACATTTTTTCATATGCCTGGTGGCCATTTGTATTTCTTCTTTGGAGAAGTTTCCTTTTTGCTCTTCTGCCCATTTTTTGACCGGATTATTTTCTTTGATTTTGTTGAGTCTCATCAGCTCTATAAATGGTGCTGGGAAAACTGGGTCGCTACACGCAAAAGAATGAAGCTATACTACTACCTCACACCATGCACAAAAACCAACTCAAAATGGATTAAAGAACTAGACATAAGACCTGAAACCATAAAATATATAGAAGGAAATACAGGCGAAACACTACATGACACGCACCTCAAGACATCTTTACAGACGCATCACCCAAAGAAGTGATAGTGAAGGCAAAGATAAACAGCTGGGACTACATCAAATTAAAGAGCTTCTGCACAGAAAAAGAGACAATAACGAAAACAAAGAGAAACCCCACCAACTGGGAGAAAACTTTTGCACCCAACACTAATGATAAAGGACTGATCTACCCTACTTCTTAGGATAGAAAAGATATTGCTGATTGTACAAGGTAAATAGTAGAGAGAAAATTTGGAACTATCGGGAGATCAAAGGAGGGTGGGTAACTGGGTAAATTAGGGTTTAAACAATATGGGGAAGCCCATGAAAGGATATAGTTTAATGTTGGCCACCACTTCCTATGTAGTATTCACAAATGTTCTTTTTCTCATGACAGTAACTGAGGAAAGAGAGATAGAAAATGTATCCATTAGCTCTGTTTTCCATGTGGTTAAAGATATGATATGTGGTTCATTAATTACATCACAATTTTGGGTTCCTTGATGTGTTATTTGAACTAGAAATCACCAGGGAGAAAATAGATGAACAATATAAGATGCAAAAATTAAATAGTTAGCTGATGATATACTTTGAATATTTCAAAGTCTATGTCAAAGCTGGAAAAAGTGACCAAAAGGGGTAAGTGAAATCAAAATACTCTTTAGTAGTTTTGAAGAGGTAGTCTGGTACATGTACACACACACACACACACACACACACACACACCACACATATATGCGCATACTACTCATGCTCATACACACATTTGGACACACACATACAGATACCAACATACTTTTATTCCATTCTTCAAATGCTTTAAATATTAAAATGAGTTTTGCCATGTAATGGAAAGGTGTTTGGATTAGTTCACAAAATCCTGAAAAGTCAATACTTGATCTGTCATTACCTCACCATATTACTCTAGAAAATTGCAATTGGCAATGACCTTCCATCCATATAGCAAACGCTAGAACTTGAAGTGAAATTTAAAAAAAGAGAGAAATATAAAACATGTTTACATATATTATATATATAAATATATGTGTGTGTGTATATATATATATATATTCATTTATTTGTGGCTCTTCTACACATAAGCATTAAGATTTGGATCCTCACTTTGAAAATTACATTCTTTTCTAAAACAGAGATTTTGTTAAATTTAATGTATCTTTAAAAAGTATTCTTGTGTTTTCTTTTAGAAGTTACCATTTGCTCCAGTGAGCTGGGATATTATATAACATGACATAGACGTGCAGAATTTTTTTCAAAATCTGGCTTGGCTTTAAATAGCATAATGATTATTGTATTATGACATGACATTCATTTCAGTGGAGATGTGTTTCTTCATCTGGCCAATTGGCTCCTTCTCAAACTGTTAATTTTCCTCCAGTGTTATTCAAATGATATTTTGTAGAAACTTCCAAATTGGAGTGGTAAAAGCGTAAAATGTAATAAAATTAAATGTACCCTGCCTTTTATACAACATTATGTATTACCAAGAAATCTCATAGAGGAAGTGTCCATTATTTTCCCACCTTTAATCATTTTTATAAACATGCTAGCAAAAATGTGATTGTTTTTAAAAGTTGCTGTACATTTCAAACAATGCAATAAGGTGATTCTAATAAAAATATAATGGTATTTAAAACACAAAAATATCATGGTTTTGGAATAAAGATAGACACACTGGCCTATATTATGTTCAGCTTATCTGTACAGGCAATCTATGACCAAGGAGCTGAGAGTATACAATGAAGAAATTAAAGTCTCTTCAACAAATGGTATTACAAAAACTAGGTAGTTTCATATAAAAGAAGTAAAGTAGATCACTACTTCATACCATGTACAAAAAAATAACTCAAAATGGATTAAAGACTTGGATGTATGACCTGAAATTATAAAATACATAAAGGAAAACACAGACAAAAACACTTTGAGGTATTGGCTTTGGAAATGTGTTTGAGGATTTAACCCTAAAGGTAAAGGAAACAAAAGCAAATTTAAAGAAATGAGACAACACAAAACTAAAAAGCTGCTGTAAAGTGAAAGAAACTACCATTAAAACAAGAAAAGACATCCCATCAAATTGGAAAAAATATGGAAGTTTCTCAATAATCAACATGGATTTATCACATGATAGATTAACATAGATCTATCAGACCAAGAATCTATCCAAAGAATACAAAATCACAGGCCTCCCTGGTGGTGCGAGGGGTTAAGCATGCATTGTGACAATATCTGCACCCTCTGCAGCATGAGTTTGATCCCTGGGCAGCCAGGGAGCTACCCACATGGCACAGCAGACCTCTCCTATCTCTCCTGCTGCTCCCCTAAGCAGTGTAGTTCAGTAAGTCTGCCTGTTCTGTTCCCCACTCTGTCACTGGTGAATCCTCTCACTGCCCTCCTCCCCACCCCCACCCTGCACCTCTGGGCTGTACCCCAGTTCTTGTATGCATAAATAAACAAATCTTTAAAAAAAACATAAAATCAGTAATTTGAAGAGATAAGTGTTACACCTATGTATATTACAGTACTATTTGCAATAACCAGGTTATTAAAGAATTCTAAATATCTAATCACAGATAAATAATTAAAAGGATGATGTTACATATACAAAATGGAG
Organism: Talpa occidentalis; assembly: GCF_014898055.3. Lineage (NCBI taxonomy): Eukaryota > Metazoa > Chordata > Mammalia > Eulipotyphla > Talpidae > Talpa > Talpa occidentalis. The sequence continues at coordinate 70,034,263 of NW_026555331.1, forward strand.
TAATAGTTGTAAAAAATGATGAACTCTCGCTGTTTGACACATGGGTTGAACTGGAGGGGTTTATGCTATATGAAATAATTTATGCTAAATGAAATAAGAATGAAAAGACAAATCCAATATTAAATCACTCATATATGGAACATATAAAAACAAAACAAAGGAACAGAAAACAGTAAAATAAAATTAATCCTAGAAATATAACTGTAGAATAGAGCATACAAGATGGGTGGGTGTAAAATGGAGAGTAAATGAGGGAGGGAACTTAATGGATTATAGTAAATGACTAAAGGTGCCATAGTGGTGGGTGTTGTGTGAATCTACACCCCTGAGAAATATACAGTGTTCTAAACCACTGTTATGACAATAAAAAAGAAATAAAATACTTGTTAATATTATGCACTATATAGTGTTATTCTCTTCCTTAGCTAGTCAAAATATTAGCTTGTGGAAGCAATGGCTATCTATTGTAATACCAGTTCAATTTGAAAATAATAAGAATTTACAATGTGCAAATACCATCTCATGAACTTAGCTGAATTTCTTCTTCCCTGAGTTATGGAAGTGGCATAAAATTGTTCTTGGAGCTTTACTTTGTGTAAAGGCAATGATTTTGACATTTTATCAAGATAATTAAAAGAATTAGGATCACAGTTATGTTAATGTGCAATATCTAGTATATCTGTGGAATGTCATACTATTCAGCTAAAAATAAATTATGTAGCAAACCACAAAATGACATAGTGTTAAAGCCATAGTATTCAGTGAAAGAAACCAGCTGAAAAAGCTAAATATAGTAGGGCCCCTAAAATATGGCATTTTGGGAAAAAGCAAGATTGTAGAGATGATAAAAATATTAGTGGTTTCCAAGAGTTTAGAAGAGAGAGAGAAAGGACAATTAGGTGAAACACATGGAATATTTTCAGGTGGTGAAATTTCTCTATATGAGATTATAGCAGTAGATTCATGACACTATACAATCTAAAAAGTGAGTCTTAATGTAAATTAAACTAGTGTTTATTGCAAATTAAACTATTTACAGGATCTTGTTTGTTTTCATATCTCTCCTTACTGTATAAGGAAGCCCTGTTCTTATTTTACTAGTCTGTTTGATAGTGAGCTTCCCTTTGTATTTCCACATGGTATCTCCAAGCAGGTTATGAGAGATCAGAGTGCCCACATATCCAATTGGGTTAGACCAGGTCCTCTCTAGCTCCTCTGCTATGGGATAAATGGAGGCTGTGTTGAAACCAGCACTATGTGCAGCAGAGGGAGACTGTCAGGGAATCGCCTGCACCTAATAATGTAACTGTGGGAATAGTGGGAGTCATCTCTAGGGAAAATCAGACCTGGTAAAAGGAAATCAGGTGAAATTCAGAAAGGGGACATAAATGAGTAGCTGTGGACAGTATGTGAACCAGGTCATGTTTAAATGGAAAAAAAATAATAATTCCTGCCATCATTTTAAAGCCCACACTCAATTTCTCTAATTCTGTTTTGCACCATGAGAGAGTGACCTCCCTTTAAAGTAATGTAAAAATAGGCAATATGGTTTAAAAGTAGATTTGGTTTGCAAACTTTTGCTATGATGTTGAAACAATTTGGGATCAAAGTTGAGAGAAACTGTTTTTGCATAAGGTGAATCAATTTTAATATTTTTCCTGTGATTTGATATCTTTGCTGTTTTGTTTTTGTTAATGCTTCCAGATTTGTTTTCCCCTGTCTTGGACTGATAAACTATTTCCCAGGAATGGAGGACATTTTTTTTTTTAAGACTTATCTATTTATTTATACAAGCACTGGGCACAATCAGAAGCATGGGAGGGGGAGAGAATTCACCACAGCCAGAGCGGGGAACAGAACAGGCAGACCAACGAAACACACTGCTGAGGGGAGCAGCAGGCGTGGCACGAGAGGTCTGCGTGCCATGTGGGACCCTCGCTGGTTGGGGATGGAACCGGCACTGCAGAGGCTGCGGGCAGCTTCACAGACCAGCACTCAACTGCTGCACCACCTGGGGAGGCCCAGGAATAGAGGACTTTTGCTTTCCACAATGGACAATACCTGGAGAGACTGGTTTACTTTCCAATGGGAACCCTGAGAAAAATTTTCATCTGAGACTGTACCCAGCATCCATACATTTGATCTTCAACACCATGGAAATGGTGGCAAAAAGTGGAAGGGGGGATTTGTTAGGGGGAAATGATGTCCTGAGCTAATTCCATAGCTTTGTGAATGCCACCCCCAACTCCATCAAAACACTGGGAACTACAAATCCCAGGATCCCCAAAGGGAAGCTGCTAGGACCTAAGGGCAGAGTTAAGCAGCCATTTTCTCCGTTTGTAAATGTTGCATAAGGATGATCAAGAGGTGACCTGAGGACGGCAAAGCAAAGGGCTGACGGAAACATTTGAGAAAACTCACGTACTTTGGGTGGAAAACTGCTCAGGAGGGATGCCCCTAACTTGCTTTGTCCTTGAAAGTCTCCTTAGGCATTACCTAGCAACTGAGGCCCACTAGGGCAGACATGTCCAAAAAGCACAAGGCCTCACATATGCGGTGTGTGTGTGAGTTCACACACATGGCGTGAGAGAAAGTTTGTTTTGGCTTTTTCTGACTTATGAAAAAACACAGATGTCTCTGTTCCTATGCCTATATAACCATGCTGAGAAAAATAGAGAACCACTGTTTCATGCTCATAGTAGTCCCCTGTCTGGTTAGTAATTCACAATCAGTGTCTCAGGTCTCCGAGTCCACTAGAGGCTCACAGTAAATAAAAACCAGCTATGTTAGTGGGGTCGGGCACACTTGGCTTGTGGTCTTGGGCAGGCAGGTTTGGTCTCGGTGGGTCATTTGGGATTCCAGGTTGGCGAAATGGGTAGGACACATTTAAGAATGTATCTCCCTCTTTTCTCCCTGAGTTATGCATTTCCTCATTCCCCTCCCCTTGTAAATAAATATTTTGTTAACCTTTGAAAAAATAAAAAAAAAAAAAATAAAACTGCTAGGTCCCAATGCAAAAGAATAAATATAAATAAAAAATAAAAAATAATAATAATAAAAAAATAATAAAAAAAAATATAAAAAAAAATAAAAAAATAAATAAATAAATAAATAATGTGTATGAGAATTTTTAAAGATTTTTTATTGTTGTTTCCTTCACCCCCAAACATATCAGATGGTGACCTACAAGTTTTCTTGTAAATCTTCTCCACAACCAGACAGAAATGCATAAGTAGACTTTGAGCCCTGAGAGTGTGCCAAAGTCTACCTGACCAGAATTATCCAACTTTCTCATTACTGAATTTCCGATTGGGAGAGAAGGAATTCCCAGATTAAAGGAACCTACATTAATCTGTCCAGGAAGGTAAGTGAAACCAAGAGCCATCAGAAATCCACTCATACTGAATAGGAGATGGATAGGAGAGCACCAGAGTTTTTCTTTAATATAGTAAGACATTTCTCAACTCTATGAGAAAGTCTTTTTTGGGAGGGGAGTCTTTAATTCCCTTTTTATTTTTATTTTACTCTCTATATTTTTTATATCACTCTTCATTTTTGTACAATGTATGCTTTCTCATCTCGGTTATAGTCCCCATGAAATTGCCACCACCAATTTACCAAGCACCATCACCATAGTCCTTTGTGCTCTTCCCACCCCTGTTTTCATCCTACTCCCTTCTCCCCCACCCCCGCAGAATGTCTCTGGTTTATAGTTTACTGTGGTTTTTGAGTTTTACTTTATTATAATTATCCCCCCCATCCCTTATTTGGATCTTCTACATTCCTCCTATAAGTGAAAGTCTTTGAAATGCACAATATAAAGCTCCATAAACATTTTCATCTATTCAATAATTTTTCTGAAATATGTATTGGGAGACTTTAGGAGAAACTATAGTGTCTACACTTAAATTTTCATGGAAACAAAAAAAAATCAAAAATTAAAAATAGTATCACCATCCTTCTTTCCACATGAGGGAACAGTATCTCTGGTTGCACCCAAACCCACAGCTGGTAGGCATTTATTCAGTCAGATCCACATAAGCAAAGTAGATAGACAACAGTAAGAGAGCCATCTGGAATATGAAGTTAGTCTCAGATTCAGGGCTAAGGTTCTTGAATTTAATAATTGTATCATTTTATTCATAGCAGTACATTCAGCAAAACTGGAAACAGATGTTTTTATGAGTTAAATCAGTAACTAGCATCACAAACCTGTTAGAAAGGATGAGGAATTTTATTTTATTTTTCTTAAATTATATTAATTTTCCAAGTGTTTATATAATTATATGATATAAGGAGAAAGTAGTTATTTCATGAGTGTGTATCCCACAATTTCTTCATCTAGTCACCTATTGATGAGCAGTTAAGTTGTGTCCATGGTCTGGCTGTAGCAAATTATTATACTATGAACATAGCAGTGCATACATCTTTTTCTATGAGAGTTTTCATACTCGTTGGGTAAATAACTAGTGGTGGTATTGCTGTATCATATGGTATCTTTTTGAGGAGTTGTTTGAGGAATCTCCCTACCATTTTCTGTAGAGGAGGCACCAAACTACATTTCTACCATAGAAGATGAATGTTACTTTTTTCTACATTCTTAGAACATTTGTTGCTTCCAATCTTTTGATACAGGGCATTTTCACATCCACATCATCATCATCATCATCATCATCATCACAATGTCACATTATAATAAGATTATAAAATAATAAAATTAATTATGTTGAGCATTTTTCCATGGGCCTATAGTACATGTGGATGTCATTTTTGAAGACATGTCTATTTAGGTATTTTTTCCCATTTATTTTGATTGGAGTTGTTATTGTTTTGGTGTTATTGAGTGGTATGAGCTATTTTTATATTTTGGAAATCAATTCCTTGTATGTGTCACATGCAAATTTCCTCTCTTAAGGACAGGTAATTTGAATAACAAATGGGTCAGATCGAGGTTGCATCTCCTGAACAGATACAATGAGTAACACACAGAAATGACAGGCTAGAAAAAGACTCATCAACATTCAAGGTTAGCTCCAAAAATGCCCAAATCACAGAAAAATAGCAATAATGTACAATTTGCCATCTAATATTAAGTACTAATATAATAGTATACTTGTTCTGGAAAGAAGAAAATACCCAGAGACTTAGCAATACTCTAGCCAATTGATACAGCAATAAGCACAAAACACGGGCAGGGTATACAACTGCATAGTTGCTCACACACTGGATACCTGTTTGTTCTTGCTCATATGGCTTATTTTCATTCAAATATGAAGACAGTTTAGCTCTAGTTGTGAAAAAATATGAGCATAAATAAAATAAGTAAGGCACAAGTAAAATTCTACTGTCAGATCAGAGATTATAAGAAATGCAGTAACTGTATGCTGAGCCATTGTAAAAAGAATCAGAAAATATGTGGGTAAGTTACATAGTATAAGATCATGATTTACCTCTTTAATCCTTTCTCAAAACAATACTAATTGGAACAAATTGCATAACAAGAATATATATTGAACTGAATAAAAAGGCAAAGATAAACACCTAAGAAAATTAAAAAAATAAATGTTTGAAACACATCCCAGGGTTCTTTAATTTAGTAACAAATAATTAACTACTTTGTGATTTCAAAAGGAGCAGCTTTGAAGATAGAAATTATCACCCTCAAATGAAATTCCATTACACTCTCATGGCAGCTTTGTCTATTTCTTCATTTATAATATGGAATCTTTTTGGCCTGCAGTCAAGGTTTACAATGTATGACTAATTGAAATCACATAGGGTGAGATTTGCACACTCATGAATTGAAAGTCTAAAGGACCATACCAGATGCAAGGGGATTATAAATTCCTTGTTATGAATAGTCTTCCCTTAAGAAGCAGTAACTTTGCCACTTATGGGCAGTATTTATTTGAACAAGAAGTCTAATCATGAAAAAACAGATCTAGGTATGAGAAATTATTTGAAAGTCTTAGATAAAGCCCAGGATTCTGATATACTAGAATGTGTTCTCTTCATTTCCTAAACAAACAAGCATTATAAAGTTCTTAGTTTATTCATGTGGTTTAAATATTATATTTAAGGATGAATGGGAAACTACTAGATGAATTCAGGTGGTTGGGGGTCAGGTTTGAGTAAAGAAGACAGAGTTGATATATTAGTAATCTATATCTGGGTTCTACTAGAGAAATACAACACACTATGACTTCCATGTTTAATGGAATATTTAGCAACCAGAATGACTCCAGATGTAATTTTTGTCAATCTTAAGTGACTTTGAACCTTGTCATAATGCTCAAGAACCCAGTAGGAAATCCATTAAAAGACACCCACATGCATGGATGCATCAACCTCAGAACATCATAATTTTCATCACACACACATATTCTCAAACATTTTTGCTATTTTACTGTTACACTTAAATGTTATTGAATTCAGCGATATAAAAACAACATACATGTAAAGATCAATATTCCTTTAAATTTTACAGAAGACAAAGAATTGCATGGTTTGCACTAAATCCACACTGAAAATCTTGTACTAGTAAGAAATAAGAATTCAAAACTACTGTGAAAATTTATTAGGAAAATAAATTTAATTATTTTAATTCTAGTCTTTGGTAGTCAGGTTCTGCTCTTTCTAACAAAATACATGATTTCTTTGAAAAATAACACTCACTCTAGGACCAGAGATACATTCATGGTGCTTTTCTTATATTGATTCATACTTTCTTTCTGAAGGCATATTTGACTTACTTTACTAACTTCACTCTTTTTAATATTTTACTCTGACTAAACAAAAGAGAATTTGACAGCTCCTTAGCATCTAGTTCTATGATGATTTTAGGAACCTTCCCAAGGACTCTTTGGGATGCTGCATGCTGACCCTTGCACAGTACTCCACAGCACACTGTGGTGTGTGACACCAGGTCTCTTCTTGGTGATGAGTATTGGAACTCAATCTAATAAAATAAGCTTTTGAAAAGGCAACTTATAATAGTTATCCCTCTGAATTAGGTTCATTAATGGAACACCACAAACTCAAAATAATTGTTTAAATTAAATATGTTGAAAAAATATGTCCAGCCACAGGCAAACTACTACACATCAGTATGTATTTGGAGTGTTACTATCTTTCCCATACTTTGAGATTTTTCAAAAATTTTGATATTAGTCTAAAGTAAATAAAACAATTTCATAAAACTCAACATGGAAGAAAGCAAATCTCTTAAAGAAATGTAGGGAAATGATAATAGTTCATTAATTTACTCACAACGACTTTCTTTGAAAAATAATAGTCTCAGTTGAATAACATAAAGCAATGTATTCCTTCTTCAGAAGTCACTTCTCTGGTATTCTCAACATTCTGTGGAGTAGTCTAGATGTAGAAAACAAAGGTAAAAATTCCTATAAGTTTCAAAATATAAGCAAAAACATTGAGTCACTGAAATATATTAACTTTATCCATCAGGAAGAAATATCAATATATCCCATTACAATTATATACAATTTTACCACATTTCTTTAACATTTTTATGGAGTAAATCAAAGTGTTGTGAATCATCAAGAAGGGAAATAAGACAATGAGTATTTTACAAATGGCTAATATCATGAGATTAAGTTCTGAAAAATACATTTTACAGAAATTGCCTTTAAAAGAGAATAAAATAAAAGAGTATAAAGTAATAAGTAGAAAATCTGCCCAAAGTTCTATTTGCTAGTAGCTGTCATTCAGATTTAATCTGCCAATCTTGCAACCTTTAGAATTAAATTCCAAGCTTAAATTATTTTTACGATTTAAAGGCATTCTTTGTGTCTTTGTGAGGAATAAATGGTCTATTGATTTGAAATGATTACTATCTTTAATGACACGTAGTTATTAATTCAGTTTTATGCAGGAGGAGAGGGAGCTGACCTCTATAAATCAATGACTGAACAACAGAACACTAATTCAAATACTAGAACAATGCTTCAGCTTTTGCCACTTAATTTTTTTTTTAATAAAGAGGCATGTGTTGTTATTTATTTATTTGTTTGTTTTGTTTATACATGCACTGGGTACAGTCAGAAGTGCAGGAGGGTGAGAGAATTCACCAGAGCCAGAGCGGGGAGCAGAGCAGGTAGAAGGACCGAAGTACACTGCTGAGGGGAGCAGCGGGCGGCAGGAGAGGTCTGCGCACCATGTGGGACCCTCATCCGGTGGCCGGGGAGCAGCCGGGGATCGAACTGGCGCCTCAGAGGCTGCAGGCAGCTTCGCAACCCAGCGCTCAACCGCTGTGCCACCGGGGAGGCCCTTGCCACTTAATTTTTAATGAGCCCATTTACATTATTTGTCCTCTCATGAACTTAAGTATATTGTTGAAAATGCTCTAATAATTTCTTAAACTGATCACCAGTTAAGATGTCATATTTAAGACATTAGTGGCTATCCAGAGAAGTTGCAGGGGTGTGCGGCTGGCTACATAGATATTGTCTGTATTTTTCATCAAATACACATATGTGATATATTCATACCGTGTTTCTGAACCTTACTAAGATTTACATAGAGGTCTATTAATGTGAATTCTTAGTACGTCCCCAGAAAAAATATGAATCTTTGCATAACTGGAAACCCTAAAATAGAATATAAGCTTCAAAATAGTGGGAGGCATAATTACAGAATGACCTCCAGATTCCAACGCCTGACATTCGCTTTGTGTGATTCTATCTCCATGATTGTGGACCAAATTTGTGACTGTGATATGGTGGTCAGTTTCCATTAAACTATAAGGTGAGGGACTCGCTGGTGACGCAGGCAGTTGAGCGCAGTGCTGTGAAGCTGTCTGCAGCTTCTGAAGCATGGGTTCAGTCCTGGCGGCCAGGCAGCTACCCACATGACTCAGCAGACCTCTCCTGTTTTGCCCATTGCTCCCCTCAGCAGTGTACTTCAGTCAGTCTGCCTGCTCTGTTCCCTGCTCTGTCTCTGGTGAACCCTCTCATACTCCTGCACATCTGGCCTGTACCCCGGTTCTTGTATACATGAATAAATAAATCTTTTAAAAAAAGATTATAAGGTGATGGATTTTACAGTTGTATATAATTATCCTATTCACTATTATTCATATAATAATATAATTTTATATAGCATAATATATACTATATGATGATATGTATAATATAATAAATAAGGCACACTAGACAATATCACATATAACATATAGTATATAATATAAAATATAATATATGATATATAACATATAATTATATATTAGTATAATTATACTATCACTATTATAACACTATTCATCTATATTTAAATTAAAAGTAATCATTCTGTCTATAATATTATGAGCTAAAGCATTATTGAAATACAATTTGGGTCTCAACTTAGTGCTTTATTATAGATTTTGAAAGGCAGAACTTAAAATTATGCAAATACAGAGTAAGATTTTATGTGAATTCAGAAGTTTTCCCTGCTTTATAAACAATATGAATTTCACAAATCAGTATTATGGTTTATAGAATGCTTGTCAGTGTTTTTTTTAAGATTTATTTATTTATACAAGCACTTGGTACAGTTGGAAGCAAGGAAGGGTGAGAGAATTCACCAGAGCCAGAGTGGGGAACAGAACAGGCAGACTGACGAAGTACACTGCTGAGGGGAACAGCGGGTGTGGAAGGATTTTGCTTGCCATGTGGGACCCTCACTGGTGGCTGGGGTTTGAACTGGCTCTGCAGAGGCCACGGGAAGCTTCGCAGCCCAGCGTTCAACCGCTGTGCCACCAGGGAGGCCCATGCTTGTCAGTATTTGAAAATACCATAAGTTTTGATGTAGTAGAGACAAAAAAAAAAAAAAATGCTTGTAAACATTTCAATTATGAGAAGTACAACAAACTTTCCTTTTACTCAAATTCATTCCAGAATCTTGTTACAGTCATAGTTAACAAGATATTTTGTGTCCTGCAAACATCAGCCTTCTGTTACAAAATAAAGTGTGTTATAACAGAGTAACAACCTCAAATTAAACTTCTCAGCAGTAGATAAAAAAACATACAAGCTTAAATATGCTAAGACATAGAGGTTAGAATGTGTGTCCCAGGATCAGCCTATGTATCAATAGAAAGCACTCCACAGGATGTTGATTGTTGTTTTTATAATATTAGTGTTACACTATGAGTTCTTTTTCAGGAATTCCCAAATGACTTTTGATTATTTCCATAATGTTTAGAGAAAAATAAAAGTTACTCAGTGATGCATGACTGCCTTTCTTACATATCAGAACACATTTAATAAGATTATTGTGCCAAGGAAATTAATTGATTTGTCAGCATCAGCATAGGATAAGAATGATAGGCAGAAATCACATATTTAAAAAACATGATAGCAATACTAACCTGATTCATAATACCAAGTTATCCTCTCTATCCACATCCTTTGCAATTGAACATCACCCTAACAATATCAACACCCCCTAACAATATCTAGCACCATATTTCTTGAATCTAAGTTGATTTGTAGTTTTCAAGAGAAGTAAATGTGTGCTCTGCTAGTAATTCAAGTATCACTCAAGAAGCTTTGCATAGTTTCACTTTCTTTCAGAACTCTTCTGATTCAAAGAACAAATCTGAAACAGTCCATTAAACTGTTGAATAATGTGAGCTCACATGGAGTGGAGAGTTGTCCATATAAGTCCCTGAACATGTGAGAGATCAGCAAAGGTATTTAGTTGACTCACAGCCAACCATGGAACCATGCAAGGGTACAGATAAAGGATTCTTAGATGATGAACAATAACTACTTATTTTTCAAGCTACCAACATTTGGAAGAGTTTGTTATGCAATATAAGTGATATAACCAGATAACTGGAAAAATATTTGTGGAACTGTATATTTAACAGATATATTCACAAATTTCATATGTGTCTAAGTAATTTACATTGAATTTATCAAGCAATGATTGAACATACATTTTTTATTCAAAAATCCATTGTAGACTTCTAACTAATTTGTAGTCTGTGAATTACTGGATATTTTTCTAACTTCTGTTTATACTACTGTCATGACAAAATAAACGTGTTTGCAATTATTACTAAAATCAAATGTCATCTTCAGTGCTTTCTGCTATAAATGCCTAAATTAATGTCTTATTATCTAGAATAATTCAGCAATTTTTAAAACATTTGGGTAATTCCTCTAAATTGGGAGTTAATGAAAAGAAATACCTGCTATTTCAAATGCCAACATGGAGATATGCCTAAGTATTTGAAGTAAAACATTAAAAGGAGAAAAACTTAAGTACCTGTAAATTAGGTATATTATAATATTATTTTATAAGGTAAAACAATGTAAAACACCATATTGTTTAGGCATATATACTTTAAGCAAAGGGAAGGAAAAAATTCTAAGAAGATGGGTGTATGGTAAGGAAAAATGTCAGGCTTTTCTGCCCTCCCGTCATCAGGATAGATGACGGAACCCTGCAGTCCTGAATGCATGCCTGATGGCGGGCACTTGGAGTAGGGTGTAGGCATATGTAGATGGGATTCACCTGGGCTGAGACTGGGCTTTTAAGGGCGGCATCACGGGGATACCAGCAGCAGCTGAAAGAAAAGCCGAGAGAGAAGCAAAGAAGCAGAAGCAGAAATCACCGGAGAGCCCAGATAGAGTGAGGATTTGCTGGGGGCTGGGAGGACTGCCAGCCTCCTGGCCCCTCAGCACCCTTGCCTGCTGTGTACCAGGTAAACCCCAATAAAAACCTGCAAAAGCCACTTAGGGCTCCAGGACTCCTCCTTTACCCAGTCTGCTGGATCACTGTGTGCATTCCTGCCCCTACAATGGGAAAGAAGGAAGCACCAATAACCTGTCTCCTCACCTAGGCAAAAATTTCACGAGATAGAATCTGTCCAATGTAACTATTTTTGAACTCTGGAGTCTATTGCTTGCAACTTTCAGGGGAAGGCTTTGGCAGCAAATTGTAGTTAATTTCAGCTCTTTGTAGCAGAGGTCTATTTTTCATCTTCAGCCCTGTGTCAAGTTGTGTTCCTAGAACAACCTGCACATAGCTTGCAGGAAACAGTGTGGGCAAATAAAGTATTCTCCAAATGCTGGGCCCTGTCCTCAGATCACAGAGATGCAGATTGGTAGGTAAGTAGTCATATTTTTGTAACTTTTCCCATTGTAGCAAACCCCTTCTCCTGCAGAAGTGACTGATGGGGAGATTACAGAGGTTAGTGTCCATTCCCTCCATCTTCATTTTTCCTCTTTTCACCTTTTCTTTTGGGAATGAAATGTTACATACTAAGACATGCAAAAGTAACTCCATAACTTTCTAAAAATAAAAGTTAAAAGCAACTGTGTATTCTCAGAAGAAGTGATACAGTGCAACAATGGGCACAAAAACTGGCCAAGAACACTGCCCAAATTGTTCACAGGTCACCACCTGAGTTCTTCACCCGTGAACACAACTGCAAGACTACACAGGTTCAGAGAACAACAATAATGGGATTTATTTAGCAAACCAGGGAAAACAAAGTTACTAAGACCACAAATGGTCATTTACACCACCGGAGGCAGTGACTTATGCTTTAAAGTCCTAAACACAACACTCCCAAGATGGCATCTTCCAGACACCGGGGGCCTGGAGCACGTGGCAGCCAGACTATGGGCTCGGATCCCATTCACCAAGACAGCAGAAGACACAACAGGAGATGCTCCCGGAGCTGCTGAGATACCCCAGCACAGCACCAGACAAGCAGCACTCAAAACATCAGCAGCAGCAGCTGAAGGACCTGACAAATGGCCACACTCATGCAGCTCAGGGAGGCACTGTAGGGTAACTGATTGTCAGGCTTTTCTGCTCTCCCACTATCAGCATTGATGATGGATCCCTGCAGTCCTGAATGCCTGCCTGATGGTGGGCACCTGGAGTAGGGTGTGGGCATAGGTAGGTGGGTTCACCTGGGCTGAGAAACGGAGCTTATAAGGGCAGCAGCCTGGAATGGAAGCACCAGAAGAGAGAGAAGAATGAGAATACCAGGGAGCCCAGAAAAAGTGAAAACTTGCCGGGGCCTGGGAAGCCTGCCAGCCTCCTGGCCCCCCAGCACCTCTGCCTGTCATGCACCTGGGTAAAATCCCAATAAAAGCCTGGAAAAGCCACCAAGGGCTCTAGGACTCCTCTTTACCCATCTGCACAGGATCGTAGAGAGCCTGCCCTATCTCTTCCTGCCGCGACAGGCACCCTGCTTTGGGATTTCACCTTTTCTGCCAATCTGTAGCAGTAGCTAACTCTGGAACAGATTCAGTCACTGGGCTTCTTGTAAAGCCATCGAACTTTTCCTCTCTGAGGTTGGATGCTAGAAGCCGCTCCACATTCTTCAGCGGCCCACAACAGCCTTCTAGATGATCGGCATGGTGGTAGCAGAAAATGCTGACCTCGTGTAGGGTAAGTAAATGATTATCAAGCTTTTCTGCCTCCCGCCATTAGGATTGATGATGGATCCCTGCTAGTCTTGAATGCATGCCTGATGGCAGGCACCTGGAGTAGGGTGTGGGCATATGTAAGTGGGTACACCTGAGCTGACATTGGGCTTATAAGGGTGGTGTCATGGGGATGGCAGTGGAACAGTAGGGGGAAAGAGAGACAAGGAGGAGGAAGCAGAGGCCACGAGAGAATGCTGGAGAGCCCAGAAAGAGTGAAGACTTGCCAGGCCTTCCAGACCCCTGGCAGCCCTTGCCTGCCACTTACCTGGTAAATCCCAATAAAAGCCTGCAAAAAACACTGAGGGCTCCAGGACTCTCCTTTACCCCATCTGCTCGGATCATAGAGATCCTCCCCTGTGTCTTCCTGCCATTACACCCCAGAATCACTGAAGATCTGAAAATGCTGAAATCCCAAACACTAATAACAAACACTGAATCCTGAACACTGAATCCTGGGTGCTGCTTCTGCAGTCCCGCAAATTTCTTATCAGAGTCTCCACCCCCACAGATAATTTATTTGCATTTTCACTGTGTCTGTCTATCCTCACTAGCACCCCGGTTGCAATCACATGATATCCCATTTAAAAACACTGATTTATCCAATCACTTGCTACTAAAGTTATCTTTCTGATTACAAATATATAGTCTTTAGAAATACAAATGTGCAATCTTGTGGCATATCAGTTTCAAATCCTTTCATGGACGTTCATTGTCTTCAGGACATAATATCATTCTCCAGGATTTGCCTTTCACTCTATAATTGGTCTCAGAAATTTCTGTCAGGCTTGTTCCCATTTATATTCCAAATTTCTCCCCATTTATGTACTCCAGTCTGTGCCCTATACTGATATTGTAAACTCCCAAAGAAGGTGACTATACATGTGCAAGAGTCCAATGAGTATCAACTAAGCTCATATATGTAAAAGTGTGATGCATAAAATATAAAGTAATTACAAGCTATGTATATTGTTACTAAGGAAGACTCCATGTGCATATTGTTATTCCGGCTGGCCAAAAAGTGCACATTTTGTTATTCAGGGGAATTTAATAATGTATTATGTTATTTTATTTACATTCCATTTGCAATGCAAAGTAAACTATTTTTTTTTATAATTTTCTTTCTTTTTTTAAAGATTCATTTATTTTTTTTATACAACTACTGGGTACAGTCAGAAGCACAAGAGGGTGAGAGAATTCACCAGAGCCAGAACAGGGAGCAGAGCAGGCAGAAGGACCGAAGTACACTGCTGAGGGGAGCAGTGGGTGGCAGGAGAGGTCTGCGTGCCATGTGGGACCCTCCTCCCGTGGCTGGGGAGCAGCTGGGGATCGAACCAGCGCTGCAGAGGCTGCAGGCAGCTTCACAACCCAGCGCTCAACCACTGAGCCACCGGGGGGGGGGGGGGGGCCGCAAAGTAAACTTTAAATAGAGCTAATGATATGAAATCAAATTACAAAAAGAAAAAGCATGTCAGATCCTCTAACAAACTGTGGAAAATCTTGAGCAATCCTATGGTATTCTGAGAAAACTGAGGCATTTTCTTCTTGCAAGAGACAATGGCTTGAAAGCAATTTTCTCTTTGAAATTCATCTGAGAAGTCACTAAAAGGTTACCAGTTATTACTACAATAGATATTGTTTATATATTTTTTTTACACAGAAATCTCAGGTATAATTGAAAATCAATTTGCTTTTGCTAAGTCTATATGGTAGTAATAGAATTTAATACCGAAAGACTCCAGGTGAAGATTATCTCAAAACAGTTCTTCCAGTGCCTCCCTGGTGGCACTAGAGGTTAAGCTTAGCTCTGTGAAGCCGTCTGCAGTTTCTGCAGCAAAAGTTCAATTGATCCCCAGCTGGCTAGGGAGCTACCCACATGGCACAGCAGACCTCTCCTGACTCTCCCGCTGCTCCCCTCAGCAGTGAGTTTTAGTCAGTTTTCCTGTTTCTTCCCTACTCTATCTCTGGTGAACCCTCTCACCTTCCACACCTCTGGCCTGTACCACAGTTCTTGTATGCATAAAATAAATAATTCTTTAAAAAAATCAAAACAGGTCTTCTAGTGCTAAGGATTAGTAAGTTTTTCTCAAAAGATTTAGAATAATCTGTATCAGAAATTCAATGTAATACGCAGGAATGCATCATCTTAATAAAAAAAATCAAATATATTATCCAATGTCTACTATATAAATGCCAACTATGAATACATCTCTACATTTCTTATTCTGCATTAAATTTGCTTGAAGATGGTTTCTTATTTTGTATTTATCAGGGAAATATTTGCTTTATGTAACTGGGATCACTTTTCAGTAGAAGAGAATGCTGCAGGGAGATTCTGAAGGACACCATTTTACATCTCATTCTGTATTACAATTGGTATAACTGGGAATGGTAATTGTGACTTCTAAATGGTGGTTCCCTTTTATACATGATGGTATTAGTAACACCAGTGGGGCAGAATGTCTTTGAGGGCAGAATGAAAGAATATTGGTGAAAGTATCCTTGAAACACATGTCACTGCTGAAGAATAAAAATGACTGATAAATACATCAATGTGAGTATATGACTTTAAGATTCCTTGGTGCTTCAAAATAATTGTAATTATTATATTTTTTTTATTCAGATGCCAAGTATTGAAAAGAATTTCTGGTTGATCATGGTATAACAATAGTTTAAAAATACATGTTTTCATATTACTGTCAACCAAATTTCACTTGATAATGATAAAATATTAGAATCTCACTGATGACATGGAAGATGGCTTTACTGGTGAAATATTTGAAAAAGGACTAATAACAACCTTAAATTCTTCCCAGTGATGAAAAGGATGGAACACTCCCAAACATATTTACAAGAATTGCATTACCTTTAAAGCCAGATAAAGATATTGCAAATAATAGAAAATTATAGCACAATATTCCTGATAAATATAAATGCAATGTTCTCAAGAAAACTAACTTCTTATTAAAAGTATTGTATGCTATTATTATGTAAGATTCATTACTGGGATGCAAAATGGTTAAATATACACAAATCAATAAATTTGATTCACATCATTAATAGGAAATATAAAAGAAACTCAATATATTTAGAAAATTTTTGTCACATAATTCAACACATTTTCATGAAAAAATTCAATAAATTAGATTTAGAAGGAACACATCTCAACATAATAAAGGTCATCTATGTCAAACCCACATCTAACATTAAACTCAGTAATGAAAATCAGAAAAGACTTTTGTCTAAGATCAGGAACAAGACAAGGATATATACAGTGCTATTACACAAAATGGTTCTAGAACTCAGAACAGCAATTAAACAAGAAAAATAAATAAAGGCAAATAAATCTGATGTGAAAGTTAAAAGTATCTCCATTTGCAGATAACATGATCTTATGTGTAAAAACTTAAACTAAAACTAAAAAACTGTTTGACCAATAAAAAACAATAAAATAAATTCAGTAAATTTTCAAGATGCAGAATCAATATAATAATAAATTGCATTTGTATAGCTATTAACAAAAAAGCCCAAAAATATAAATATTCCCAACAAAGAATAGGAAATGCTAAGAAATAAATGTAAGCAATGAGGTGAGTGCAAAGGAAACTACCATTAAAACAAAAAATAGATCATATTGATTCAGACACAATATTACTCATCAAACATCTAACAAGGGGCTAATATCCAAAGTTTATAAAAAATACATAAAACTCAACAAGAAAGCAAAAGAAGAAGAAGAAGAGAGAGAGAGAAAGAAGAGAGAGAGAGAGAAAGAAAGAGAAAGAAAAAAGAAGAAAGAAAGAAAGAGAGAGAGAGAGAGAGAAGAGAGAGAGAAGAGACAAGAAAGAAAGAAAGAAAGAAAGAAAGAAAAAGAAAAGAAAGAAAGAAAGAAAGAAAGAAAGAAAAGAAAGAAAGAAAGAAAGAAGAAAGAAAGAAGAAAGAAAGAAAGAAGAAAGAAAGAAAGAAAGAAAGAAGAAAGAAAGAAAGAAAGAAAGAAAGAAAGAAAGAAAGAAAGAAAAGAAAGAAAGAAAGAAAAGAGAGAGAGGGAGGGAGGGAGGGAGGGGACAGAAGAGCTAATTAGATATTTATCCAGAGAAGATATGCAGATGGCCAACAGGCACATGAAAAAAATAAAACAAAATAATAAAATAAAATGAAAGATGCTCATCATCACTTATCAACGATGACATGCAAATCAAAACCTCAGTGAGATAACATCTCATACTTATGAGAATACCCCATTTAAAAATGAGCAGAGGGCCTCCCTGGTGGCGCAAGGCATTAAATTGCAGCACTATGAAGCTATCGGCAGCCACTGCTGTATGGCATGAGTTTGATCCCCTGCCAGGCAGGAAGCTAACCCACATGGAGCAGCAGACCTCTCCTTTCTCACCTGCATCTCCCCTCAGCAGTGTATTTCAGTGGATCTGCCTGTTCTGCTCTCCACTCTGTCTCTGGTGAATCCTCTCACCCCCCACACCTCTGACCTGTACCCCAGTTCTTGTATGCATAAATAAATCTTTATAAATAAATAAAAATGAGTAGGAACAAGATTTGGCTAGGAAGTGGAAAAAAAGGAATCCATACACTGTTGGTGGAATGTAGACTGGTTTAAACCCTATGGAAAACATCGAGTGCCTCAAAACATTAAAACTACATCCACCAAGTGATCCAACAATTTCACTTCTAGATAGATACCAGAGAATGTTAAAACACAAATTTGAAGGGATAAGTGCACTCCTTTTCAGTAAATGTTCTCAGAAAAACTGTATATTCACAGGTGGAAGAGAGAAATTAGACTCCTATCTTAAACCATAGGTCATAATGTAAGACCTGAAATTGTAAACATCCTACAAGAAAACAAAAATTAAAAAGCTCTTTCATATTGTTCTTTTTATTTTTTAAGATTTATTTATTTATTTATATAAGTACTGGGTACAGTCAGAAACGCGGGAGGGTGCGAGAATTCACCAGAGCCAGAGTGGGGAACAAAACAGGCAGGCCGATGAAATACACTGCTGAGGGGAGCAGCAGGTGCTGTAGGAGAGGTCTGTGCACCATGTGGGACCCTCGCAGGAGCCGGGGAGCAAATCGGCAAGGCACAGGCTGCAGGCAGCTTCCTCTGTAGCCCAGTGCTCAACCGCTGTGCCACCAGGGGAGGCCCTCATATTGTTCTTGGTATTTTTTTTTTTTTAATGACACCAACACACAGTAAAAGACACAGTCAACAAAATGTACAAAATGGATACCATACATATTTTCATATTTGCAAAACATATCACATTAGGGGTTAATATACAATATACATGAGACTCATACGATGCAATCATAAAATCAAACCAATCAAAAACATTAACAACAAAAACTCAATAACCCAATTAAAAAATGGATAAAGGAAACAATTTTTTTTTTTTCAGAGAAGGCACACATATGCCTTCCCTTACTAATAATCAGGAAAATGCAAATCTAAGCCATTGTCACATGGTGAGAGATACAAAGGGGAAAAAATGAAGAAACCCTTCTGGGAACATCCTATCCGATGAGGAAAAGCAATATAAAATAATAGATACACTAGAAGGGGAATAGAAAGAGACGTGAACAGAGAACTTCATTAAAGAAATAATAGCATAAATGTTTCAACATCTGGAGAAAGAACTTAATGTGCATGTTGATGAAGATAAAAGAACATCGACTTACCTAAACAGAAAGAAACCCACACCAACACAGAGTATTGAAAGTTCCAAGAGTTCAAGATAAATAAAAAAATATTGAAGCTAGGGGAAGAAGCATAAAAAATATGAAGGAACCCCAGCAAGGATTAAAGATGACTTCTCTCAAAAAAACACTATGCGCTAGGAATAATGTGAACAAAATACTAAAGTATAAAAATGGACAGACAAGAACACTCCATCCCAATTGACTCTGTTTCAGATAAGAAAGAAAAATTATGACATTCTCAAACAAACAGAAGCTGAAATAGTTTGCCAAACATAGAACCTTCCTCCAAAAAATGTTGAGAGGTGCTCTTGTGTCTTAATGAAGAAAAGATCTTCCACAAAGAACTGAACCAAGGAAAGAGATAAAGACCACAAAATTAAGGCCAAAGTGACAGTCTCCATCCATCAAAATTCACTCTAAATGTACATGGGCTGAGCTAATTAATTAAAGGTCACAAGTTGTAATATTGGATTAGAAAACAGAATCCACCTTTCTTCTCTCTCCAGAAACACAACTGAACTCCAAACGTAAACATATGCTTAGATTGTAAAACAATCCTGTAAGCAAATGGGATACAAATGAAGCAAGACCATCCATACTTGTATCAGATAAAGTATATTTTAAGCTAAAAATGAAAACAAGAGGCTGGGATGTACACTATGTAAAGTTTAAGGGAATAATATATCAGGAGGTCATGATTCTCATGAACATATATGCACCCAACAAAGGAGGATCAAAATATAAAAGGCAGTTATTGTAAAATCTGATACACATTGGGAATAACAGAACTTTGATAATGGACATTGACTCCTCACTCTCCTCAAATCAACCAGAAAGAAAACAAAGACAAAATCTCCTTAAACAACTAATTAGAATGCATGGAATTAAGAAATAATTTCAGAATACTATATACCCCTCAAAAACTGAATACACATTTTTCTCAAGTCAACATGGGGAATTCTCCAGGACTGACCACAGATTAAGTCAAAAGTATCAACAAATTCATAAATATTTAAATCTTACCATAGATCAGAGAAGATCACAATGGTTTCGAACTAGAAATCAACAACAAAAAGAAAGTAGGAAAAAATTGAATATGTGGAAACTGAACAACAAATGACTGAATAATGATTGTTTAATGAGGAAATCAAAGAAGAAATTAAAATATGCCTGCAGACAAATGAAAATGAGGAT
This sequence comes from Talpa occidentalis, assembly GCF_014898055.3. Classification (NCBI taxonomy): domain Eukaryota; kingdom Metazoa; phylum Chordata; class Mammalia; order Eulipotyphla; family Talpidae; genus Talpa; species Talpa occidentalis. The sequence continues at coordinate 70,054,626 of NW_026555331.1, forward strand.
ACGGACATCCAGAATGTAAGGGATACAGCAAAAGCAGTACTGAGAGAGAGGTACATAGCAATACAGTATAACATCAAGAAACAAGAAAGCACTTGCATAATCTTATTCAACTCAAGGAACTAGAAAAAAAAAGATGAAAAATAAACAAAACTAAAAACCAGTAGAATGAGGGAAATAATAAAATTTAGAGCAGAAATAAATATAAATCAAAGAGATACTCCAAAAGATTAATGAAACCGAAAGCTGATTTTCTGAAAAAGTAAAAAAATAAAAATAAAATAGCCAAAACTCTAGCTAGGGTGACCAAAAAAGGAGAAAACTCAAATAAAATCAAACTTGAAAGAGATGTTACAGTAGACATCTCAAAATTTCAGTGAGTCATAAGAGATAATATGGATATCTGTATGCTAGTAAGTTAAATAACCTAGGAGATATGGACAGATATTCATTAATATACAACATCCTCACACTTAATCAAAAAGAAATTGAAAACTTGAAGACTGATTACAAACAAGAAAATTGAAGCAGTAATCAAAAATCTCCCAGAAAACAAAAGTCCAGTACCAGATGATTGTCACTACTAGGTTCTAACAAACCTTCACATATGAGCTAATACCTATCATTTTCAAACTATTTCAAGATATTGAAATATAAGGAATACTTCCAAAAATATTTCATGAGGTAAATATCACCCAAACACCAAACAGGATAAAAATACCCCACACAAAAAGAAGTTACATACCAATTTCCCTGATGACATAGATGTAGAACTCTTCAACAAAAACCTTAGAAAATTGAAATCATACAGTAAAATGATGAAACACCATCACAAATTGGGATTTATTCCAGGGGTGCATGGGTGGCTCAACATATGAAAATCAATGTAATTCACCATATCAATAAAATATAAAAATCATATAATCATATCAACAAATGCTGACAAAGCATTTGGTAAGATTCAACATTCTGTTATGATTAAAAAAAAAAAACAAACTCAGAAACTGGGGATAGAAGGAACAGCCTTCAAAATAATCAAGGGTGTCTATTATAAACTTGCAACTAACATCTTTCTCAATAGTGAAAAACTTTCAGTTTTTCCACTCAGATATAATTCAAGACAAGGAAATTCACTTTCAATTCTACTATCCTCTATAGTATTGGAAGTCCTAGCTAAAGCAATTAGGCAAGAGAATGATACAAAAGGAATTCAAATTGGGAAAGAAGGAGTAAAGCTATCATCAGTTGCAGTCAACATAGTGATATTAATAGAAACCCTAAACATTATATAACTGAAGCAATAACAGTTCAATAAATGTCAGGTAACACAATCAATGTGGAAATATCAGTGGACTTCCTATATTCAAACATTGATCCACAAGAGGAATAAATAATACAACCCCACTACAATCACAGTAAAAAGTAAAATGCCAAGAAGTAAACTTAACACAGGATGTGAAGGAGCTATACAAAGAAAAATATAAGACATTGTTAAAAGAAATGGAAGACAAAAAAAAAAAAAAAAAAAAAGCAAAGATAGTTCTGGCTCATGGAAAAAATAAATTGTCGAGATATCTTCTAACCAAAAGCAATCCAATGTTATCTTAATCAATATTTCAATGTCATTCTCCAAAGGAATAGATCAAATATTACTGAAATCCACATGGATTTACAAAGAGCCTGAATAGCCTAAGCAGTCCTGAAGGAAAATGAGAAGAATGGTGTTATCACTCTCCCAATTTTCAAACTAAATTACAAAGTTATAATAATCAAAACAGTAATGTACTAGAAGAAAAACAGACACAGAACAATTGAATAGATTTGAGAGTCCAGAAATAAGTCCACAACCCATATGGATAGTTAATGTATGACAAAGGAAGCAGTAATATACTCTGAAGAATGGAAAATCTCTTCAATAAGTGGTGTTGGGAAAACTGAATGATCAAATGTAGAAGAATGAAACTCGACCACTATTTCCCAAATATCAACTCGAATGAATAAAATATGTGAATGTAAAAACTTGAAATATTAAAATTCATAGAACAAATAATATACAACTTTTTCCATGACATAGTTTTCAAAGATGTCTTGGTAGATTTTTCTCAAACAACAAGGGAAACAAAAAAGAACATGAGTGATTGGGGCTTCATCAAATTAAAATCTTCATGGCAAAAGAAACTGTGAGTAAAACAATAAGACACCCTACTGAGTGGGAGTAAATATTTGCATACCATACATTCCACAAAGGGCTGATATCAAAGACATGCAAAGAATTCATTCAACTCAACAAAAGAAAACAAGCCAAACAAAAATGGGCAAAAGCAAAACATTCTAAACAGTTACTTTTCCAAAGAAAATATACAGATGTTTTTTGATTGCTGAAGGGATCATGCTCAGCAAAATAAGCCAGAAAGCAAAAGAAAAATACCGGATGGTCTCGCTCATAGCAGAAATTTAGAAAACCTAAATAAGGGGCCAGGAAAAAGACTAATTATAATAAAGTAAAAATTAAAATCAACAAGCAACTATAAACCAGAGACACACTATGGGGGGAGAGGGGAGAAGGGATTAGGGTCAAAATAAGGTGGGTGGGAATTGTATGGGGAATATAACCAAGATGAAAATGCATACATTGTGCAAAAATGAAAAAAAAATGTAAAAATATATAAAATAAAATATTAAAAAGAAATATTAACTAAAAAGAAAATATACAGATGTTGAAGATACATATGAAAAAATGCTAGCCATCACTTAATATCAGGGGAATGCAAAGAAAACAATGTTATAATACCTCACAACTTTGAAAATGGTTCATATCAAGAATACCAGAAACAAAAGGTATTGGTGAATATATGGAGAAAAAGAAATATTCATACACTCTTGTTGGGAATATAGGCTGTTCAACCCTATGAAAAGCAGTTTGGATGTTTCTCAAAATAATAAAATATAGATCCATTATATGATCCAGCAATTCATTCCTAGTTATCTTTCACAAGAGTGCAAAGACATGGTTTCAAAAGGAAATATGCACTCCTCTGTTCATTGTGGCACTATTTACAATAGCTACACTATGGAAACTACTTAATTATCCAAAAACAGTGGGTCAAGAAGGTGCAATATATAATCACAATGGAATATTACTCAGCCATTAAAATAGAAAATCGTGCCACTTCAACATGGATGGAACTGGAGGAGAGTATAAGTAAAATAAGTCAGAAGGAGAAAGACAAATATCAAATGGGTTCCCTTAATGTGGAATATAGAAAAATAAAACAAACAGTCTGATAAAATCAAATTAGTAACAAAATCCATAAATCTGAGTGCATAACTGAAACTATCAAAACGGAGATGGAGGTGAAGGGGTGAGGACAAAGTAGGGAGGGACCACAATGACTATGATGGTAGACTATGGGGTCTTTGGTGGTGGGGGTGCTGTGGTAACAACATCTTAAGGTTGGAATTCTACTCCTCTAAAACACAAACCGTGTTGTAAATCTAAGGTATTACAATAAAAATCTGTACATGGCACAGCAGACCTCTCCTGACTCACCCGCTGCTCCCCTCAGCAGTGTAGTTTGGTCAATCTGCCTGTTCTGCTCCCCATTCTATCTCTGGTGAATCCTCTCACCCTGCACACCTCTCGCTTATACCCTAACTCTAGTATGCACACATAAATATTTTAAAAAATACAATAACAAGTGACAAAAAAGGGCATTCTATGATCAATTTATAACAAGTACATACTTATTAATATGTATGCACCCAACATTAGAACACTTAAATGTTGTAAGGAAATATCAACAAATTTGAAGGAAGAAATAGACAATTATAATAATAATAGAGGGATTCAATGTTCCCACTTTCAACAATGGATAGGTCACTAGACTTTAAATCAGTAAAGATGCATGAGACAGCAGTGGATATACATTCTTGTCAAGTTTACATGCTGCATTTTCTCAGATAGATCATATATTGGGCTACAAAATAAGTCTTAACAAATTTTTTAAATCATTGAAAACATATCAAGTATCTAAAATCGCAATGAAAATCAATAAATTTGTGGAAATTGACAACTTGTGCCTGAATAACAAATGGTCCATAGAAGTCGCAAGGAAAAAAGGAAAAAAAAAAAAAAAAAGACATTGAGACTGACACGGAAATAAGACATACTAGAATACATCAGTGCAACAAAAGTTATTGCTGCTGTTTTCTTTCCTAGGCATGTACCACTCTAGTCTCATGCGTTCCCACCTAGCCTGTGACTATGGCTTATTCAGTACAAAGCATTAGTTCAATAATGTTACAATGCTATGGATTGTCTTCAGCAAGGCTGGTCTGGACTTGATTCATCTGTAGAAGCAAACTGCTGAGAGTGTAAAACAGAACACATGCTAATGAAACATGTCCTCCTGCATGTTTCCAGTAATTTAGTATGGTTTTCAAACTAAGCAGGCTGCTTACTGGCTAACTGGAGGAGTGCTTCACCCCATGCCCCAAATCAACACATATCTCTCAAAGTCTGAGGCCCCGTTTCAAAAACACCTTGATGAGTCATGCCATAGAACTGCCGCAATACTTCTTATCTTTCCTTTCTCTTTAGTCATATCATTAACTTACTACTGTACACATTATATGCTCCTATTGAAAGAGGCCAAATATATTCACACTTCCAGAAATATTGTGAGCATGAGAATACAGAAGCAGGGACCTCCCTGGTGGCACAGGGGTTAAAGTCTCAGCACTATCAAGCTATCACCAGTCACTACTGCAGGAGTTTGAGCTCTTGCCAGGGAGCTAACCCACATGGTGCAGCAAACTTCTCCTGTCTTGCCGGCTGCTCCCCTCAGCAGTGTATTTCAGTGTGCATGCTCTGCTCCCCACTCTGTCTCTGGTGAATCCTCTCAACTCCTGCACCTTTGGCCTGCACCCCAGTTCTTGTATGCATAAATAATCTTTAAAAGAAAAAGAATACAGAAGCAGAAATTGAGCATAATCATCAAATATGTATATATATATAATTGCATATTATTGAAGCATAGCCTATAGTTTTATAGCCGATCTTCATATATTTTAATACTTATCTGCATTTGTAGTGCCAGCAAGGACCAGGGCATGTTCTCTATGGATCCAGGCAGATGAGGAAAGGAGAGTCATGGAGGCCTCACTGGCTTTTTCAGGCTTTTAATGATCTTTCTACACAATTTGTCATGAGGCAACCAGGCGCTGGGCAGGCAGGGGCGCCAAGGGCAACGAGGCTGGCAGGTTTCTTAGCCCCAGGCCAGTCTTCAATCTTTGTGGGCTCTCTGGCATTCTCCCCTGGTCTTTCCACTGCAAGGTCCTCTGCAGCCCCTATATGCTCAGTGTAGGGTAAGTAAATGATATCAGGCTTTTCTGCCCTCCCACCATTAGGATTGATGATGGATCCCCGCGTTCCTGAATGCATGCCTGATGGCGGGCACCTGGAGTAGGGTGTGAGCATATGTAGATGGGATTCACCTGGGCTGAGAGACTGGGCTTATAAGGGCGGGTCATGTGGATGCCAGCAGAACGAGCAGAAGAACAGAGAAGCAGAGATCACCAGAGACCACCAGAGAGCCCAGAAAGAGGGAAGACTTGCTGGGGGCTGGGAGGCCTGCCAGCCTCCTCGGCTCCCGGCACACCTTGCGAGCCGTGTACCTGGTGAATCCCAATAAAAGCCTGCAAAGCCACCAAGGGCTCCAGGACTCCTTTACTTAGTCTGCTCGAATCACAAAAATCCTGCACTGTACCCTTCTTTAAGGGACAGGACTGGACACAGTGCAGGTTTTCTGATCCAGCAGACCGGGTAAGGAAGATGAGAATCCTTAGTGGCTTTTGCAGGCTTTTATGGGATCTATGGGTACATGGCAGATAGAGGTACTGGGGGGCCGGGAGGCTGGCAGGTCTCCCAGCCCCCAGCAAGTCTACACTCTTTCTGGTCTGTCAGTGCTCTCTGGTTGTTCTGCTTCTGCTTCTCTGTGTCTGTTTCTCTCTGCTTCTGCTGGCATCCCTGCGACACCGCCCTTACAAGCCCAGTCTTAGCCCAGGTGAATCCCATCTACATATGCTCACACCCTATTCCAGGTGCCGCCATCAGGCATGCATTGAGGACCACAGAGTTCCATCATATATCCTAATGGCGGGAGGGCAGAAAAGCCTGATATTTTTTACCTTACCCTACACCTTCCTGTCTCTACACTCAGTCTCTTAGCTTAGGTGTGTTATAGGATAAGTGAAAATTGTCAGGATTTTCCACCCTTCCACCTTTAGCATTGTTGCTAGACCCCTGCTGTCCTGCACTTGCCCCTGATGGCAGGCACCTGGATGCCAGGAGCAACAGCAAAGGCAGCAAAAGCAGCAGCAGAGAAACAGACAGCAGAGAAAGCAGAGAAGAGCCTGTGAGAGAACACTAGAGAGCCCAGAAAGAGTGAAGAATCTCGGGGAGCTAGGAGGCCTGCCAGCCTCCAGGCCCCCAGCCCTCCCTGCTTGCTGTATACCTGATTGCCACACTACAAATGATGTAAAACATACAATAAAAGCCTGAAAATCCACTGAGGGCTCCAGGATTATCCTTTACCCATCTGCCCAGACAATAGAGAACCTGCTCTGTTCCTTGATGGCGCTACATGTGGCCAATTAATGCTCACCTACACCACACTCCAGGTGCCGCCATCAGGCAGGCGTGTAAAACCACAGCTGTCAATCACAGATGCTAATGGCAGATGGGTGGACAAAACCTGATCACTTCCATTTACCCTGCAGTACTGCACATCAGAGCATCAAGAGTAAGTAAATTAAAGGGAAAATCGATAATAGAAAAATTTTTGAATTCAAAATACCCTTCTTAATGGAGAACATACTTGATGTCATTGTGGTTAGATATGTTTATATTTTAGTTGGTTGGCCAATTTTTTCAATTCATCATCACTTCAGAAAGCATTTTATGAAAATGGAACAACTAATGACAGTCTTAAAATTATTTTGGAATTTCCTTGCAATAGCTAGACAAAATTATTCTGAAAGTTTCTTCTGGTATATCAATTAAAGTTTGGATGAGACAAAGAATTTGTCTCATAAATACATATTGATTGATTGATGATTTCCCAATTTTACTTATAGAATGATATTTTGTCATAATAGCATCATGAATTATCAATATTTTACTGTTACCTATAGCAATATTTGCATTTATTTACAAAGTAGAATAAAGCCACAAAATTTTCTATTACATCTTCAGATAGCATCTGGATGTGGAAAGACTGATGGATCCAAACTGAACTAAATTACTTATTTTTTTTGAGTTTTCTCATTACTGAGAGTCATTGTTAATCTTTCTGCAAACCATCTAATCTCCTTTGTTCTCATCCTTGACTCATCCTTGGCTCTGGTGGTTTGCACTCTTGCCAGGTATCTGCTAAATGTGCACAGCGGACTCATGAAAGATAATTGGCTGTTTCTTCAAATAGCACCACTCTAGAGTGCATTAAGATAATTCCCAGATCCTGTAAATGGAGAAGACCCTTTTCTCTTTCCCTGGCTGAACTCTCCAAAAGCAAGCTGTATTGTTACACAGCTAATGAAATTCATCTTACTTTTAGGTCTTCACTAATGCACTCAGGAAATACTTTAGTCATTTTAGCATATACTTGGGAATTTTGACTCAGTCAACTCTTGGCAGGTATGGCACAGGTGTTTTATTTTCTAGTTCAATGAAATCTTGAGGAACATTGTTTAGAACCTTTGATTAAGTCCGCAATTCAGACTTAAGAAGGTAATTCATATCAAAATATATATGCATATCAACCACTATAGTGATGTTATTAAAAAAATACATTCCCAAATATAAGGTTTTGGTTAAACAAATTACAATGTGTAAAATCAGTATATTTCATTTAAAACTTCTACAAATTTTATAGCATACTTTTCTCAAGATATACACCTGCTACAATATGAATTATGTCCTCCCAAAATTCATGTATCGAATCTCTAAACCCAAATTGATTGTAGTTAAAATGGTCTTGAGAAGACAATTAGGGTTAAATGAGGTTGTAAGTGTGAGGCCCTGATTCAACTGGATTAGTGTTCTTATAAGAAACCAGAGATCCCACTATCTTTCACATGCATTGAGGAAAAGTAATGTGCGAATAAAGCAAGAAAGCAGTCATGTGTAATCTAGGAAGAGGATTCCCAATAGAAACTGAATCAACCAGAACCTTGAACTTCAACTTACTGTCAGAAACCTGACCAAAAAAAAAAAAAAGTTCTGTTATTTATGGCACTGAATTTCGGATATTTTGTTAAGACAGCATGACAGACTATTACAATATCAAAAGTAGTTTACATTTTGATGTACTACATTTCATTATAACCTCAATTTTGTTGCTTTGAAAATCTGAGTGTAAATCCTTAGTGATAGATGCAAATAGACACAATAACGCGGCAAAGTTCTTGAAATGGATACATAAAAATGATAATAGCATTTGTATATAACAGTATCACAAGTAAATTTTATCTCCCACATGTTTTCTGTCATATCTACATTTTCAGAGATTAGTATGGCAGCTTTATAATCACATGCAGTATCCACAAGAAAAACTCTCAAACAAAAGAAAATAAATAATCCAATCAAACAAATGGGAATGAGAACTAAATAGATATTTATCCAAAGAATATGTAGATGTCCAAGTCAGAAGGCACATAAAAAAAATTCTTAATATCACTTTTGATGGGGGAAATGCCAATCAAAACCTCACTGAGATACCATTTCACACCTGAGAGAATGGTCTATGTCAAAAAGGTTAGAAACAAATAAAAAAAAAATGTATCAATGTTTACTAGGATGCTGAGAAAAAGAAACTCCTACACACTATTGGTGTGAATCTAGATTAGTTCAACCCCTAATGAGAATGATATTGAGATTTCTTAAAACATTAAAAATATATCTACCATAAGATACAGCAATTCCACTCCTAGTGATCTTTCAAAAATGCAAAAAAAAAAAAAAATCCAAAGGGATAGGTGTATTCTTATGTTCATTGCTGTGCTATTTACAATAACCAAGTTATGGAAACAACCTAAATTTCTAAGACCAGATAAGGGGATGAGGAAGATAATATTGCATAAACAATAGATTGCTATTCAGGTATAAAAAAATAAGTATTATTACTAGTTGGTACAACATGGATGGACCTGGAAGAGATCATAATAAGTGAAATAAGTCAGAAGTAAAAAGACAATACCAGATGGTTTAATTTATATTTGGAATATAGAGAAACCAAACAAAGATATTGAACCAATGTAATAACAAACCCTATAAATGTAACTATAAAATAAAGGCTACCAGAGGGTGAGGAAGGATAGAGAACAAAAAGGGGAGGCACCCAGTGGACCTTGGTGGAGGACTATAGTTGCTTTAGTAGTAGGTGTGATATGATAACATACATCCAAAATGACATGTTTCTATGCCTCTGTATCATACATATATTTGTAAACCACTGTTATCTCAATATAGGGTAAATGTTTTTTCAGGCTTATCTGCCCTCCTACCATTACGATTGTGCTGGGCCTGATGGGGCACCTGCAGTTGTTACATTGTTGCAAGCCATCTTGTTTTCTTCTGTGGGCCATGGGAGGAGTATTGAGATAGTCACCAAGAGAAGCAGAAGCAGGAGAAGAGGCAGGGGAGAGAGAAGGGGAGAAAGAAGCCAGGGAACCCAGAGTGAAGACTTGCTGGGGGCTTGGAGGCCTACTGGCCTCCTGGCCCCCCACATCCCTGCCTGCCATGTACCTGGTTGCTGCAATGCATGTAAAGCTCATTAAAAGCCTGAGAGAGCCACTGAGGGCTCCAAGACTCTACCCGTCTTACGGATCATAGATAAACTGCTCTGCGCCCATCCTGGCACTACACTCAATAAACAAAGAAAGCCTTTTTTTCAATAAAAATGATATATGATAGGGGCCTCCCCTGGTGGCACAGGTGGCTGAACGCAGCACTTTGAAGCTGTCCACAGCCTCTGCAGCGCTGGTTCGATCCTGGTCAGCTGGCGAGGGTCCCACATGGTGCGGCAGACCTCTTCTGTCTCACCTGCTGCTCCCCTCAGCAGTGTATTTCATCAGTCTGCCTGTTTTGCTCCCTGCTCTGTCTCTGGTGAATCCTCTCACCCTCCCGCACATCTGGCCTGTACCCAGTTCTTGTATAAATAAATAAATATATCTTAAAAAAAAAAAAAACATGATGTATGATGGGGCCTCCCCTGTGGCACAGCAGGTTGAGTGCAGCCGGTTGAGTGCAGCCCTGTGAGGCTGTTCGCAGCCTCTGCTGTGCCGGTTCAATCCCCGCTGGCCTTGGAGCAACCCACATGGTGTGACAGACCTCTCCTGCCTCGCCCGCTGCACCCCTCAGAGTGCTTTTGGTCCATCTGCAAGTTCTGCTCCCTGCTCTGTCTCTGGTGAATCCTCTCACTCACCTGCGCATCTGACCTGTACCCCAGCTCTTGTATTAATAAATAAATTTTTAAAAATGATATATGATATATTCTATATCAGACAACCATATTTTTTAAAAAGGTATTTATTTCATGCATACAAGAACTGGGATGTAACCAGAGGTTCTGGGGGTGAGAGAATTCACCAAAGTGTGGGGAGCAGAACAGGCTGATCTATTGAAATACACTGCTGAGGGGAGCAGCAGGAAAGACAGGAGAGGTCTGCTGTGCCATGTGGGTTAGCTTCCTGGCCAGCTGGGAATGGAACACATGCTGCAGTGGCTGGTGACAGCTTGATAAGTGCTGTGTCTTTAACCCTTGTACCACCGGGGGGCATTAGACAACAAAAATGAAGTTAAGGCCTCCTATGTGGCGCAGGTGGTTGAGTGCAGCGCTGTGAAGCTGTCCGCAGCCTCTGCAGTGCCGGTTAGATCCCCGCTAGCTTCGGAACAACCCAAATGGCAAGCAGACCTCTCCTGTCTTGCCCGCTGCTCCCCTCAGCAGTGTATTTCATCAGTCTGCCTATTCTGTTCCCGCTCTGTCTCTGGTGAATCCTCTCACTCTCCCGTGCATCGGGCCTGTACCTCAGTTCTTGTATAAATAAAATAAATCTTTAAAAAAATGACATTAAGTCAAAAATATATTTATGGGAAGGATAGTGACTTGATTCTATAATTAACATAAAGACTGTAGAACAGGACTCAGAAAACTGACAATATACTGATAGCAGAGGCCTGGCTGGGTCCTGGCATGCAGACACCATCCTGAGGAGCTAACCTTAAATGCAGTCCCTGTTAGTCAATTATCATGACACTGGCTACTGTACGCAGTGAGATTTGTGATGATGAATTCCCATCTGTGCTTCAGTATTCATAAATACCTCCAAATGTCCTTATGTCATCATCACTCATTCTTGATACAGAATGCTAGAAAACATTCTTCTGGGCAGTCTAAGCCCAGACTTAGACTGAGATTCTATGACTCTTGAAAATGTGAGCAGGGACATTTTTGCATTTCTTAGTTTTAGAATTGATGGTGATATGATGATTCTAATTCACTGGATTGTCCTCTGAAATTCTGTTATTTGCAGTGACAAAAAGACCTTAGAGGGTAGTATACTTTGTGAAATAATTCATATAAGAAAGTCAGATGCTGTGTGGTATCACTTGTACTTAGTAGATGAAGAAGCAAAATAAACAAATAAATAAATAAATTAAATAAAAGCAAACTTTTAGATTATAAGAATAAGAAGATAGTGGTTACCAGAAGGGAATGGGGAAGGGGTGTAAAGCAGGTAAAAGCAGGTAAATTGGGTCATGATGGGTATGGTGATGATGGAAAATAGAATACTTCTATAAACGGACCCTAGTAGAGGTTGATTTATATGACTTTACACCCGAAATTATATAATGCTATAAGCCAATGTTACTTCAATATATGCATAATAATTTTAAATAGTTTTGAGTAATAAAAAAGAAATTTATAGCATTTATCCAAGTAGAAAATGGAGGAAAAGATAAGAAACAAAAGCATACTCTGCACATCGGGCAAATTGTAGAGCAGATACATGTGTTCAGAGATTGTGAAATTCCTCCTGTTTGGGAGACATGTGGGCACAGCGGAATCTGAAGATAAAGGGAGTTAAGAGACTGAAAGTGAGTCTTTAAGATTTATGAGAAAGCACAGAGAATAAAAGTATTTTTTGAAGTCCAACTCAAAGAATTAGAACTTTATTCTCTATGCAATGAATAAAGTTTTAAAAGGTTTGCAACAGAGATTTAAAGTGATTAAAATTCCTCTCATCTATTTTCTCTTGAATAATGGTTTTAACCCATGAAACAGCTTTTGTTAAAAATAAAATCCTATCCTCATTGATAAATCCAATGATTCATTCTCATTTTTTATCTTTTCTGATCTTCTAGAATCATTTGGCATGTGTCAGTATTTATCTTAACTGACCTATACTGACACTTGACAGACCAGAGAAGATATCCTCCTCCACGGAGGTAGGAAGATAAACCTGACTGTTTAGCATTAATGTAACTATGCAACACCTCCTCTTGAGAATGGGAATTATCTGAGACTTGTTTCTAAGCAATAGAATAAGCCAAAGATGGAAGATATCACTCCCATGATAATGTTACATTTATAATACTCCATCTTCTCATGCTGAAGTTAGAGACTCCCTTTGCAGACTTGTTGAGGAGAGAGGCCATGCCAGAGAGGGCCATTAAGTAAGGAAATCAGGTGGTCCCCAACTGACACCCAGCAAAAAGCTATGACCCTCAGTCAAATAAATGAAAGAAAATGAATCCATCAAACAACCCATGTGAGCATGGATGCAGAGAATTTCCAAGTAGAACCTATGGATGGGAATGCAGCCTGGTCAGCACCTTGATTCCAGTCTTGAGTGATGCTCAAGTAAACATGTTCCTAGATTGCTAACAGTCCCTTTCCTCACTGGTGATGAATTTTTGTCCCTCTGTTGTTCTGAAAAATCACATAAATCTTTACATTTTGGAGGGTCCTGGGCTCCCAGTTCTCACAGTTCTTCCTCTGTACAGTCACTTTGAATGTGAGAATTTCCTAAAGATGCCACAGAACTGGGAGTCAGTTAAACCTCAAGACTCTCTGAATCTTTTCCCCAAGGTTTACTCACTCCACTTATTCCAGATCACTGTAGGTCATGACATTTTTTTTAAGATTTATTTATTTATGCACACAAGAGCTGGGGTACAGGACAGATGTGTGCAGGTGAGGGATTCACCAGAGAGAGAGCGGGGAACAGACCAGGCAGACTGACCCAAAACACTGCTGAGGGGAGCAGCAGGTGAGACAGGAGAGTCTGTTTCACCATGTGGTTAACTCCCTGGACGGCTAGGGATTGAACTCGTTCTACAGAGGCTGTGGATAGCTTCATAGTGCTGTGCTTAAGCCCTTGCACTACCAGGGAGGCCCCAGTCATGACATTTTCATTAAGGCTTTCCCTGACCAACATATATAAAATAGTACAGCCACATCCTCATTTGTAGTACAGTCACTTTCTCATTCTACTTTATTTTCCTTTCCTTCTCCTTCTCTCATTTTTACTTTATTTTATTGAGATAACATTGGTTTAAAATATGATATACAACTTAGGGAAATACGTTCACACGTTTTCAGAAATATTTATATACATACCCATCACCAAAGCACCATGTTTACCCAAGACCGTTGGATCCCTTCACCACTTTGTTCCCACTCCCGCCTTATCTGTACCTCTACAAACATCAATTTTGCAGTCATATTTCTAAGGTGTGTTCAGTTTTGTCAGTTCCATAAACCAACCCCCATAAGTGAAAACATAGGAGTAAAAAAAAAAAAAAACAAAAACTATTATTTTCCTCCTTTGTACATATTTCACATAGCATAATCCCCTTCACTTCCATTTATGTAAATGGAAATTATCCTTTTATAGCTGAGCAGTATTCCTTTGTGTATATATGCCACAGCTTAATCCATTGCTCTGTCAATGGGCATTTAGGTTGGTTCCATGACTGGAGTATTGTACATGGGGCTGCAATGGACATAGGAGGGCGTCAATCCCTTCAAATGAGTGATTTCGTATTTTGGGGGTAGTTTTTTAAGTGTAATTGCTGGATAATATGGAATATCAATTGTTAATTTTTTAAAGATTCATTTGCTTATACATATAAGAACTGGAGTGTAGGCCAGAGATGCGGGGGGTGGGGGGTGAGAGGATTCATCAGGGACGGAGTGGGGAACAGAACAGATTGACTGAAATACACTGCTGAAGGGAGCAGCGGGTGAGTCAGGAGAGGTCTGCTGCTCATGTGGGTAGCTCACTGACTGGGGATTGAACACATGCTGCAGTGGCTGCAGACAGATTCACAGTTTTCGTTTTAACCCCTTGCACCACCAGGGAGGCCCTCAATTGTTAATATTTTTTTAAAAAGATTTATTTATTTATTTATACCAGCACTGGGTAAAGTCCAAAGAGCAGGAGGGTGAGAGAATTCACCAGAGCCAGAGAGGGGAACGGAACAGGCAGACCGATGAAATACACTGCTGAGGGGAGCAGTGGGTGTGTCAGGAGAGGTCTACTCACCATGTGGGACCTTCGCCCAGTGGCTGGGGATGGAACCGGTGTTGCAGAGGCTGCAGGCAGCTTCACAACCCAGCGCTCAGCCGCTGTGCCACCGGGGAGGCTCAAATTGTTAATATTTTAAGGAAAACTCATACATTTTCCCAAAGGAGTTAGATCAGCCCATATTCCCAGCAATAGTGTACAAGTATTACATTTTATCCATACCCTTCACAGCATTTGCTGCTTTGGGTTTTTTTCATATGGGTCATTCTCACAGGTGTGAGGTATTATCTCAATGTGGTTTTGACTTGAATTTTCCTCATAATAAGTGGTGTTTAACAATTTTTTAAAAAGATTTATTTATTTATTTATTTATTTATTTATTTATACAAGCACTGGGTACAGTCAGAAGCGCCGGAGGGTGAGAGAATTCACCAAAGCCAGAGGTCTGCGCGCCATGTGGGACCCTCCTCCGGTGGCCGGGAGCTTTGCAACCCAGCGCTCAACCGCTGCGCCACCGGGGAGGCCCTGTTTAACAAATATTTTAATGTCCCTTTGGTCATCTGTATGTGTTCTTTGGAAAAGTTTCTATTTAGCTCTTGTGCCCATTGTTTGATTGAGTTATTTGTTTTCTTTCTGTTTAGTTGTATATATTCTTTGTAGATCTTGGATATTGGCCTCTTGGCAGATATACGATGTACAAATATTTTGTCCCATTCAAGATTATCCTTTTCTTTTAAGGATAATTTATTTTGCTATACAGAAACTTTTTGCTTTATGTAATCCCATTCATTTAATTTTGTCTTTGTTTTGCTTGCCATTTCACTCAAGTTCTCAAACATATCCCTGAAGTAAATTTCATGGAATATTTGGTCTGTGTTTTATTCTATGGATTTTATGATTTATGGTCTTACATCCAAGGCTTTAATACATTTTTAGTTTATTTTTGTGTGGTGTCAGATAATGGTCTAGATTTATTTTTCTGCATTTTTTTTTCTAGTACCATTTGTTGAAGAGACATTATTTTCTCAATTACATACTCTTGGTTCCTTTGTCATAGATTAACTATTCATACAAAAAATTCTCACCTCTTTTGTTAGGTTTATTCCTATGTATTTACTATTTTTGATGCTAATGTAAATGGTATATTTTCCTTGATTTCTTTATCTTCTAATCCATTATTTGTATGTAGGAATGCAGCAGACCTTTGTATATCGATTTTATAGTCTGCTACTTTATGTACTGATTTATTGTTTCTGATTAGTTTTTTTTTCTTTTTTTAGTGAGATTTTAGGGTGTCTTGTGTATATTAGTATTGCATCTCAAAAAATAGTTATAGTTTTATTCTACTTCTCCAATTTGGATTCCTTTGATATCTTTTTTCTTGCCTAAGTACTCTTAGATCTTCCAATACTATGACAGTAGTGGTGAGAGTGGACATCCTTGTTAAAGGTAAAGTTTTCAGCTTATCACCATTTAACATGAAGCTATCAGTGGGTTCATCATATATGGGCTTTATTATGTTGCAATATTCTCCTTCTATCCCTAATTTAATAAGTGCTTTTTCATGAATGGATGATGAACTTTGTCAAGTGACTTATCTGTATCTATTGATAAGACCATATGACTTACCTTTCTTTCTGTTGATATGTTGAAGTAAATTGATTTACATATGTTGAACCATCCTTGCATGGTTGGAATAAATACCACTTAGTCATGATTTATAATCCCATTATTTTTTTGGGGGGGAATTGATTTGCTAGGGTTTTGCAGAAGAATTTTGTATCTTTGCTCATTTCTTCCGTTCTTTTTTTTTTTTTTTTTGGTGATGTCATTGTCTGCTTTTAGTGTCAGAGTAAGTTTGGGGTTCATAAAATGTGTTTGGGAGTATTTTCTTCTTCCTCAATGTTTTAGAAGAGTTTGGAAAAAATAGGTATTATTTCTGGGCCTCCCTGGTGACGCAGGCAGTTGAGTGCCACTCTGTGAAGCTATCTGCAGCTTCTGCAGAGCTGGTTCGATCCTGGCCGGCCTGCAAGTATCCCACATGGCACAGCAGACCTCTCCTGTCTTGCCTGCTGCTCCCCTCAGCAGTGTACTTCATCAGTCTGCCTGTTCTGTTCCCTGCTCTGCCTCTGGTGAATCCTTTCACTCTCCCATGCATCTGGTTTGTACCCAGGTTCTTGTATAAGTAAATAAATCTTAAAAAAAAAAAATAGGTATTATTTCTATTTGAAGGTTTGGCAGAACTTACTAGGAAAATTATCTGTGCTAAGCTTTTGTTTTGGGAGACTTTTTATTAATGCTTCAATTTCCTTCCAGTGTTTGTTCAGTTCAGGCTTTCTATTTCTTCCTGATTCAATCTGGAAAAGTTGTATACTTATAGGAATTTGTCCATTTCTTCCAGAATTTACAATTTCTTGGTGTGAAGCCATTTGTATAGTCTCTTATGACCTCCTGAATTTCTGAGTTATCTGTTGTAACTTTTCTTTGGTTTCAGATTTGATTCCTTCCTTTTTTTTTTTTTTTCCCCCCTTAGTAAATAGAGCTATATATTTGTTTTTTCCACGAACCAGCTTTTGGTGTCATTGATCTTTTGAACTATCTTTTTAACTTCTATTTCATTTATTTCACTCTAATTTTCATTATTCCTTACCTCCTCCTATTTGTTTTCATTATTATCCCTGTTCTACTTAAGGTGTAATATTAGATTATTTAGTTGAGATCTTTATTGTTTCTTAATGGGGCCTTTATCACCAAATTCTTCCCTCTTAGTATGGTTATGCTTACTCCCATAGGTTCTGGTAGTTCATATCTTGTATCTTCATTTTCATTTGTATTCAGGTAATTATAAATTTCTTCTTTGATTTCATTTAGCCAGTGGTACTTCAGTGGCATATTATTCAATCTCTATGTATTAGAATTTATAACAACTTTTTCATTATAACTGATTTTTCTATTGATACCATTGTTATCAGGGACAAACTTGATATGATTTCAGTCTTCATGAACTTATTGACACTTATTTTGTGACCCAATATGTTGTCTATCCCTGAAAATGTTCCATATGCACTTAAGAATAATGTGTACTCAATTTTGGTGGGTGTAGTACTTTATAAACATGTAATATGCTCTTCTGGTCTAATTCCTTATTTAAAACTAATGTTTCCTTATTCATTTTCTATCTGGTTGGTCTTATCATTGATGTTAGGGTATTAAAGTTTTCTACCACTATTGTTTATGCCCAATGTCTGTTTTCAGGATTTTTAATAGATGTCTTATCAACTTTGCTTCTCTCTCATTTGACATGAAATGCCAAAAAGATATGTCAAATGTCAAAAAGAAAGAGAGAGCGAAAGAAGAGTGTAAATTCCTCATGTACTGAACCCATAATCATTAGATAAATTTCATCTCTGTCTTATTACATTTTTTTTAAATCTATTTTTATTTATTTATTTATGCACAGAGTAACATGGGTTAGGCCAGAGGTGTGGAAGATGAGTGGATTCACCAGAGACAGAGTAGGGAGCAGAATAGGCAGACTGAGGGGAACAGTGGACAGACAGGTGAGGACGCAGAGGGAACCCGCGCTGCAGAGGCTACAGACAGCTTCACAGTGCAGCACTCAATCACCTGCACCACCAAGGAGTCCCTCTACTTGGAAGCATTTCTTTTTATTTATTTATTTGTTTGTTTGTTTGTTTATTTATTTATTTTTATAGAGGCATGCTTTATTTATTTATTTGTTTTGTTTGTTTGCTTGTTTGTTTACACATGCACTGGGTACAGTCAGAAGCGCAGGAGGGTGAGAGAAGTCACCAGAGCCAGAGCGGGGAGCAGAGCAGGCAGAAGGACCGAAGTACACTGCTGAGGGGAGCAGCGGGCGGCAGGAGAGGTCTGCGTGCCATGCGGGACCCTCCTCCGGTGGCCGGGGAGCAGCCGGGGATCGAGAACCGGCGCCGCAGAGGCTGCAGGCAGCTTCGCAACCCAGCGCTCAACCGCTGCGCCACCGGGGAGGCCCAACTTGGAAGCATTTCTAATAGAAGTTTAGAATTTACAAACTACATCAGCTCTATATTTCTGGGTATGCCTTCATTTCTTGCTCATATCTGAAAAAGAGTTTTGAAGAATATAGTATAGTTAATGGCAGTTTTTATCTTTAAGTGTTTGAATATATTCTTCCATTCTCTCCTTGCCTGTATTTTCTGATGAGGAGACTTTTATTAGCATGCCTTTATACTCTACCTGATTTTTGTCCCTAGCTTTCATTGATAGTATTTCTTGAATCTTGCCAGTTACTCTACTATGCATCCTGATAGAAATCTCATTGCATTTAGGTAACCAGACATTCTATAAGTTTCATGGACTGGTGTAGTTAATTCTTACCAGGTGTGGGAAGTTTTATGCTATTATTTCATTCAATAGATTATCTGTTCCCATCTCCCAACTCTTTCTCTTTCCTTTATAGGATCCTTTTTTTTTTTTTTTTAATTTTCTAGAGGCATGTCTTATTTATTTATTTATTATTTGTTTGTTTGTTTGGTTTATACATGCGCTGGGTACAGTCAGAAGCGTGGGAGGGTGAGAGAATTCACCAGAGCCAGAGCGGGGAGCAGAGCAGGCAGAAGGACCGAAGTACACTGCTGAGGGGAGCAGCGGGCGGCAGGAGAGGTCTGCTCACCATGTGGGACCCTCCTCCGGTGGCCGGGGAGCAGCCGGGGATCGAACCGGCTGCAGAGGCTGCAGGCAGCTTCGCAACCCAGCGCTCAACCGCTGCGCCACCGGGGAGGCCCCCTTTTTTTGTTTTCTTATGTTGTTTTTCTAATGCTGTCAAAATTTTCTCAAATTGCCTTTCCTTTTTTTTTTTTAAGATTTCTTTATTTATTTCTATAAGCACTGGGTATAGTCAGAACTGCGGGAGGGTGAGAGAATTCACCAGAGACAGAGAGGGGAACAGAACAGGCAGACTGATGGCATACACTGCTAAGGAGAGCAGCGGGCGTGGCAGGAGAGGTCTGTCGTGCCATGTGGGACCCTTGCCAGAGGCTGGGGATGGAACCAGTGCTGCAGAGGCTGTGGGTAGCTTCTCAGCCCAGCGCTCAACCACTCTGCCACCAGGGAAGGCCCACCTTTCAATTTGTTTAACATTTTATGTTTTCTCTTCTCTGCCTAGGTTGCTAATCCATTGCCTTCTTTGAGTTCACCCATTGCATCCTCCAATTGATCTAATCTACTCCCATAGGACTCTTACAAGGAATCTATAGATTCCTTGATCTTGTTTATTTAGCTCTTTACCTCTTAAATTTGTTCCATTCTTATTTAAAGCTTCAATTTATACTTTCTGTTCATTGATTTTATTTCTATTCTCATTAATTTGTTTTACTGAATTTTGTTGCAGCTCTTTATTTAGCTTTTCTGAGTTCTCATGTTTATTTGACTTGCCTTTCTGAATGTCCATTTACCTCTTTCAGTTTATTTATTATAGTAGTTCTGAACTATCTTATAGGGAGTTATCGTTTTCAATCCTTTTGAGTGGGATTCTGGAAAGTTATTCTTACTTTTTGCTGTCACATCTGAGGTCCCTTATTATCAAGCACTAATATTTTTGTCTGCTCATTTTGTTATTTGAGGTCAATGGTTTTTAATTTCTTTAGAATGCATTTATTTATGCTTTATCTGGTTTCTGTATGTACTCAGATCTATTTTTCACTTGCTAATTTCACAGGGTGGGGAGGGATTTTGTGTGTGGGGTGGGGGGAGGGGACCCTCACTAGCGACTGGGGAACGAACTGGCGCTGCAGAGGCTGCGGGCAGCCTTGCAGCCCAGCGCTCAACCTCTGTGCCACCAGGGGAGGTCCAGGGTGGGGAGGGATTTTGAGGAATACAGATATTGATATGGTGAGGTGGAGTGGGACTGGCCTGTACTCTCAGTATGCATCACAAAGTTTGTAGCAGTCGTGGGTGTGGGTAGAAGAATGTAGATCAGAATGCCTGTTCTGCTATTACCTTTTCTAGTTATCTTATCTGTATCACACCACAGCACCTCAACAAGATTTACCCTCTCTCATTTTTAAGATTTATTTATTTATGCATACAAGTACTGGGGTACAGGCCAGAGATGTGGGGGGTGAGAGGATTCACCAGAGACAGAGTGGGGAACAGGCAAATTGACTGAAATACACTGCTGAGGGGAGCAGTGGGCAAGTCAGTAGAGGTCTGCTGCACCATGTGGGTAGCTCCCTGGCTGGGGATCGAACTCGAACTGCAGTGGCTGTGGATAGCTTCATAGGTTGTGTCTTCACCCCTTGCACCACCAGGGAGGCCCAGTTTTTACCCTCTTTCAAGGGAATATGCCTCCACATAGCCTTTCTTCCCCTCTCCTCAGGGTCTCTGACAAACTGACCACTCTTCTCCAGTGCCTCCTACTCCCAGTCCACAATCCACAGGCTCCACTTTCCACAAATCTGTTCAAAGTGGCATGAAACTCCTATGTGTCAACTTTGTTGAAGTCTATACTGGTCTCTATTGACCAAGTAGTAATAAATACCTCTCTGATCCAAATTTTCTGTTTGAACTGTGCCCCTTTGGTTTAGTGCTCTAAGAGATATGACCCGTCTTTAGTAGGATCTGTTGCCTCTGCCCTATTACATTGCTTCCCTTGGCAGTGCCTGCACCACTGCTTCCAGAACCTATTGAACAGCTTAGTTTCTGCTCTATGACTTGCTGGGTTCCATGGGGGCCTTCTGTAGTGGCTCGGCTTCCTAGTCCCATGCCAGCACTTGCTGAGTTCTGCTGGAGCCTATTGTGGTGAATGCTGCTACCAGTACCCTGCTGGGGTTCACTGACTTCTTTGGATAGACTTACTGAAAGTAGGGTTTCTTCCAGGATATGTTTTGTGGCTCACTGAGTTCTGCAAAGGCCTATTGTGCATGTCTGCTTCCAGATTACATCACAGAGCTTGTTGACCTCTGCCAAGGGTAATAATGTAAAGGTGTTGCCCATCCCAGTCTGCTTCTTGCATGTCCCACTGTTCCTGGGCCCTACCTTGCCTATCAGGGTGGGCGATATTCTTGGCCTGTTCCACTGTTCACTCCCTTCACCAGATGTTAGCCCTAGTGTGTGCTCTAATTGTGTGCTTTTCCTTCAGGAGTTATGGCTTTGTTCTGGGACAGCCTAGCTGTGAGTTTGTGGAGGAGGGGAGCCCAAAACTTTCAATGTGCGATCATCTTGCCTTGCTCCCACCAAGTCTTCATTCTTTATTCTCAGTAGGATTACATAATATACTATTTATTTATATGTTAATTAATGACCATCCACCCTCACTAGATAGATAAGCTCCTTAAATACAAAGATTTTATTTAATTTATTGTGTGTTTCCACACCTACACTAATGCATGGAGCATAGTGACCACAACATAAACATTTTTGAATGAAAGAAAGAACCAAGGATAGGCAGCAGGAGTAGTTGTAATGCTCTGAAATTTGTACAGAGAGATGGAGACTCCCACTTGCAACTTTCCATTTGCACTAGAATGAAAATGAGTTGCAGATTAAAAACATTGCATTAAACAATTCTTCCTATTTGATCTCATTTATTCTAATGTAGTAACTTTCTAACTCATCTTCTCACTTTCAGTCTCATTCTAATCTTCATCTTCCACACTGCCTGGGGTGATTTCTAAAAATAGTCCAGAAATATTGTATATGAAGTAAAGTTCTGTTTCTTTGAGTACCCTGAAGGGTCCTCCATGGTGACTATTTTGATGAATCTGATGTCATTCCAAAGTAGCTATCTTTCCCCAAACATGTTGTATTTTGGCTTGCTTCTCACTTATCCTTTCCCAAAGAGTTCCTATGAGTCTCAAATGCTTTGTGATTTTCCTTCATTTGAGGCACAAAACCTACTCATTCAAGAGAGAGGCCTCCCGGGTGGCCCAGAGGGTTGAGCACAGCACTGTGAAGCTATCTGTAGCTGCTGCAGCACAAGTTTGATTCCCGGAAGGCCAGGGAGATACCCACATATACAGCAGACCTCTCCTGTCTCGCCTGCTGCTCCCCTCAGTGGTGTGTTTCAGTAGATCTGCCTATTCTGCTCCCCACTCTGTCTCTGGTGAATTCTCTCACCCTCCTGCATCTGTGGTGTGTACCCCAGTTCTTGTATAAATAAATAAATCTTGGGCCTCCCCTGGTGGCGCAGCAGTTGAGCGCTGGGCTGCGAGGCTGCCTGAAGCCTCTGCAGCACTGGTTCGATCCCCGGCCACCTGCAAGGGTCCCACATGGTGCACAGACCTCTCCTGCCGCCCGCTGCTCCCCTCAGCAGTGTACTGCGTCACTCTGCCTGCTCTGCTCCCTGCTCTGGCTCTGGTGAATTCTCTCACCCTCCCGTACTTCTGACTATACCCAATGCTTGTATAAATAAAATAAATAAATCTTAAAAAAAAAGTTTAAAAAAATAAATAAATCTTTAAAAACAAAAAGGAGAGAGCTCCAAACTGTCAATATTTAGAGGGAGGGAGAAGAGAAGGAAAGAAAGGGGATAAGACAACAGCACAACAGTTTTGGTGGAGGACGAGTGAAGCATGTGCACATATGGAAGTATGAAGATGTAACCCCAAATTTATATATCAATAGATATGTAAATGATTGGCAAATTAATAAAAAAATTAAAAAAAAAATGAATCATTTTTAAAGATCCTCCTATTCTCCCTTATTGAGGTAGCTCTGACCACAACTTCCTCTTTTCTATCAACCTCACATTGTGTACAAACTTCTGCCACTCACCAAGGGGTGATTTATAGATTTGTTCATCATGAGCTCTTAGAGCATAAGGATCGATACAGTTCTGTCCTTTTGCTCCTTATAGATCATACCTAAAATAATATTCAACAAATATCAAATCAAAGCCCACTAAGCAGATGGAAATTTGGTGCAGAGTTCATTGAGAGGAGAAGTGAGACAGGAAAATAAAGAGAAGTGACAGGAAAATGAGAAAGGAAGGGGAAAGACTGTGTGACTTGTTGGAGAAAACCTCACAAAATATGTAGATTATAAAGCAAAAGAAGGTTAAAATAACTTGACCCTGCAGAATAGGTGAAGAAGAAGTGTCAAAAAGAGATAAAGAAAATTTGGAAAAATAAAGATAGACCAAAGTGGTAGAATACATGGTTGAGGAGATTTTCTAAACAAGTTATTCAAAGAGAAATATTATTCCTGTAGTTAAAACCTCTCCAAATTAATTATTGCATTTAATTCTTAAAGATAATTAATGATTTTTGAGATTCCTCTAATTATAATAGGGTATTAATTAATAGGATATTAAAATCCTAATAGATTACTAGAATCTTTTCCAAATGTTCCATATTTTATTTTATAACTTATCTGTCTAAATGAGGAATCTCATAAATAAGCCAATGAAAATTCTGAAATTAAAATATTGATAAATCATCAATACTCATGAACAGACATATGAAAGACAAACAGCTCTTGCTTCCAATTGATAATTTTATTATCTACTATATATATATATTAATGGTAACTATGCACAAATTTCTCTGTTGGTAAAAACACAAATAGTAATAATAGTTTAATTCAATAATAACAAATGCTGACAAATATAAAAATAAGCATGAAAGAAGACTGCAGTTCTTCAGTTTTGGTCTTTTATAATGTATTTAAATTTTTGAATTATATATTTATTATTATGATATATCTCTAGTTAAAATCTTTCACACATTGATACATAGATTTAAATATTAATGCACAAAAAATAAATAAATATTAATGCACATAGGATAAAATAAAGCCAGATTTCATTCAGAAAGCTTTGCATAAAGTCTTGGTGTGGTTTATGAATAACCGTGAATAAAATCAAGTCAGTTGTTATGCTGTTTTTTTTTCTCTTTATTGAAAAAATAGAGCTTTATAAGAGCTTTTTCATACTACACCAAGCAGCGAGGCAGAAGAACAAAGCTGAGTCTCACAGAAATTTTCACTTCCACACTAACTACTGGATGGGCATAATTGAACCTGTAGATCTGTGTCTCATTGGGATCACAAAATCCAAGCAAGTCAAGATCAGATCTATGCTATAGTTTTTATTTCTTTCATTATTTTTCCATTGTAAAGCACACGAAAGGGGACAAAAATTAGCCTTATAACCATTGAACAAATATCATCAAAGCTGGATTATTTTTCTATCTCTTGTGCAAAGTGAATCCCTTCATCAGTGTCCTGAATTTCAATTTTTCCAGAAACCACATTTCATAAGTATTCAATTATCCCCTCTATCTGTTATAGCTGTCTCTTGAACTATATTTATCCTTAATAGCACATATTTTGATCAGTGTCTCATTTGTAAAAATGAAAATAAGGAACACATTCCAGCACCCTAACTTTTATTCTCTCTTTCCTTCACACCAAAGCATATAAACTTGGCATTTTGACTACACTTGATTTTTATATTTCTAGTAAAGTCCATTGAAACAGCTTTCCCAGAAGTCATGAGATGCTTATTTTGCAAACCCACTGGATACATTGCCTAATGTCTCAATGATGGTTCATATGATGTCCTACCATATCCTTGGTTAAACAATCTCATTATCTTTATTTTTTAATTCCATCTTATATTTTAAATGTCATTTGAAATCTCTTCTTTCTGTGCCCATTCCATAGATGCTGTAGTTTCCAGAATTCCAAATGTTGTCTCACTTATTAACTATGTATATTTGATAAAACTAGATGACTTGTTTACTTCTGCTGGTTCTACTACAACCCCTGTTATTATAACTGCTAAAGCAACCTTACATGGTCTCATCAATATAAAGATTTCATCTTCTTAGAATGGTATTTTAATATTAATGCACCAGCATTAGCACAACTTGAGTTTCATATATTTTATATGATCAACTCAACATTGGATTAAAAAACCCTTTCCTTTACATTGGCCTTAATTCCAACTCAGCAATGCAGACTAAGCTTGCCTCCAAAATGATCATCTTTCCATGCATCCCTGTTTATTATAGTCAAGCAACTTTTCTCAGGAAAAAGAGGATCAGGTATTTACAGTGGAAAATTACTCAGTCATAAAATATAATAGTATTTTATTTGCAGCATCTTGATAAAACAGGAGGATAATATACTAGGTAAAATAAATCCATGCAAAGTCATATGATGTAGGATCTAACTTATACATGAAATCTTAAAAATTCAAATTCATAGAAGCAAAGAGTAAAATGATTCTTGTCAGGAGCTGTGGAATGAAATTTATTTTTTTTTTAAGATTTATTTATATATTTATTTATTTATTTTTTTTTATTTATACAAGCACTGGGCACAGTCAGAAGCGCGGGGGGAGAGGGGTGGGGTTGAGAGAATTCACCAGAGCCAGAGCGGGGAGCAGAGCAGGTAGAAGGACCTAAGGACACTGCTGAGGGGAGCAGCGGGCGGCAGGAGAGGTCTGCGTGCCATGTGGAACCCTCCTGTGGTGGCCAGGGAGCAGCCGGGAATGGAACCGGTGCTGCAGAGGCCGCGGGCAGCTTCGCAACCCAGCGCTCACCTGCTGCGCCACCGGGGACGCCCTAAAATTCTTGTCATATAATATTGTTTTGTGTTTAAATTTTACCCTGATCTTTAATAACAGAAGTTTTTTTTTTTTTTTCTGCCAATCTTTGCAAATGTTAATTATGTGAAAATATAAAATTATTTTTGCCTTTTTCTCCCTTAAGAAAACTGTGATATGTGATTTGAGCATGGTTCCTCCATAATACAAGATGTTATTGTTCAAGATTGAGACATGTCTCCCTGGGATAATATACATTTAAACTGCAGGGTTCTGTGAGAGTATATCTCTGGATTAAATTGTCACGGTTAATAGTTAATAGCATGTAACCTGCTCAAGGCAGTGTTAAGACACATATTCTGAACTTTTGTGGACAGACTGACACTTTTTCTGGACTGTGTTACTGAATATTTGAAAGTCTGTGATTTAAACTGAAACTTTAAATTTATGTAGACTCTTACTGCCATGAACTGAATTATACACAGAAAAAAAATGATATCTTGATGCCCTTATCCTCCAGTGTGTTAGTATTTGGAACTGATGCTTTTGGGAGTCAATTAGATTTAGATGAGTTCTTAAAGGTGGGGCCCTTATGATGGTATTAGTGACCTTATAAGAAGCATAGAGAATTTACTCTTTTTCTCTGCGAATGTACAAAAAGAGGTCACATGATTACAAAGATGGAGACTGCATATAAGCCCAAACAAAAGACAGAATCAAACTTCCTTTTCCAACACCTCAATCTTGGACTTCCCAATCTCCAGAACCATGAAAATGCATAAACCACCCAGTTTATCATGTTTTACTATAGCAGCAAGAACAGACTACTATATTTGCCTTTCGTCTTCTACTTGCAAGTAATAGTCAACACTTTCTTCTGTTCAACAGTAAACACTTGAAACAGAAACTCTCTTAGCCATTATGCCTCCAGAATAATACTTAGTGCTTTGTGGTCAACCATCCTATACTTTAAATTAATGATATAACATGTAATCAATTGTAGGTAATATACTTTTAATTTACTCATTATTATGTCCCTAATAGTAAATATAAATACTCAACAGATAGTTTCATGAATAAATATATTTAATAATGTAAGTTAAAACACGTATAATGCCATAGAATAAACCTGACTGTCATGCTCAGTTTTTCATGAAATTATCTTAGTCACATTGGATTTTTTAGAAATCACATTATTTTAGTAATTCCATGACTGACATAACATTCATGGGGATTAAATGGATGTATAGTTACAACTTAATAAACTGTGACACGTGAGCAATATGCATTTGCATGTTAAGAATATAATGCCATAGAGATTAAATTGTGAGTTCTTTAAAGAATGGGGTGAGCGTATAGAGAGAATAGAGAAAATTGTGTAAATCCTCATTACAACTAAAATTTTTTGAGCACTAACTGTGAGATGAGAACTGTAGTAAAACAAAAGCACATTTTCTCATTTATTCTATCATACTCCATAAGCCAGGCTCAAAATATTATCTCTACCTTATAGAAGAAACCAAAAACTTAGGCTTTCCAAAGTTATACCACTATTAAGTCATGGTATTGGAATTTGAAGCTAGGATGGAATTGTGCAAGCGATTTAAAACTGATTTAAGTAAACATGTGTTTTGGCAATTTTGAAATAAGTAATTATTGTTGCTTTAAGATTATGAATTTTGGCATCTTTGCTCTACGTATTAATGCACCCTTCAAAATAGATCTTTTAATATTTATTTTTATTTATTTATGCATACAAGAACTAGGGGGTTAGCTGGAGGTATGGGGCAGTGGTGACAGGATTCACCGGAGATAGGGTGGGGAGCAGTACAGGCAGGTCTGCTGAAATACACTGCTGAGGGGAGCAGCGGGAGAGACTGGAAAGGTCTGCTGTGCCATGTGGGTTGCTCCCTGGCTGGGGATTTACTCATATTGTAGTGGCTGGTGATAGCTTCATATTGCTGAGATTTCCTTTAACCCCTGCACCACCAGAGAGGTTGGGGTGAAAATACTTTTAATAGTACAAAGTAAACTTCCTTTTAAATTTCAACATTTTCTGTAGGGTTATATAAAAAGACAGACAGCAGTATTTCTGATGAGTGTTGCATTCAAAAACAGCAAGGCATTTCTTTGTGGTCCTGTAGTCACTGGCATTGGGTTTCATTTACTTTGTACTTGGTGTGTGACTTCGCTTTCATTCCCCTTCACTGTCAGTAATAGAAAGAAATAAAATTAACATATGGGTCCTGAGATTGAAATAAGGAAATGGCTTCTCTATGTAAATCTTCCCCCTACAAATATATTAGTTGCATTTGTGAGTTGTGACTCTTCATTAGAGGGTAATTAGAGTTACACATTAGAAACTTAATAAGCAGTGCTACCCAGTTTAATTGATTTAAAATTTGATCCCTTGTGTTTGTTTGCAGTAAAAGACATTTCTTTGGTATCTCTCCTCAATCTAATGACCAGTTTAGCATGATAATGATGCACATAAATTTACAAACTACCTATTCAACTCAGAAATAATATTGAAAACTGTATTTAGATGCATTGGTGTGTGACTGTACAGAGGCAATCACAGTCAGATAATCAAAACAATTGGACTTACAAGACATATTTAAAGGTAATCCAATAAAAATTAATGGAGATAAAGTTTTCTTTGCTGAAGAGACTATATGTTTTGGTATATGTTTTGGTCAGAGTGTTCATAGGCTGCGATGTCATCAGAAATATAAAACTATATGTTTTGGTATATGTTTTGGTCAGAGTGTTCATAGGCTGCGATGTCATCAGAAATATAAAACTATATGTTTTGGTATATGTTTTGGTCAGAGTGTTCATAGGCTGCGATGTCATCAGAAATATAAAACTATTAATATTTTGGAATTTTGCTAGGAAGCCTTAATAAAAACTAATAAAATATATTAGAAATGATAGAAAATTTATTGTATATCTTTAATATTTCCATCTGGTCAAATGACAGGACAATCATCAGATATTGAGATATGTCACCTGTAAAACAATTTAAGTCCTGAGAAAAACTTCAGAGACTTTTGTTCCTGACAGTACTGCTTTGTTTGGGAACCTGGGAGTCATTTCTATAAAAAAAGACCTATAATGACAACCTGTTGTAATGGAAATCTGCCTTTCACTCAAGATGATTAAATCTGATGTACTTTATTTTTTCTGTTAGTAATTAAACACACAAATTCACTCTGACTTCATGTTCCCTCTACTACTCTCTCTCTCTTTCTCTCTTTAGATAGATAGACAGATAGATAGATAGAAAGATAGATAGATAGAAAGATTTATTTATTTATGATTACAAGAACTGTGGTACAGGCCAGAGGTGTGGGAGGTGAGAGGTTTCACCAGAGACAGAGCAGGGAACAGGACAGGTAGATAGAACAAAGTACACTGCTGAGGGGAGCATTGGGCAAGTCAGTAGAGGTCTGCTGCACCATGTGGGTAGCTCCCTGGCCGGGGATCAAACTCGGTCTGCAGAGGTTACAGACAGCTTCACAGCACTGCGCTCAACCCCTTGCGTCACCACTCTAAAATTATATTTTAAAGCTATACTTGTAACACCCTATTACTCTAATATGACAATAAACTGCTTCCCAAAGTGACTCTCAGAGATCACACATCACTCAATATAGAGTAGAGACATCAACCTCAGTTTTTACCTCTGCTTTTGGAGAACTGCTGCTCTACCATTTCTTGGGGAATCTTCCCCTTTTATAAAGATAATCTATTATCTATTGAATTAAGATGCACTATACTCTTTCTGAATTGTACATCAAATCTTTATATCTTCACCACCCCATTGTCATTCATTCTAATAAACAATTCTGACTAATCTCATTTTTTGCTCCATTCAAAACCCCTTCTTGGGCCTCCCCTGGTGGTGCAGCGGTTGAGCGCTGGGCTGCGAAGCTACCCGCAGCCTCTGCAACGCTGGTTCGTCCCCAGCCTCTGAGCGAAGGTCCCATATGGTGCGCAGACCTCTCCTACAGTGCCCGCTGCTCCCCTCAGCAGTATATTTCGTGATCCCGCCTGTTCTGCTCCCCACTCTGGCTCTGGTCAATTCTCTCACCATCCCATGCTTCTGACTGTACCCAGTGCTTGTGTAAATAAATAAATAAATCTTAAAAAAAAAAAAAAAAACACTTCTTCACCTGTATTTGTTATCACTGTAAACTCTTTCATAAAACTATATAGTCTGATGTAACCCATTTAACTTGTAAATTCTGAGTCCAGGGACCTTCACCTAGGCTAGTTAGATATTTAATCATGACTCTCCTAAAAGCCAAAATCACTATTTTCATTACTTAGGAAAGTAGGGAACTAGGATTCCTAAACATCTTCCCTCTATTTTTGTTTTTCACTGCACCTTTCTAGAATATGGTTACTTGTCCTTAGGTGTTGTAGGGTAAATAATTTTCAGGCTTTCTTGCCTTTCCACCATTAGGATTGCCCTGCCTGATGGGGCACCTGCAGTTGTGACATTGTTGCAAACTCTCTTGTTTACTTCTGTGGGCCATGGGAGGAGTATTGAGATAGTCACCCAGAGAAGCAGAAGCAAGAGAGAGGCAGGAGAGAGAGAAGGGGAAAAAGGACAGAGAAGCCCAGAGTGGAAACTTACTGGGGGCCTGGAGTCCTGCTGGCCTGCTGGCCTCCTTCCCCCTCCCCTCCTCAAACCTCCCTGTGATGTACCTGTTTGCCACTCTACATGTAAGAGCTCAATAAAAGCCTGAGAAAGCCACCGAGGTCTCCAGGACTCTCCTTTTCCTGCCCTGTCTGCTCGATCATATAGACATCCTGCTCAGTCCCGTCCTACCCCTACAGGATGTACTGACCCGAGAGTGGTGCTTCAGAACCATCTATTAAAACCTTCACACCACATTGTTCACACTAAGGTCAGCAGTACAGCCAGAGCTGTTATTCCCATAACCCCCTGTTCTTCAACATATGTATGAGAATTGGGTCATATACACTTTCCCAGCTCCATCACTAGTACAAGGAATTCTATGACTGTTTAGTTTCTACTGATGATTTTTTATCCCTGTCTAGGTTTATTGCCACATGAACAAAGCAGGATTTCTAGAAACAGGAAGAAATGCATGAGTGTCAAAGTGGAGAGTAATGTGGGGTAAGAAATTAAAAGTACCTGTTACACATGTTTCAATATGTGTTTTCCAATGCCTTCTTAACTAGACATAATTAGAGAACAATTAAGTAAAATTAACAATCATTGAATAGTATTATAAACAAAATTATCTAGATTTTATTTTCAGTCCTATCTTCTAATATACTCAAAATAAACATCAAAAGGAGTCAAAATATTCCATCAATTTTCATGACTTAGATATTTTTCATCTGCCTGACCCCTCTCCCATGTTTTCATATATTCCTTAATGGATATCAGTGTGATATCTCTTACTTATTAAGCCATGAATACCATAAACAAAAATATATAAGTATTAAATATCATCTATTATAATTTTTGAAGAATGCTAACTATATTTATTTGAATGAGTTAATTTAATATAAACTATGAGAGTATAAGCTGGTGTCTTTTCTTTATACACAGGTAAGTCATCTGCGATAAAAATTCACATTATCTGGTCAAGGTTACCATCTAGCAAACTGAGGGTCTGGTTTCAAAATCAAACACTGCTCCAACAGAACCATGTTTTAAATATTCCAAATATGGCATCTCATTTCATCTCTACAAATATATCTATCTGATAGTATTAGTTCCACTTCTCAGATCAGGATATTGTAGTTCTAAATGTTAAATTATTTGGCTACTTTCAGGTCACTAGTATGTAGAGCTGACACTCAATTTAGGTTTATCTGACACCAATGTCTGTACCTTTAATTCATCAATCAAGGGAACATTAGAATGTCATCCTATCTGTGAAACATTCCTTATTCCCCCAACATCAGCATGTCTCTTAACTACCATGTACTCCAAAAAATGGCACTCCGTATAAAAGCACTTAGCAAGATACAGAATAGGTACATAACACACCACACAATAGGCATTTTGACTTAACTATAATGGTCACTTGCACACAGTATGTTGCACTTAGTTTACAATGGGCAATCAGCAAGTCATACAATGGATACTGGACACAGAATGCATGTCACTCTGAAAACTATAGAATAGGTATTTTGCATGCCTTAAAATGGACACAGAACGTACCTTATGATGAAATGGGTACTTTGTATATAGTACCAACCTGATAGGCACTTTGCACATCGTAAAATAGCTACCTAGCATGTCATGTGATGGCTGTTGTATGTGCCATACAAGGAACATTTTATTATACCTTACCATAGGTATGAGCACACTGAGGATATAATCCAACATACAGTGGTGCATTTCTTTTTTTCTAAGATTTATTTATTTATGCATACAAGAGTTGGGGTACAGACCAGAGATGCGGGGGAGTGAGAGGATTCACCAGAGACAGAGTGGGGAACAGAACAGGCAGACTGACTGAAATACACTGCTGAGGGGAGCAATGGGAGACACAGGAGAGGTCTGCTTTGCCATGTGGGTAGTTCCCTGGTCGGCTGGGTTTGAACTCATGCTTCAGAGGCTGTGGATTGCTTCATAGTGCAGTGCTTAACCCCTTGCACCACCAGGGAGGCCCACTGGGTACATTTCTGATAGATCACATATGAGCCTTGTGGCAGCAAATTTTCTCCTTTATTTTTAAAAGATTTATTTATTTACGCATACAAGAATGGGGTGTGGGGTGAGAGGATTCACCAGAGAGAGTGGGGAACAGAACAGGAAGATCTACTGAAATACACTGCTGAGGGGAACAGTGGGCGAGGCAGTAGAGGTCTGCTGCACTATGTGGGTTGCTCCTAGCCTGCCAGAGATTGAATTCCTGCTGCCGGGCCTCCCCAGTGGCGCAGTAGTTGAGCACTGGGTTGCGAAACTGCCTGCAGCCTCTGCAGCGCTGGTTCGATCCCCAGCCAACAGGCGAGGGTCCCACATGGCACGCAGACCTCTCCTGCAGCCCGCTGCTCCCCTCAGCAGTGTACTTCGTCAGTGTGCCTGCTCTGCTCTCCCCTCTGGCTCTGGTGGATTCGCTCACCCTCCCACACTTCTGAGTGTACCTAGTGCTTGTATAAATAAATAAACAAATCTTTAAAAAAAAAAATAAACTCCTGCTGCAGTGGCTGGCAATAGCTTGATAGAGCTGTCTTTAACCCCTATGCCAACAGGAAGGCCTGACTTCTTATCTTCCTAACCACAGTTTTCTTACACAGTACAGAGATTCAATTCTTTGAGTAAAGACACCATATGATTTCACTCTTATGTATTATATAAAGAAAATAAATATACAAATGAACTAAATAAAACAGAATTAAACCTTTGAACTGTAATATCAATTAGTGGTAATCACAGAATGAAAGCGATATCATACAAAGGGGACCATTGCATAAGGAAGGATTGATTTAGACTTTTTTTTAAAGATTTATTTATTTATGCATACAAGAGTTAGGGTACAGGCCAGAGGTGCTGGAGGTGAGAGGATTCACCAGAGGCAGAGTGGGGTACAGAACAGGCAGACTGAGTGAAATACCCTGCTGAGGGGAGCAGTGGGTGAAACAGGAAAGGTCTATTGCACCATGTGATTTACTCTGGAGATTAAGCTCATGCTGCAGAGGCTGTGAATTGATTCATAGTGCTGTGCTTAACCCCTTGCACCATCAGGGAGGCCCTGATTTGGACTTTAATGGTGAACTTAATGTAATATATATATATATATATATATATAGTTTCAACAATGGACATGTGAAAAGTACTGTTATCTCAATAAAATTAAATTAAATTAAATTAAAAGGTAGAGAAGAATCTCAAAAAAGATCTTTGTAAATAAAATGCTTCATCTATTTTGTGTGTTTTACACTGAAAAATGAATGTTCAAATATTGCATATTTAAATTTACTAGACACTAAAACTTGAGAGATTATTATGTGTTGCATGCTCATTAGTAAAGAAAACAAATGACGCTCTCTTAAAAAATGAAAGATAATGATACTGGACCAAATTAACCCATTAAAGTTTAATTTATAGTAATTGAGCCATTTTGAGACATTTTTATTTTATATATATTTTAACATCATTTTTCATTTTTGCACCATGTATGCATTTTCATCTTGGATATAGTCCCCATACAATTCCCACCCCCCTTGTTTTGATCCTATTCCTTCCTCCACCCCTGTAGTGTGTCTCTGGCTTGTAGTTGCATGTTGATTTTGATTTTTACTTTATTATAATTAGTCTTTTTCCTGGTCACTTATTTAGGTTTTCTAAATTCCTGCTATGAGTGAGACCATCCAGTATTTTTCTTTTTCTTTCTGGCTTATTTCACTGAGCATATCCCTTCCAGCTCCAACCATGTTGCTGCAAATTGCATAGTTTATCATTTTTGATTGCTGAGTAATATTCCATTGTATATATGTACCTAATGATAAAGGACTAATCACAAAAATCTACAAATAGCTGACGAGACTCAACAAAAAACAAAGTAAATAATCCAGTCAAAAAATGGGCAGAAGAGCTAAATAGAAACTTCTCCGAAGAAGAAATGCAAATGGCCATCAGGCATATGAAAAAATGTTCAACATCACTTGTAATTTGGGAAAAGCAAATCAAAATTGCATTTTGAAACTTTTAAAAAGATGGAAAAATAAGAGGTGGTGATGCCTGCAGTGAGAATTTTACTATATATTTGGGGCCTCCCCTGGTGGTGTAGCGATTGAGCGCTGGGCTGCAAGGCTGCCCGCAGCCTCCACAACTCTTGTTGGTTCCCTGGCCGCCGGCAAGGGTCCCACAAAAATAAATAAATAAATAGATAAATAAAAAAATAAATACTATATATTTGTCTTTTCTGTATTATTCGCTAAATACATTAAAGTTCCTTTCCACTAAATGTCTTATATGTTTAGTCTTGATGCAGCAAATGGCAAAAACTATTTAGAACAGACAGGTTTGGGGATTCTGGGGTGCCCCTCTCCCTTCCCTATAACAAAACAAGTGCTTAGATTCTAAGTTGGGATGTAATTTCAATGTAGATGAACAAATTGATAACTGATGTCCTGACATTAGTACTTAGTGCTCACTTACAGTCATGTACCATGAAAGTGAGACCTCTATAATTTTATTTGTTAGCCACATGATCTTTCATAAGATCTAAGTCAAAATCAAATATGACTCTTGAGAATAATCAATCGAACCCTTCTATAATTATAGCAGCAATCTGAGCACTTTCAGTTATGGCTCTTTAGCAGTTAAGGAATCAGTTTATAGATCATTTATGCAATTACACACCAGGAAAGTAAAACAATAAATGTCTAATGCAAAAAGCTACAAGCCCTTTGACAAAAACTTGGAGAATTCTATCAATTATTTAAGCCATCCATAAGAATAAACCCCATTCTCATACATTTTTTTTAGTCTTAACACTCTATTTTTTGCAATAAGCTTAAACATGTAGGGCCAATTTCTTTAGGAATTTGGCAACAATTTTCTCCATCACTGCCTAGTATAAATGGAAAGAAGGAAAACCCTGTGGAGGCAATTTGGCATGTAAATAGGATAATTTTCTGCCTTATTTACTAATAAGTTGAAACTATATCAATAACTTATAAGTAGATGATTGAAAATATTGCTTAAATATCTATTCCAGGGGCCTCTCCTGGTGGCACAGCAGTTGAGCGCTGGGCTGTGAGTTGCCCGCAGTCTCTGCAGTGCTGGTTCGATCCCCGGCCGCAGGGCGAGGTTCCCACATGGTGCGCAGACCTCTCCTGTCTCGCCCACTGCTTGCTTGCTTCAGCCATGTATTTTGTCAGTCTGCCTGTTCTGTTCCCCGCTCTGGCTCTGGTAAATTCTCTCACCCTCCTGTGCTTCTGACTGTACTCAGTGCTTGTATAAGTAAATAAATAAATCTTTAAATAAATAAATAAATAAATATTGATTCCATTCATGTAGTGGTAACCATATTGCTTTTCAGTACATGTGCTTAGATAGCATATTAATAGTGTGTAGTTATCATTTATAAAATAATTTTTTATTTTTTAGAAGCACCGGACATACTATTCTACAAGTCTATAAGTAATTCCTACATAATCTGTTATGTTCATTAAATTAGAAATTCTGTACAAAATATAATAAGGTATTAGGGCTTCCTTTCAAAAGATTATAGGTTTGGGGGTTTAAACAATAGAAATTTATTTTCTCCCATTTTTGGAGGGTAGAAGTCTGAAATTAATGTGCATATAGAATTTGTTTCTCCTGTGGCCTCTCTTTGCTTGTAAATGGACCATTTTCTTGTGGTTTTATAGGGTCTATGTTCTAATTCTCTCTTTCTTAAGGGCAAGCAGCAATATTGGATTAGTGTCTACCTGGAAAGTGATTTTAATTTAGTTACCACTTCAAACAATCTTTTTAAAAATGATTTATTCATTTATTTATGCATAGAACAACTGGTGTGTAGACCTGAGGTGCGGGGGGTGAGAGGATTCAACAGAGACAGAGTGGGGAAAGAACAGACTGACTGAAATACACTGATGAGGGGAGCAGCGGTTGAGACAGGAGAGGTCTGCTGTGCCATGTAGGTTAGCCCACTGGCTGGAGATCGAATTCAGGGCATCCACTTCAGAAATTCTACATGCAAATACATTTACATGATCTATTGGGGATTAAGACTTCTACATATGGATTTGGAGGGAATGCAATTCATAGTCAAATTGAAGTTTGTTTGTTTTTTTCCCTTATGCTAAAAAGTAAAAATCCTGAATTGTGCATATTCATTTTCAGTTATGATGAATAAAGTCACTTCTGGAAATGAGATTAATAGGTTTGAATCCATGTTTTGTCTCTTACTACCAGTATAACTGAAACTGGGCCCTGCAGCCTGGACTACAGGGCAAGACTCATGTTTTCCCACAGCTGCCTAAGCAGAGGGAGCAGTTGGAAAAATGAGGTGGCTTTCCCCACCCACACCGGAAGTTATACCTGTGAGCAGCCCTTTCCCCAGGAGCCAGCCAGGTTAAATGGCCCAATCAGGCAGGTATCAACTAGAGTGGGGGACCCTGGAGGACAATAAAGGACAGCACAGGAGCCAGCTTGAGACTCCCCAACACCTAGATACTAAGATGCTGAGGCTCTGAGACTGCTTGGACTCTTTCTCTGACCTCTGAAGAAGCATCCTGCAACCACAGAGCTTCCCTTCTGCTGGGGGGCTGCACTTGCCTCAGGTTCCATTAGTGCTGTCTGAAAGGAGCACAAAGTCTCCAGGCTTGGTGTCTCAAAGAGTTGTTTGTTTTTTGTGTGGGCCAACAACTTACAAAGAACTGTATCAGATCATCCAACTTCACCTACCAATTTTGCTGCCTCCGTTGTTGTTTGGTCCAGGATCCAGTGCTGTCAACACCTTCAGACTGTGACTGTGGCTGCTGTGGCAGCGTCTCAGCTGCCCCACCTGTGAATGGCTCCAGTTGTGGTGAGTTAGATCCTGGTCTGCTGTTCACTGACTGCCATAGGCTCCAGGCCCTCATTGGTGAGACAGAACCATCTTGGATGATTGATTTTTGTTTGGGACTTCTGGACACTGTGAACACTATCTAGGGTGAGAGAGCCAGCCAACTCTGACCTTAGAAACTCTTTGTTTCCTCCATTTGTTAAGCAAACCCCGTTATTGTTGTTCACTAAGCCTTGGACATTCACTTCGGAAAGCAAGTGTATGAAAAACCTTGAGTAGTTTTAACTGTGTACTTGTGGATTACATGACTATTTGTCATACAGGACCCAATGTAAGCTATTATCCCTTATAATGCTGCATTTTCCATATATCCTGATTAAAAATTCTTGGGACTGGTATGTGTGTTGGGGCTGGGGGTGTCATTGTCAACCATACACTTCCCAGAAACCTCTCCATAGGATTCAGATTCATTACCTCTGGGAGTTTAAAAAAAAAAAAAAAAGCCTTGGTGTTTAACAAATACCACAGTGATCTGAACAGAAAAGACTAGAAAACCCCAATGTGCATTCCCTCCTCTCTAGATATTGATCTCAGTTAACTTTCTGTGCCCTTATTTCTTCTTTCTATAAGAATCAGTGAATGTTTAGAAAAATTGTTCATTATCATCATAATGACCATGATTATCACTATCATGACAATTTAGATTCATAGTTCAATATTTGATCTTCTTTGCTTGAAAGCATTTCTTGTTTTGGTCTTTATGATTCCACTGTTTCTCAGAAAGAAAAATGTAAAGCAAATAAAAAAAATCTGTTTTGGGCATGCCAAAATGTAAATTTTATTCTGAAAGAAGATTTTAGGAGATTTTTTTTTTTGTGTGTGTGAAAGTCATGATAATTAATTGATAAAATATTATAGTAGAAATCCCTTAGCAATTTAATAATTATTCATTTATAATGTCTGTAAGAAAATATTACACTTTTGCTTTCTTGGGTTTTTGTACGTAAGTTTTTTTTTCTTTTTTTTTCTTTATATAATGTTGTTTTACATTGGAAGGTAGAGGCTCCCTTCACTTTCAAGTGTTACCACAGCACATCACCACCAAAATACCCATAATCTACCACCATTGTCCATTTGTTCCCTCTCTACACTTTTGCTTTCTTAGTACAAAAATATTTTATAAAATCAGATCTCTTTATATTTTTGGTAGTAGCAAGTAAAGTATAAAGCTTAGCAGAGTTTAACTCCTATTCTCACTGTTGTACAATTGTTTATCTATTCATCTTTAGGAATTCACATAAAACCTGTTCAGCATCCTTGTATCTCCTCTCAGGAGTACTGAAACGAGGAAAGACAAACATTTTCTTAAATTAACTATCTGAAAACTTAAGTATCTATACCAGTGCAACTTTATGTCAGAACAAGAGTAGTACAAATATTGCCATCAGCTGATAGCCATTTGTATGTAAACTTCTGTAGTGCTTAGATAAAATGGGAAATTCATTTTTAGATAGATTTTAGGACTCCTTGTAAGTATATAGCTAATACCACAAATGAATCTAAGCTTGTATACTCTGTTGATCTAATTTTCACATGTAGTATTGATGATCTTATTTGGCAACATGCTTCTATATGATTCTTAAATCTTTATTATAATGATGGAAGACATGGAGTGTTTATATTCAGCAAATAATAGACATACAATTATGTGTATTAAGTAAATGTCTTTCCATCTTATTTTATAAAAAATACTAGATTCCTTCTCTATTCATTTGCTGTACTCTTCCTGCAGGCATTCATATGACTCAATTTTTTATGAGGGAAAACTACTAATGTACTGCTACTGAATTTTACCAGATATATCTCTATTCTCTCTTTACTAACTACTCTTGTCCTTCTTAATAAATGAATCTTTTTTTGTCTCCATTTCTATAACTGTCCCTCTGTACAAGACACTGTTTCCAAGCTAGAGTACGCCAGGAACCTCTTACCCTGGACTTACAGCCTAATCCATTCTATTAGTTCTTGGCATTGTAGTCAGAATGGTGTTTTTAAAATATAAATCTATGTTCCATTCCCCTGCTCAAAAATCTTTAGGGCATCTCTATGAATTGTCTTATGGGTCAAGTTCAAACAACTTAACACAGTGTAAAAGTTCCCTTGGATCCACTTTCTGTTTCATACCCAGCTACCTCTCTTTACTCCTTTCCTATAGATCCAGGCTTTGATGAGTTATTTTAATTCCTAAAACTTAGCTCACTCACTCCCTCTTTCTTTACTTTTCCTATCATGAGCCTCTCTCCAGGCACATGGGTTTAATGGACCTGGCACAAATCAGGAAATATTTGCTCAGCTAACCATTTTCTTTGCACAATGAGTGCAATCAGGGAAGATAAGACAAACATTACTAAAGCTGCATATATGTGTTAATATTTTAAAATACTTATCCAAAAAAAAAGTATGGATGAAAATCTTTGAAAAACAGCTGGCACACATCTTACAGGGTGTGCATGTCTGTGTGGCAGGGAAGACAGGGCCTTCAGCAAAGTTAGCAGGCACTGACAGACACGTTGTTGAGTATGTAGGTGAATAACAAGCACAGACATGCCAGACTGCAAAACAATTATAATAAAGTCAGTCTCCACCCCTATATTTTTACAACCAAACATACCTTTGATAATAGCTTTCCCATCTAGAATTATCACTTAATATTCAGATTAAGATAAAAATGTTTGCCTCATTTTATTTATTCTCTCTTCTCACTGAGTTTTAAACTCAAATACTACATTAGTTTCATGATAAAAGTCAAATTATTCTTTTTTATATAGTCTGGATTAAATAATGGAGTCATTCCACATCTGTGTTGGTGGTTTCCCAACATGTAATTTTTCTGAAATACCTGTACAATACAAATAAAGTAAATTTATATTTTTATTTATTTTATTGAATATTACTATTCCTCACACAAATATGGTAGCCTCTATTATCCTCCAAATCACATAAACATTGTTTCTAGTAGGTTCCTTTAAATATTTTTATTATTGTATGTAAAATTTTCAATATTTTGTTAAGTAGATGAGCTTCATTTACTTAGAATGTACATGGTTTGTCGGCATTGTATGTAGAATTAGACATATCACAGCATCAAAGGGATGTGATACCATTTAGTTAGGGTTTTTTCTGCACAAAGAGAAACTAATGTGTTCATAAGTTGCAATTTGCCTAAGTTCGAAAAAATATGAAAGTTGTCAGGTTAGAAGTAAAAAATTAGTCAAATCATTGAGCATAATAAATCTTTACGTCATTTTCAGTTGCTGTTATCTTATTCAGAAACACTTATGAGTGAAAAATGATACCAAAAGACTATTTTGTATATGTTGCAGATGGGTATTTGTTGTCAGTGAAAACAGAAGACTTAGTAATATTTCTAGATAAAAACAGATAATAATTTGTTTTTAGTGTATAGTTCAGTTTGATACACTCACAAAGTGTGGACAAAAGTAAAGATTATGAGGATAAAATATGTATCTCAGTGTTTCCTGTAGTTTAAGTTACCCTCGTGTGATTCAGTGAATTTATAACAAGCTGCTTATAAATATGATTGTCTCATAAAACCACATTTATTCCATGGTTAAATGATTTGTTCCCTTAATATATTATACACCATTTCATTAACAATTTAATATAGGCTAAGAACTTTATGCATAAGGGCTGGACCAGTTTGTATTCCTGCCAGCAGTGTAAGAGGGTTTCCTTTTCTCCACACCTCACCAGCACCTGTTGTTTCTGTTCTCACAGGTATCAGATGTTATCTCATTGTGGTCTTGATTTGAATTTTTCTAATAACAAGTGATGGTCAGCATTTTTTTTCCATGTGCCTGTTTGCAGTCTGATTGTCTTCTTTGGAGACAAATCTGTTAATTTCTTCTGCATATATATATATATATATATATATATATTTTTTTTTTTTTTTGAAAGGATTCACCAGAGACAGAACAGGGAACAGAACAGGCAGACCAACTGAAATACACTGCTGAGGGGAGCAGCAGGCGAGACAGGAGAGTCTCCTTCGCCATATGGGTTGCCCCCGGCAGGCCCGGAATGAAACCCGAACTGCAGAAGCCGCGGACCACCCCACAGTGTGGCGCCCAACCCTTTGTGCCAGCAGGGAGGCCCCTGACTATATTTTTTAATGGAATATTTGTTTAGTTTTTGTAGAATGGTGTGATTTCTTTTTGTACCTTTGATATAAGTCCTTTGTCAGATGTATGGTGTGCAAATATGTTCTTCCATTTGGTAGGGTGTTTTCTTGTTAGTTATGGTTTCCTTGGCTGTGCAGAAGCAATTTAATGTGAAGTAGTTATTTATGCTCTCCTTTATTTTCCTTGCTCTTGGGGATGAATCCCTAAGGGCATCACTAAGGCTTATGTCATGAAATGTTTTGCTTATGCTTTCTTCCATGTGTTTTACAGTTTCAGGTTGAAAGTGTCTCAAAACTTTAAAAATTGATCTGCCATTTGGCCCAGTAATTCCACTCACAGGCATACACTCCCAAAATTTAACAACAATAATTCAAAAGGAAATGTTCAATCCCCATGTTTATTGCAGCACTATTTACTATAGCTAAATTTCAGAAACAACCTAAGTGTCCAAAACAGATGAGTAGATCAAGAAGATACACAACTACACAATGGCATATTAATCAGCAATCAAAAAAGATAAACTCATGCCATTTGCAGCAGCATGGATGGAGCTGGAAGGGAAACACTAAGTGACAGATAGAGAAAGATAAATACTGGATAGTACCATAAGAGTCTCATAAAGACTAGTTTACTCCCATAAAAACTAACCCTTCATATCTGACTACAGAACTGAAGCACCAAGGACTGGGTGGGGTAAGAACAAAGAGAAAAAAAAAACACCACCACTGTGGTGGTGGACTCTGGGTGATTTGGTGGTGGGTGCACTAGGGTGGTAATATATAATACGGGTATCCAAATATTACCTAAATTTAAAGTAAATATATAAATTTAATTAAAATAGCTTTATAAATACTTCCTGACTAAATGATATATGGGGGAAATAAAAATAGAATCTAAAATTCAAATGTGATACACACAGTGGATTTAAATGCAAAATTACCTACTAGATAGTTTTGTGGTGGTAATAGTATTAGGCATTAATGATTTGATAGTGTGGTAGTGAGGTAGCAGCAGTATTATTTTTATGCTGGTACAGGTGGTGTTATTGGTAGTAACAGTGGTGGAAGTGGTGGTAATAGTGGTGGTTACAAATACAGTGGTACTCAGTAGCAATGGCAGCAACACTTTTGAGTGTTTACTAAAGACACATACAAATGCTGATCCATTTATGTTTTCTTTTCAGTAACCCTTAAAGATCTATATTTTTACTATTACCTTTGCACAAAAGATCCTATACACAAAGGTTTTGAGCAATATGGCCAAGGCTGCACATTTGGTAAAATTGAAAGCTATAATTTTAAAACAGGCAATTCACTCTAGTGTCCATGCTCTCAACTACTTGCCTCTCATAATGCAATACTAAATCCTCATGCACAAAAATATTGATCAGGAATCATTAATGAAGAATGAGAGATTATTTTAGTAATCTTTACAATTCTCAGATACTGAAAGTATGTAGTTCATGTTCTATCTGAGCCCTATATTCTGTGGGAAGAACAAACATGATTTAAAGAGTAATAAACTTGAGTTTGTATTATAAAAATATTATTTTTATTATCTACATATCCTGGAACCCGAATTTACTAAATATGAGTGTAGAGTCACTTACTTATCTTCTCTATACCTCAGTTTCTCATCTGAAAGGGGATATTAACTGTGTTTACAAAGTAAATTTGTTATGCGTATTTAATCCATGTAAGTGCTTGTCTTACCTTACTATAAGGTAATAGCTAGCTATTTCAATACTATACATTATAATTTGTTGACATATAATCTCATTTAATTATCACAACATTTTTCAGATGAGTGAACTGTGTGAAAGGAGAGTCAATAAGTAACCTATTTCAAACAGTAGTGATTAC
The DNA here is from genome assembly GCF_014898055.3 of Talpa occidentalis. Lineage (NCBI taxonomy): Eukaryota > Metazoa > Chordata > Mammalia > Eulipotyphla > Talpidae > Talpa > Talpa occidentalis. The sequence continues at coordinate 70,098,343 of NW_026555331.1, forward strand.
ATGAACTAGAATTTGAATCACTATTTCATTAAGTTGTAAATCTTATGTTCTTAGTATGACATGATATTATTTTCTGTTGAATTCAAGGAGACATTCTTATGGACCTAATCTGTTCGGGTCATTACCAGCACAGCTAACCTCTGATACAGGGAACAGCCTCATTTAAAGGGTTCCTTTGAGCCCAGCGGCACCACCAAGACACTTGATTAGCCAAAAGGTCACTACCCAGCAATGAGTAGTGTTCTGAAAAGTTTCAAATTGCTGTTGAAGATAAAAATTAGTCTTTTTGAAATGAGAAATATGATAAATATAGAACTGGCTATATTTTTGCACCATATAGAGAAATTCAGCAAAGAGTAAAGGAGAAATAAAGCTCACTCAGAGAAAATCAGGAATAATAATAAATGGAAAATTTATTTCTAGAAGCATTTATTTTTGTTCTAGTAGTTTCTGAAACCCAATTGTAAGTTTCTGTCTCCAGCAATTTGTATATTTAACTCTGCATTAGCTTTCATGAGCCAATATATCTAGTGATATTTTTATTAGTTAATTACAAGTGGTACTATATCACTCAGCTAGAACACAAGTCATTTTTACTTAAATTTAGTATAAAAAGATTCTAGATTTTATTTTCTTTCATTTATTTTCAAAATGAACACAGTTGAATTCTACCTTTTTAGAGTAACTGTAGGGTAAGTAAAATGTATCAGGTTTTTCTGCCCTCCTGCCATTAGGATTGATGATGGATCTCTGCATCCTGAATGCATGCCTGATGGCCCGCACCTATTTTGTTACATTATTATATTCAGTTGTATTGTTTGCATACAGTCATAGAGAACCAGTTCTGCGCCTTCCTGGCACTATAGAAACATATACTGATGCATGTATTATTAGCATCTAAGAAAATTAAGAGTTAATTTCAATTGTATTAACTATAAAGGAAAGATAAAAGAAAACAACTTTTTCAGTAATACACCTAATTTTTCTCTCCAACTTCTCAGAATTTTCTGGAGGTCATATGGAACATAATAAAGCACTGGGCTCTATAAAAAGCCTCCTAACATTATCTAGATCTGTGACTAGTTACATATGTGACTGTAGATAAAAATGTAAGATTTTTTTTTCTATTCTCTTACATATAAAGTAGAAACAAAAGTAACATCTGCAATATAAGGACATGAAAGAATTACATAAATCAGAATATTCAATGTATATAGTGTGCTAAGAATAGCACTTGGCAGTTAATAAAACTCAGATCACATTACTATCATTTCTCAAACTTTTGAAATAAATTTCAGGAACTATGAAAAATGCAATTAAAAATTAGAAATGAAATAAATTGTTTCTTCTTAAAGTATTCTCCCCACCAGTAATTAAAACCTCATTTCTCAGCTGGGACTACACTACATCAACTAAAAAACTTCTGTACAGCAAATGGGAGGCAATAACCAAAATGAAGAGATAATCCAGAGATTGGGAGAAAACATTTGCACTCCAACAACCAATAAGGGACTGATATCAAAGATCTACAAAGAGCTTACACAACTCAACAAAAAGCAACAATCCAGTCAAAAAATGGGCAGAACTAAAAAGACACTTCTCCAAAGAGGAAATGCAAATGATCAACAGGTACATGAAAAAAATGCTCAACATCACTTATAATCAGGGAAATGCAAATCAAACCACAATGAGATACCACCTCACACTGGTGAGATGGGCCCATATTAAAAAAAAAAAAAAAAAAAAAAAAAAAACAGCAACAACAAAACAAAAAACTGTTGGGGCCTCCCTGGTGGCACAAGGGGTTAAGATGCAGTATTGTGAGGCTATCTGCAGCCACTGCAGCACGACTTCGATCTCTGGCCAGGGAGGTGACCCACATGGCACAGAAGACCTCTCCTGACTCACCCACTGCTCCCCTAAGCAGTGTAGTTCAATCAGTCTGCCTGTTCTGCTCCCCACTCTGTCTCTGGTGAAACCTTTCAAGCCCCCCATCACTGGCCTACACCCCAGCTTTTGTATGCATAAATAAATATATATATATTTTTTTAAAAAAACTGTCAACGAATGCTGATGAGGATGTGGAAAAAAAGAACCTCCTTACACTGCTGGTGGGAATGCAAACACGTTCAACCACTATGGAAAGCTATGTGCAAGTTCCTCAAATTACTAAAAATGAATCTACCATAAAACCCAAGGATTCTGCTTTTAGGAATCTACCCAAAGGACACAAAAACTGGGTCTTCACCATGGTGCAATGGGTTGAGTACAGCACTGTGAGGCTGTCCTCAGCCTCCGCAGCACAGGTTCAATTCCCAGCTGGCCAAGGAGATCCCCACATGGCACAGCAGACCTTTCCTGTCACGACCACTGCTCCCCTCAGCAGTGCTTTCTGTTTGTCTGCCTGTTCTGTTCCCCACTCTGTCTCTGCTGTACCCTCTCACCCTCCTGCACCTCTGGCCTGTAACCAACTTTTGTATAAAAATAAATAAATCTTTAAAAAAAAGACACAAAAACTTTATTCCGAAAGGAGACCCACACTCCTATGTTTATTGCAGCAGTATTTACAATAGGTAAGATATGGAAAAAACCCAAATGCCCCAAAATAAATGTGGTATAGATACACAATGGAATACTATTCAGCAAACAAAAAGATAAACTCATGTCATTTGCAGCAACATGGATGAAAGAAGGGGAAGGGATTATGCTCAGTGAAATAAGCCAGAAGGAAAGGAAAAAAAAATGTCAGACAGTTTTACTTATAGGAAGAATATAGCAAAACTGAACAAAGGATCAAAAAAAAAGACAAAACTTTCAGGCAAACTATAAATCTGAGACTTACAGCAGGGGAGTCGGAGGAAGAGGAGTCAAAACAAGTAAAGGAAGAACATAAGGAACTATGGTGATGGCTCACAGGTGATGTGGTGGTGAGAGATTTATGAAAAGTGCACCTGAAGGGGGAAATCAAATATTGTATAAAAATGTATAACAATGTAAGCAAATAAAAACCTTTATTCAATAAAAAAAAAAAAAACTAGTTTCCACTATTTCTACTCTTTAGGTCAAAACCTGTGATAATGGACTTTTAGAGATTCAAACACTTCAAAAACTCAACCGACTAGGAAATTCCAAGTTGATCAGAAATTCATATTCTCAAGTTATAAGTACACACTACTTTTTTTAAAAAGTGTATTATTTCATTTTTGAGGTAATATTGGTTTATAACACTGTATATGATTTAGCACCAAGCACCTAACTTCACAGCTCTTAAGATGTATGTTACCACACCACACTCATCACCAAAACACGCTTTATCTTCCACCATAGTTCACTAAACTGCCTGTGCTCCATGTTCTCCAACATACAAGCTTCTCTTCTGAAGCCTCAGTTTTGAAGTTATATTTCTAGAATTTTTTTTTTTGTTTTTTTGGTGGTGGTGGTGTTTGTTTAGTTGTGTCTTTTCCAGTATTCTGTTTCTTTATATTTCACATATGAGTGAAATCATCCAGTATTTGTCTTTCTCCTTCTGACTTTTTTTTCTTTTGGCTGAGCATAATACCCTCTATGTCCATGCATGTTGTCACAAATGGAAAAATTTCATCTTTATATCTGAATAATATTGCATATAAACAACTCCATACTCCACAGCTTCATATTCCACTCATCTATGTTTGGACACTTAGGTTGTTATCATAACTTGGCTATTGTAAATAGAACTGCAGTGAACATAGGAGTGCGTACATCCCCTCAAATTAGTGCTTTTGCATTTTTTGTACAGATATCTAAAACAGAAATTCTGGGTCAAATGGTGGATATATTAATTTCTTGAAGATGTATTTATTCATGCATACAAAAGCCAGGGGACAGGCCAGATGTGTGGGAGGGCGAGAGGATTCACCAGACACAGAGTGGGGAACAGAACAGGCAGACAGACTGAAGTACACTGCTGAAGTAAGCAGCAGGCAAGACAGGAATGGTCTGCTGCACCATGTGGGTGTCTCCAAGGCCGTCTGGGATTGAACCCACAATGCAGAGGCTGTGGACAGCTTCTCAATGCTGCGCTCAACTGCCTGTGCCACCAGGGAGACTCTGGATATATTATTTTGAGAAATCTCTTTACCATCTTTGAAAGGGGTTGGAATCAGTTTACATTCTCACGAACAGTGTATGAGGCATCTTTTTTTTTTCCTCCAAATTCTCATTAATACTTATTTCTAGTCTACTTGATATGGACTATTCTCACAGGTGTAGGCATGTGATCTTACCTTTTATTATCAAATGAATTATTTTTAAACCACAAATTTGAAAATTGTTTCATTTAGAACATAAATGTGGAAAACAAAAACAACATAAGTTTTAAAAGTAGGGACTTTATTACACCTGCAACTAAAAACATGGTGTAGGAAATCTTTGTTTATAGTCAGGGACTCTTCCTTTCACCTAGATCTGAACAAGTCACAGTATATTTGACATGCTGCCTCTTTGTTCATTAGAAATCTAACTGGTATTTATAATATTGTGAGTTAAAACCAAACCATAACCTGATTTGAGGTTAAGTATAAAGAAAAAATAAATTAAAGAAAATATAAATATACAATAAAAATTAAATAAATGGGGAAATACCACCTTGCTCCTAGTTCCTGAAACTTTTTAGATTTTGGTGAATGTTTTTACTGTTACAGTCTAGTTTAAAAGACAAAAGAACTAGATAGTGACATACAGAGAATAACTTCAATTGCTCACTGGAAATTCAAGGAGAGGTATCTATCTCTGAGATGCTGAATTAAAGTGTGTTTCAAAAAATTGTAAAAAATTAATTCTAGGACCCCCCCCCCGGTGGCACAGGTGGTTGAGTGCCACACTGTGAAGCTGTCCACAGTCTCTGCAGCACCGGTTCCATCCCTGCTGGCTGGGGAGGGTCCCACATGGTGCAGCAGACCTCTCCTGTCGCTCCCGCTGCTCCCCTCAGCAGTGTATTTCATCAGTCTGCCTGTTCTGTTCCCCACTCTGTCTGGTGAATCATCTCACCCTCCTGTGCATCTGGCCTGTACCCTGGTTCTTGTATAAATAAATCAATCTTTAAAAAATTAATTCTGGAATTCAATGAGAAATTTATTGAAGAGAATTCTGTGGATAAACATCAAGGCTGGATATTGCCTTACACTCCTCCAGAAGTACTTGCCAGTGTGCTCAGAGATAAGATGGAAATAAAACACCTTTTATTTTATATTCTTTATAAGGAAAAGAATGGGAAATGTATTCTATATTCTGTTATGAATTAGTCTTATTTAAGTCTTATTTATTTTTAGTGTTCTTAAAATTTGAATTATCAAATCTTTATCATTCAATATACATAAGCTTTGCATGTGTATTGCATAATATAATGAAATATAACTTCAAATGGTAAATTACTATAATTGCATCTTTTTTCCCAGGTTAAATTGGTTTTATAACAAGTATAAATTATGCATATGCACTCTGGAAATATTGTCTAAAATGGTGTTCGATTATTTTATGCGTGTATAAAACAATGAAAAACAAAGGTTTTGAATCTGCTAAGCAATTAGAACTTTGTCAACCTGATGGAATAGAATATGCTTAAACTATTTCTAAAAATCGCTTTAAAATATTAGCCTTGACAATAAAAATTATCAAACATAATATTCTTCATGCTGTTTCATGCCTCATTCTACACTGAGAAAATTATTGCTAAGATTAAAAAAAACTAATCAGAAACACCTGTGTTCTTGAGATGCAAATTTCTCTATTTAACTTAAAACATGTAAGTATTTTTTGACTGTCATGCTTTGGAAGATTATTCTGCTAAGATAAAGTCATGTCAATTTTTGGAATAAATACAAAAAAACTCAAAAAAGTTTCATATACAACCTTTGCATTAGTGTAAAAATAAGAACATCACCATAAGCCTTATAGCTAATAGCATATAGAAAATTGAGTATAAAATAATGGAGTGTCTTAAGAATTTATAAACTCGGGCCTCCCTGGTGGCACTGCGGTTGAGCGCTGAGTTGCAGAAGCTGCCCACAGCCTCTATCCCTGGCCACCAGGCGAGGGTCCCATATGGCGCACAGACCTCTCTGCCACCCTCTGCTCCCCTCAGCAGTGTACTTCATCAAGTTGGCCTATTTTGCTCCCCTCTCTGGCTCTGGTGAGTTCTCTCACCCTTCCACACTTCTGACTGTACCCAGTGCTTGTATAAATAAATGAATAAATAAATAAATAAACAAACAAACAAATAAATAAATCTTTAAAAAAAGAATTTACAAACTCATTTTAGATCTTATACATTAGTCCTTTGAGATGTATGATGTGCAAATATTCTCTCCTGTATGGTAGGTCATACAACTCATCAAGAAGAAAACTAATAGTCCAATGAAATCTTGAACAGAAGAGCTAAATAAGCACTTCTCCAATGAAGGCATACTGACAGCCAACATGCACATGAAAAAATGTTCATCATCACTTGTCAGAGAAATTCACTTGTCAGAGAAATGCAAATCAAAGTCACAATAAGATAACAACTTGTAATTGTGACAATGGCCCATATTAAATAGACCAGAAATAGCAATAAATAATGAAATATGAAGAAAAAGAAACACCCCTATGCTATATATATATATATATATGCACACACACACTATATCTATCTATCTATCTATCTATCTATCTATCTATCTATCTATCTATCTATCTATCTATCTATTTATTTATCTATCTATACTGGTTTCAGCCCCCATGAAAAACAATGTGGGGCCTCCCTGGTGGCGCAAGGGGTTAAGCACCACACTATGAAACAATCTGCAGCCTCTGCAGCAGGAGTTCAATCCCTGACAGGCCAGGGAGCTACCCACATGGCACAGCAGACCTCTCCTGACTCGCCCGCTGCTCCCCTCAGCAGTGTACTTCAGTCAATCTGCCTGTTCTGTTCCCCACTCTGTTTCTGGTGAATCCTCTCAACCTCTGCATCTCTGGCCTGTACCCCAGCTCTTGTATGCATAAATAAATAAATCTTAAAAAAAAAGAAAAAGAAAAACGATGTGGAAGCTTCTCAGAGTATTGAAAATATATCTACTGTATATTTTAGCAATTCTATGCCTAGGTGTATCTGAAGAATGAAAAAACAATAATCCAAAGGGATATATGCATTCCAATAGTCATTACAGCACTATTCATAGTAGACAAGTTATGCATTAAACCTAAATCCCAAGGACAGATGAGTGAATTAAAAAGACATGGCCTCGGGCCTCCCCTGTGGCGCAGTGGTTGAGTGCTGGGTTGCGAAGCTGCCTGCAGCCTCTGCAGCGCCGGTTCGATCCCCGGCTTCTCCCCGGCCACTGGGTGAGGGTCCCACATGGCGTGCAGACCTCTCCTGATGCCCTCTGCTGCCCTCAGCAGTGTACTTTGGTCCTTCTGCCTGCTCTGCTCCCTGCTCTGGCTCTGTTGAATTCTCTCACCCTCCCGCGTTTCTGACTGTACCCAGTGCTTGTATAAATAAATAAATAAATAAATCTTAAAAAAAAAAAAGTTTAAAAAAAAAAAAAAAAAAAAAAAAGACATGGCCTCTATGCACCACAATATACTACTCTGCTATAAAAAAAGATAACATTTTACCATTTGTCATTACATGAATGGAACTGAAGAGGGTTAAGATAAGCAGAATAAGTCAGAAGGAGCAAAGAGAAATACTAGATGATTTCACTCAAGAGTGAAATATAAAGAAATAGAGCAAAGGAACAGACCCAACCAACAAAAACAAACCCTAGATAGCTGATTATAAGCTATCAGAAGTGGAGGATGAAAGTTGGGGAAAAAGGAGGGGAGGGGTTGCTGTACACCAACATTACCTCAATTAAAAAATAATAATTAAAATGATGTTTATAACTTCAAATGAGGTCAGCAATGATTGAGTATGGTGAAGTAGATGGAGATTTTATCATATGTATATAGACTTTTCCAACAAAAAGTCATTGATCCTAAAATTTACAAGCAGTGTAAACAAAAGGACAAGTTAAGAGTCATGGAAATAAAAGACCTAAGAGCAGATCTGGGGAAATGCCAGAGCCTGTGAGAATCGATTTTATGCTAAAAGTGATTTGGAACATTTATATAATCCAAGCTTCTCATTGTGCAGATGATAAACAGCGTTAGATATGAAAGCATAACTCCTCCCTCAGAAAGTCATGTGAGTATTGAATTAAACAGAAACAATTATTTTGTCAAATGTAAAATACTATAAGTACTAGTTATATTGAATCATAACCTTGAGTCTGGAAACCAAATTCTTAAATTTGACCTTTTAATTGCAATTATAAGTGACTAAAGTACCCACATGGTATTTTCTTTCCATTTGAAATGTGAATAAAAATAATATATATATCAAAAGATTAAAGAACAAGGCATGTGAACACACTTATAAAACTGTCTTGCTCATAGTAATTATTCTAATAATGCTCCTTTTTTATGCTTCAGGATAACATATTAACATTAACTTAAGTCTAGGCTAGAATGATCAATACCAATCTTTTTACCCAAATTATATACAATAAATGTGACCAAAGAAAATTATATCATAGCCCAAAATGGATCTGCCATTTGACCTAGTAATTCCACTTCTAGGCTCTACCCCCAAAATTCAAAAACACTAATTTGAAGGAAATCTTGCCCTCCCATGTTTACTTTAGCACTATTTACTATAGCTTAAATATAGAAACTACCTAAGTGACCCAGAACAGATGTCTGTATCAAAAAGATGGGATTATATAAACAGTGGGATATTATTCAGGGGTCAAAAAAATGAATCCATGCCATTTGTGGTAACATGGGTGGAGCTTATATGAATACTATAAGTGCAATAAGTCAGAAGGACAAAGATAAATAGTGAATAGTACCGGTAATCTGTTCAATGTAAAGTATCTAAACTGAGTCAGATAAAGACAAGTTTAAGTATTAATTCTTGCTAGCTGACTAAATTACTGAAGTACAAAAGTGGGGGTGTGGTGGGAGAAGGATAAGAACAAAGACATAAGGAAGCACAGTGGTCTTTGGTGGTGAAATGTGGTTGAATTGGTGGTGGGTATATTACAGTAGTAATACCTGATGGGGCTATCTGAATATAATCACAATTTTAACAATAATTTAATTAAATTAAATTTAAGAAAAAGAGTAAGGCCACCCTGGTATCCTGGGTTAAGTTTCAGTTCTATGACCACTGGAGTCTGGCCAGGAACCTAACCTACATATGGCAGAGCAGACCTCTCCTGTCTCACTCACTGCTCCCCTTAGCTGTATTTTCAGTAGATCTACCTGTTCTGCTCCCCACTCTGTCTCTGGTGAATCCTCTCAACACCTGTACCTCTGGCCTGTACCGCAGTTCTTTTAAGCATAAATAAATGAATAAATCTTTAAGATAGCTAGATAGAGCGATCGAACAGGAAAATAAAGTCCAGAAGTATGGATGATATATCCAGAATCAGCCATTCTTACTTCAGTAAAGATTAAAGTTTACACCCTCTTGATGTTCTTAATTTGAGCTTTTAAGATATTTCCCATATTGACTATTGCACAAGAACATCAAGAAAGATAATCATTGATTTTTTTTCCAATCTAGACTATGCACAAATACATTTGTACCCGCATTGCTTAGAATCACCAGTGTCCCCCACTAGTCAACTGAGGAGAGGTGCACAATAAGGCAACACGGGAGTTAGACATGAACATTCTTTAATGTCACCAATTTTTTTTTTAATTGCAGTTATCCTCAGTATCCCTATTGATCCAAGCACTAAATGATTTTATGTATATCAACATATTTAAATGTTGAAAAGTAGTAAATAAACATAATTATTTTAAGATACACCATTTAAAATTTACCTCTGTACTGACTCCAGACAAAATAAAACAAAACACATTGGAAAACATTCAACAGAAATGACTCTGTATGTTTGAGTGGGAGTGGGGGATATGTAGGTGGATTCACCAAAGAATTTAGTACTTGAGAAACAACAAAGTGATGGACTTGCTAGTTTTCTTTTATCACTCATGTATGCTAGGCTGGGTATTGCTATAGGAATTGCCAAAAGAAGAAAACTCAAATTTGTCTAGAGAATGGGCCAGAGAAGGGAAACCCAACAGAATCACCCAATTAGTATATCTGTGTATTTTTTTCCTTGGGAGTTATAAAACTTTTATTTAGTATTAAGAATTAGTTGTGTTTGTTTCCAAACTTGTTTATTACATTGTAACTTGCTATTACAATTACATAATATTGAAAATGCACAAATTGTTGAAATGTCTGTATTATAGTGTGACGTGTCCATGATAACTATGTGTCTAAATAGATGTAATAAATGTGAGTTGCCATGGAAAATGTTATCAAAATTAAAGTAAGCTAAATTACTGTAAAAGTTTGAGAAACAAGAAAATATGAAAAACTATATTCAGATTTTTTCAATAATTTAAATATTAGGCTCCCTGGTGGCTCAGAGGTTAAGATGCAACACTAAGAAGCCATCTGTAGCCACTGCATCACAAGTTCAATCTCCAGCCAGGGAGGTGACCCACATGGCACAACAGACCTCTCCTGTCTTGCCCGCTGCTCCCTTCAGCAGTGTATTTCAGTACATCTGCCTGTTCTGCTCCCCACTCAGTCTCTTGTGAATCCTCTCACCCCCGCATCTCTGGCCTGCACCCAAGCTCTTGTATGCATCAATAAATGAAACTTAAAAAAAAGAATTGAAATATTATCACACTTAAGAATCTTAAAAATGGAAATATAGTATAGAAAATGCAAACTATAATGCTATTCATTTAAGCAACAAAAGAAAAAGACCTTAATCAACAAGCCCATATTCAAGGGAAATAGCTTTACCTCAAAAGATCAACAGATAAGTATAATTCTATATTAGTTAATAGATTAAGGAGAAAATGTCATTTTAAAATTTATTTTTACTAAGGTAATGTTGGTTTACAATACAATATATGTTTTAGAGCAATAAGTTCACACCTCTTTATATGTATATTAACAAGCCACATCTACCACTATCGTCCCTTATCATAACCAATTTTCTCTATTAACTAACTTTGGTTCTTAGACTACAGTGTATTTGGATTCACATATGTTTGTTTAAGACTCAGGCAGTATTTGTGTTTAAAAAAATAAAAACCTGGCTTTTGTTCAGGAAAAAAAAAAAAACTGCCTAAAATTTTCAGATAGGCAGCAGTAAAACTATGAGTATTGTAGAGAATAAAATGGAGATTCACCTATTCCTAAATATCTCTAATATACGGGTAACAGAGTATGAATCTCTATACTGGAGAAACAACTTTTTAAGGTGAGTCATCTATTTGTGCAGAGTGTTTCTATATATTTATTAAACTTAGAATAACTTGTCAACAGTTCTAAAACATCTTTTGTAATCTCTAAGTGGATAGTTTCCTCTTGTTATATGTACACATAGCTCATTATACATTCCTTAACTATATATAATATATATATTATATAATATATAGTGATTTGGTCACTATTTTATGCAAAATTATAGTGTGTAACTGTCTCATCTGTTATATTATAAACTCTATATGAAAATGGACTTTTGATTCATAGAATCTCTAAACCTATCATACTGCTTGAGGAATATATTAATACATATACTCATGTCAAATACTACCCCAAATTGCATGATGACTTATAAATATCAACTGAAGCTTAAAGAAATAACTTGTTAATGATTATGCACAAGAAACTCATTATGAAATTAGTTTAAATCCAAAACCCATGCTTTTTCCAATTTATTAAGAAACATTTCTTACTCTCTCTTGAAATAGTATACTTATGGGAAGAATATATTTTTCATTAAATTTTCTATAGTACATTAGCTTGGCAGATGCTTCTTTTGGACCCGAAATGTGAACGCAGTAGAAATGCATTGAGTTCATTAGAAAGATGTTGAAATTATGAAAATAATTTAAAAGAGTATCAGGAGACATTCCACTTGTCTAGGCTAATGATACTATATTATAATTAATCTGAAATCTCTACTCTCAAAGAGACATAATAATGACAACTAAGCCCAAAGATCTTCAAAAGCTCTTCACACACCAAAAGTTAATATTTACACCTTCAAAATATACATAAAAATTTGTATACAAGTTTAAATATGCCAGGGGTATTCACTCAAATAAAAGCTGTGGCATAAACAAGCTTGAACAAAATATAGCACATTTTAAACAAATATCTACCTTGCATAAAAGTTTGTTTTTTTCTTTAGTTTCTTTTTTTTTAATGATTTATTTATTTATTTTATACAAGAACGGGGTACAGGCCAGATGCATGGGAGGGTGAGAGGATTCAACAGAGACAGAGCGGGGAACAGAGCAGGCAGACTGACGAAATACACTGCTGAGGGGAGCAGAGGGCACCACAGGTGAGGTCTGACACGCCATGTGGGACCCTCGCCTACCAGCTGGGATCCAACTGGCGCTGCAGAGGCTGCTGCAGACAGTTTCACAGCGCAGCGCTCAACCGCCTGTGCCACCAGGGGAGGCCCCTTCTTTAGTTTCTGTCAAAATTCTTGAGGGCTGGAAATTCTCTTGAGGTTTTCTACTCCAATGAGAATTAAAGCAAATCATTATTTATGTTCTGAAAAACATATATGACATATGCATGTGTGTATACATATAAACTTAGCACTGCTCTTATTGTTAAAACTGGTTAGACAGGCCTCCCAGATGGTGCAGGCGTTAAAGTCACAGTGCTATCAAGCTATCACCAAACACTGCCACATGAGTTTGATCCCCAGCCAGGGAGCTAACCACATGGCACAGCAGACCTCTCCTGTCTCACCTGCTGCTCCCCTAGCAGTGTATTTCATTAGAGCTGCCTATTCAGCTCCCCACTCTGTCTTCTCACCCCCTACATCTTTGCCTATACTCCAGTTCTTGTATGTATAAATAAATAAATCTTTCGGGAAAAAAAAAAAAAGAAAACTTGTGAAGAAAAAAGGATGTTACTTATTGTCATAGTTTATCTTTGGAAATAGATCTTAAAATGAAAATAAAATGTGTTTATGAGAATGGTTTTTACTATTCCAAATACTGAATATGAGAAGAGATTATGTCATCTTGAAACTTCTTGTAATGCCAATTAATCTAATGCTACTTTTTCTATAAGTCTTCCTTTATTCTTTAAAATTTATTAATTAGCTAATTTATTTTTAATTTCAGTAATATCTGGATCCCTCCACCAGGTATTTCTACCTTATTGTATCAAACACCACAACCCCCATATTCCACCACCACAAGCCATGGTGCCTCCTTCCCTTTGTTCTTCCACCCCCTCTTGCCACGCTTCAGTTCTGCAGTCAGTTCCAAAGGTTAGTTTTTATGCTTGTCTTTATCTGTCTTTTATTTTTTATATTTACTCTGTACTCCACATATTAGTGACATCATTCGTGTCATCTCCTTCCCACTTATTATTTTTTTTAACTATCTGACTATGGAGAGGCAACATGTCCCAATTTGAGCTGCTAAAATAAAGTGCTATAGACTGGGTACTTTATAAATAATAGACATTTATTTCTTAGAGTTCTGGACCTGAGAAGTCTGAGCTACCATTCTTAGGCAACAGTGTAAGTACCTACTGAGTGAATTAAGAACATGTGGTATATATTCATAACATTATATTACTCAGTTTAAAAAAAAAGATGAAGACTTGTCATTGTCCCAGAATGGTAGATTTTTCTGGAGAGAATTCTTTTTTGTGTTGTAGATTGCTGACTTACTATTCTCACATGAGGAAGCTATGTGACCATTTTTTATAAGAGCACTAATCCCATTCATTAGGGCTCCACCCTATCTGATTATTCCCCAAATGCCCCACCTCTATATAATTGGGATTTGAATTTCAACATAAGAATTTTGGGAAGGGCCTCCCCAGTGGCGCAGCATTTGAGTGCTGTGTTACGAAGCTGCCCGCAGCCTCTGCAGCTCCAGTTCGGTTCGATCATCCCCAGCTGCTCCCAGGCCACCGGAGGAGGCAGACCTCTCCTGCTGCCCACTGCTCCCCTCAGCAGTGTGCTTTGGTCCTTCTGCCTGCTCTGCTACCTGCTCTGGCTCTGGTGAATTCTCTCACCCTCCCGCGCTTCTGACTGTACCCAGTGCTTGTATAAATAAATAAATTAATTAAAAAAATAATTAAAGAAAAGAATTTGGGGAAGTTACACATTCAACATATTATAAAATATAACTAACCTGTATTTCATTGTGAAGATTAAAAATGCTTAAAAATGACACTGTAATTACTATTTTAGTACTTTCTTGACTGGACTATTTTGTTCTTAAAAAAAAGCTTGTCATTCAAGGAATTGTATTTTGGAATTAGGTTACAGAAATTGGTAATTTGCTGTAATAGTTTACCTTTCATGTTTCAAAGTGACTTGTGTGTATTAGCTCTTTGGTTTTTAATAAAAATGGGTGAGAAAGACTTATGTTCATTATGGAGAATGATAAAAATAGGGTCCATAAAGAAACATTGGTCCACAAATAAAGATTCTAGAAAACAGATTATGTGATTTTAAAAAATTATGTTATTGAGGTAATAATCTTTTTACAGCAATGCATGTGATTCAGAGGGTATAGGATCACACCTCTTCCGCTGTATGTCACTCCTACCACCATACCACTCATGATCATCTACCTAGTTCATTGGACCCCAATAAACATTACTCTTCCCCTCCCCCCTACTTTTTGTACTTTTAATTGTATTGACAGTTTTCTAGGGATTTTTATTAATTTTGTTTGACTGACCTCCTTTTTTCCCTCTGTACTAACATATGAATGAAATCATCTGGTGTTTGTTCTTTTCCTTCTGACTTATTTTGGTCACCATGATCCCTTGTAGTTCCATCCGTGTGGTCACATGACAAGACTTCATCTTTTTTTTTAAACTGAGTAATATAATGTTATGAATATATACCACATGTTCTTAATTCACTCAGTAGGTACTTACACTGTTGCCTAAGTATTTGGTTTTGGTGAATACTGCTACAATGAATAAGGAACACATATATAACATCAAATTAGTGTTCTTTTTTTTTGTTTCCTTCAGGGGATACCTAGGAGTGGAATTGCTAAAATCATATGGTTAATCTATTTATAATATTCTAAAAAAGTCCCCAAATGTTTTTTCATAAATGTTGAACCAGTCCACATTCCCACCAGTGTACCATACTTCTTTTTTCTCCACATCTTCATCAACATATGTTTCTGATCTTTTTTATAAGAACCATTATCATAGGTATGAGAATTTATCTCATTGTGGTTGTGATTTGCATTTCCCTGATGATTAAAAAAAATGAGCACTTTTGCATGCATGGGCTTGCTGGTGATGTTTAGTAGTGGTTAGTTAGCTCTTTCTCCCTTTTTTTCACTGGGTTACTTGTTTTATTTTTGTTGTTGTTGATTTGTATAACTTTATAGATCTTGAATAGCATGCCTTTTTAAGTTGCATGTTGTACAAATGGTTTCACCCATTGAGTAGGATGCATTTTCATTTTAATGAATATATTTTTTTTTACTGGACAAAAATTGGTTTCATGTAGTACAATTTGCTTTTATTTTCTTTATATTTTTCCTCCTGCCTTTGGAAGCAAAGTCACATCAATAGGTAGAAAAAATTATTTATTTTCACCTCTATTTCTTTCAACAATGTTTTATAATATTCATTATACAGATCCTTTACCATCCTTGTTAACTTACCCCTAGGTTTTTCATTCTTTTAATGTCATTGTAAATATGATTGTTTTCTTTATTTCTTTTCTTCTAGATTGTTGTTTGCATATAAGAACACAACTGATGTTTGTACATCAATTTTGTAACTTGCCATTTTACTGTATTAATTTGTTATTTAAATAACTTTATTGGAGTTTCTTATGGTTTCCCATAAATATTATCATGTTCTCTTCAACTAGTGATAGTTTTACTTCCCTTTTTTAATTTGGCTTCTTTTAAATTATTTTCCCTGCCTACCTAGGACATCTAATACTATATTGAACTCTAGTGGTAAACATGCAAATCCTATCTTGTACCTGATCTTAGAGGAAAAACTTTCAGTACTTTCCATTGAGTATGATGTTAGCTTTGGGTTTGCCATATATGACTTTTATTATGCTGAGTATTATTTAATATCTTCCCATTTTTTATTTTTTTAATAAATGAATGTTGAATTTTATCAGATGGTCTCTCTGTATCTATTGATATGATCACTTTATTTTTTTCTTTCCTCCCTTTGGTGTAGTGAATAAAATTGATTAATTTTCAGATTTTAAAACATACATGCTTCCCTGGAATATACATCAATGGCCATTATGTAACAATATGTTTCATGAATGTTGAATTTGAATATGTGATTTTGATTTTCACTCAGAATTTTATCCAATTTACTTTTACTTAAAGGCATCCAATAGAAAGAAAAATCTATGTTGGTACAACATCATTTTATACTTTCTTCTGAATATTAAGGTAAAATCAGAGTTGTGCTCTAATTTTTCAGAGAAAATGTTTATGGGTACATATAAATATAAAATTAATAGTAGTGCCATAAGCACAAATGCAATATGCTACCAAAATTGACTTCACTGCTGTTCACAAGTTTGTTTGTTTGTTTGTTTACGATTTATCTATTTATGCATACAATAGCTGGGGTATAGGCTAGAGGTGTGGGAAAGGGGTGAAAGGATTCACTAGAGACAGAGAGGAAAGCAGAACAGGTGGATCTACTGAAATACACTATTGAGGGGAGCAGCAGGTGAGACAGGAGAGGTCCGTTGTGCCATGGGTTAGCTCCCTGGCCAGGGATAGAACTTGTGCAGCAGTGACTGTGGATAGTTTCGTAGAGTTGAGATTTAACCCCTTGTGCCACCAGGGAGGCCCCCATGCTAATGAATTTCAGTGAACATTTAATAATAAGTAGATCCCTCCTCTTGTTGACTCTGATTAGAGAGCTGATTTGATAGCTTGATTCCACAAACTTTCTCCTTGTTCTTTAACATCATATAAAACATATAAATGAACAATAGTCAAACACATAAAAAGAAGGGGGAGGGTTAAGGTAGAGGTAAAAAACAAAGAAAGGGGAAGCACAATAGACTATGGTGGTGAAATATGCGTGATTTGGTATTGGATTCACTTTAGTGGCAATGTCTGGTGGAGGTATCCATATATTATCTCGAGTAATCATAAATAATTAAAATAATTAGTAATAAGAATATTGGGTTTCATCTGAGATTCCTATTTCTCACATATCTCAATATTCTAAGTTCTATTCATATTTTTAAAACATTTGTTTATTGCTAAATGAATTAATATATGGATACCCCCTTCAGTTATTATCAACTTAGTGCCTCCATCTACACCCACCACCGTAGACCACTGTGCTTCATCTATTCATATTTTTATCTCATTTTTATTTTTAAAATTGAATTGCAAAAGAATTATCTGTATCTTGACAAGTATTGCTTTGCATACAAGAAAATGCCTATGATTGGTTTATTTTATTTTTTTTAAGATTTATTTATTTATTTATTTGTACAAGCACTGGGTACAGTCAGAAGCGCAGAAGGGTGAGACAATTCACCAGAGCCAGAGCAGGGAGCAGAACAGTCAGAGGAAGTACACTGCTGAACGGAGCAGCGGGCGGCAGGGGAGGCCTGAGTGCCATGTGGGACCCTTGCCTGCTGCCGGGATCCAACCAGTGCTGCAGAGGCTGCAGGCAGCTTCGCAGCCCAGCGCTCAACCGCTGCACCACCGGGGAGGCCCTAATTGGTCTATTTTAATCAACCTCAACTTTTTCAAATTCATCTTCATCTAGCATTTTGCCAGAATGACCTTTCCACAATAGCTATTAATCATGTAACTTTGTGGTTTAATGTTGTTTAATGGTTCTTGACCCTCTTTATATTAAAGCCTAAATTCCCTGTGGAGCATGAACTTTTTAAGATTTGGTCACAGTTTTTTTGTATTAGTCTCCCATCTCTATCCTTTCCATCACAGATATGTTGACATTTTTGTGCGTCTTTGAAGAGATCCTATTATTTCACATCATAGTATCCTTGTATTGCATACTCTCTCCAGGATTTACTAGTTAGACTAAAGTAATACCTTCTCCATATTCCAAACATAAACTATTTTCCCTCTTCCGAGCAGACTTCCCTGAACTTCTCAGAGAAAAAGATAACATGAAATAATTAGAGGTTGGGCTGAAAGTTATACCTGTTTTTAAGCCAAATACTTGTGGAAATTTATTTTTCACTTTCCTTGGTCTTATATAAAATATTCAAGAATATTATTGTGATTTTTGATATCATATACTGTGAGATGGTCAGAGTCTAGCATTTTGCTAACTATATGTGTTGTTCTGATGAATTCTTTCTAAAATTATGTAGTAGAAATGATTGCACAGCTGTGTAACATGCTAAAAATATTGAATTATACATTTCAAAGGGCAAATTGATGGTATATAAAATATATCTCAAGAAAATTGTTATTTACTATATATAGTCCCTATTTGACTGATTTTATCCAAGACCTTCTGAGTTTTAATGAGACCTCCACGGTCTTTGGGTGTGTATAAATACACACACTTTTATATACTTATAAATACACTATAAAAAAGTAGGATTCTTAAATTTCTTAAGTGGAATCATTAATGACTATGATCTCTCATAAAGCCTTAGTAACAAGATGTTTCAACTCCTCAACTAGAACCCATGCTCTATCTAATTAGCTTTAAACAGATTGAAGTCAAGACGGTGTTAGAAGAGATTCTCTGCTTCATTTCTGAGACAATAATCTGAAATTTAACCATGACTAGGGACAAAAGTGTAACACTTCTTGGACATTAGAGATGAGAAAAGACTGCACCAGAAAGAACACTGAAGATATTCTATTTTATTCAATAAAATGTATGTGGAAAGAGAAACCTGGAGGAGGCTGTGGTCATGAGTATGAATCTGCTGTGTGAACTTGTGAGCTGTGTTCTCATATGACCATTGGCCATGGATGGGGATGGTATGGAGGGACAACATTTACTGAGGGGAGATATGTGTGGAAGAGTTGGTATGTGACCAGCAGCCTGGGTCACAAGTGAAAAGAATAAGGATATTAAGATGGATTGCACTTCATCTTCCCTATACATGGGACTTCTACTGACTTTGTGAAGCATTATAATAGTCAGAAAATGCAATAACTAGGGTCTGGAATCACAGAGAGAATCAACAGTGCAACAAAGATGAAACATACCCGCACACCATCATTCATCAAAAACTAGATCTTGTGCCTCCCCCATGGCACAGCAAGTTGAGCGACACACTGTGAAGCTATTCTCAGCCTCTGAAGCACGGGTTCGATTCCTGGCTGGCCAGGGAGAAACACACATGGCACAGCAGACCTCTCCTGCACTGCCCGCTGCTCAGTAGTGTCTTTAGTCTGTCTGCTTGTTCTGCTCCCTGCTCTGTCTCTGGTGAATTTTCTCACCCTCCCATGCCTCTGACTGTACCCCAGTTTTTTTATAAATAAATAAATCTTAAAAAAAAAAAAAAAAAAAAAACCTAGGGGCCTCCCCGGTGGCGCAGCAATTGAGCACCGGCTTGTGAAGCTGCCCGCAGCCTCTGCAGCGCCGGTTCAATCCCCAGCTGCTCCCCCAGCCACCAGAGGAGGGTCCCACATGGCGCGCAGACCTCTCCTGCCGCCCGCTGCTCCACTCAGCAGTGTACTTCGGTCCTTCTGCCTGCTCTGCTCCCCGCTCTGGCTCTGGTGAATTTTCTCACCCTCCCGTGCTTCTGACTGTACCCAGTGCTTGAATAAATAAATAAATAAATAAATAAATAAATAAATAAATAAATAAATAAATAAATCTTTAAAAAAATAGACAAACAAACAAATCTAGACCTTTCCAAAGTCCTTGGATACAAGATCACATCTCTCCAACATGTAACGTAAGAGGCCCGGAAAGCCAAATACCTGAAAATCATTAAAAAGCAGGAAAAGTTGAAAAGAAAAGAAAATTGCCCCATGTGTCAGAAAAGTAGAAGTTCTGCAAACCTCTATGTTACTGTGAAATACACTTAAAAAATCAAAGCAAACTTCAAAGCAACAAAATAAGCAAACAGAAAAATTACTCATTTTGAGCCTGGTGGCCCAAGGGGGTAAGCACATCACTGTGAAGCTATCCGCAACTTCTGCAGCACGACTTAGATCCCCAGCCAGCCAGCGAGCTACCCACAAGGTGCAGCAGACCTCTCCTGCCTCATCCGCTGCTCCCCTCAGCAGTGTAGTTCAATAGATCTGCCTGTTCTGGTCCCCACTCTGTCTCTGGTAAATCTTCTAACCCCCCACATCTCTGGGCTGTACCCCAGTTCCTGTATGCATACATAAATGAATATTTTTAAAAAATGTAACTTGAAAGAAGAAATAATGAGATGCAGGATGCAAACAGATCAATAGAATAAATTAAATATATATACTATAAAAAGAGTTCATATATATATATATATATGTATATTTAGAGAAAGCCATGAAAGCAGATCAGACCAAATTGACAATTGAAACAGTGACCTTGAACATCGTAATGTACAGAGAGTTCATATGGAAAAAGAAAGAGAGAAACAATAACAAAAAAAGAAAATAAAAGAAAGAAATAAGAAACACTTCAAGAATATCAAACATTTGGAAAGGCAGCATAAAAATAATGGGTGTTTCAGGAAAAGAGGAAAGAGAAAGAGGATAAAGAGAACTCATTCTAAGAAATAATAGTAGTAAATAACTTCCTAAACATGGGAAAAGAAGAAAATATACAAATCCATGAAGCTAAAAGAATGCCTAGTTATATATAAGTAATAACACCTACATCAAGGCAAAATAGTGGTGAAAATTCCATGAGCTGAACAAAAAAAATACATTGACAATCACTATAGAAAAAAGTAAGTAACCTATAGAGATGCCCCAATCAGGCTTACATCTGAATTCTCTACTGTAACCTGACAAGTGAGTAGTCTCAGTAATGGCATATTCACAGATAAAAGCTAGAATCAAGAATATTATATTCTGCAAGACTCTCCCTCAGAAGTGAGAAGAAAATAAAGGCCTTCCAAAAGAAGTTGAAGAAGTTTACAAACGCTACACAACAGCTGACAAAACAAACTTGCTTTTCTTAATTGAAGTCCAATCACAAAAACTAAAAAAGGAAACAGATAGAATCAGAAAACTAAAGATGAAATAGCAGTAGCAGACAGACCCTAATATATCAATAATCACCCTAAATATAAATGAATGGAACTTGCTAATCATAAGGCACAAATAGTGGCTAATTGGATTACAACACTAAAGCAACTACCTGCTGTTTCTACAGATGCATTTGCACTCCAGAGATAAACTAGGTTTAGGGCCTCCCCAGTGGCACAGCGGCTGCGAAGCTGCCCACAACACAGCCTCTGCAGCACCAGTTTTATCCCCGGCCACCCCGCGAGGGACCCACATGGCGCGCAGACCTCTCCTGCCCGCTGCTCCCCTCAGCAGTGTACTTAGTCAGTCTGCCTGCTCTGCTCCCCGCTCTGGCTCTGGTGAATTCTCTCACCCTCCCATGCTTCTGACTGTACCCAGTGCTTGTATAAATAAATAAAAAATAAATAAATCTTTAAAAAAAAAAAAAAAGACAAACTAGGTTTAAAGCAAAAGTGTGAGAAACAACCCCACAAGCAAATGGTACACAAACTAGGCATAAACACTTAAAAAGAAAACTAAACAATGTATTTTTTCTCATGGAAAATTAAGAAAAAAAATACCACCTTTTTACACTGATCTTATTCATACTTATGCAGAATTAAATATTTATTAATAAATAAACATGTTTCATGAACTTGTCACTTCTTATTAATTAGCTTTGAACATTTAAAATTATAATTTCTAAATAAATCCCTCAAAAGTGTTATTTAGACAGAACATTGTATTTGTCCTTAACTGTAGTGAAGCTATCTGACTAGTCTTCCACATGTTTTACTGCATTCAATGCACTGTATTCATTCATTGATTCATGCTACTTTTATGATTCTACCAGTATTATTTGTAGAGGGAGATGATGAATTTTATTAGAAGTTGCTCTTTTCTGCCCCCATATCCATCTCCCCTACTCTTTCAACAATCTTTGATTTTTCTTGGAGCACACACTCCATTGTTACATAACTTTAAGTGGAGACTAATAAAGTAATGGAGTCCAAAAGGATCCCAAATATAAGGCATAATTTATTTTTTTTTAAGATTTATTTATTTATTTTATTTATACATGCACTGGGTACAGTCAGAAGAGCGGGAAGGTGAGAAAATTCACCAGAGCCAGAGCAGGGAGCAGAGCAGGGAGCAGAGCAGGCAGAAGGACCGAAGTACACTGCTGAGGGGAGCAGCGGGCAGCAGGAGAGCTCTGTGCACCATGTGGGACCCTCCTCTGGTGGCCAGGGAGCAGCCGGGGATCGAACTGGCGCTGCAGAGGCTGTGGGCATCTTCGCAACCCAGCGCTCAACCGCTGCACCACCAGGGAGGCCCTATAAGGCATAATTTAGACTCAGTTGCTTCATTATCTTCATCTATCCAATTCAATAGCTTAGATATAGACAACCTGGTAATTTCAGAATGATTTCAGGACTTGTAGGGGACATTCTGAAACTAAGCTCCTCCAGATCTACTGCTCCTTGATTTGTGAAAATATAAGCCTAAAGCCCTATTATCATCATGAGGGGAAAGCACTTCTAAAGGAATCAACCCAGAGGAAAATACAGGGTTGGGAGGGAGAAGAGAAGTGGGAGAGGGAGGGTGGGTCAGAGGAGGAGGCGGGAAGAAGGGAAGAGAGGGCGAGGGGGAGAACAAAGATGGAAAGAAAGGGAAGTGGACAGAGGAGGAGCGGAGAACCAGGTGTTAGTGGGCCTTCATTTAAGATGAGCCTAGAACCTGCACTATCCTTAGTTTTCAGATACAAATCAGTAACCAATTAATTCATTTTGTGCTGAATTCAATATATGAATGCATTTTTATTTCTTGCAACTGAAATAACCTGAGTAACATATATAATAAATGAGATTACAAATCTGAATAAAATGCCTTAAAATATTTAAGGAAAGCAGTCTTCACACTATGGGTAAAATATAAAATTCCTTGGTAGAGATACTCTAATATTGTCTAAAAAACAGCACAAAGAAGCAAGTGGTAGACATATTCTGGCAAACTGAAAATATTTCCCAAAGGAAATGATATTTTTGTTGGCTTTTAAAGCATAAGTAAGAATTTCATCAGGCAGAAAACTGAATAAGGGCATTTTAGGTAGTGAAAAGATATTGTGCTAAATTTAGAGCAAATATGACACTGTGTTCCAATTCTATCCACAGATTGGAAGAAACTGATGTTTTGAGTTGTTGTAATGATTTAAACATATTTCTATGAGGAGTTGGCTGGTTCCAAACTTGCGGTCAGTTACCATTCACCAGTCATGCAGTGGAATTAAAGAAATAACTAAGTTTTAGTTGATACTTATCCATTTTATTTGGCATTGGTTTGCTATGTTTAACTTATATTTATTAGCTGATGGCATTTGATTGCTGTGTAATGATATTATATGATTATATGACCCATATTGTACTATGAAATTCATGTCTCCTGATATACCCTCTTTTTTTTTTTTTAATAATAGAACTTTCCTTGGATGCCTGTTAGGTGATTTGGGTATATGTTCAACACCTAATATTAAACATTATTCATTTTGCAATAAGGATTATCATTAAGGTTATACCTTGATTAAAAATTGCTCACTGATTATGTATAATACATCTTTGGACTCTTACATGGTTTGATTATGTAAGGGTGTTTTGCACATGAAAACACCTAAAATATTTTAGAAGTAAAAGATAGATGTGGGCATATATAAGCAAAAGTTAGGATTTTTTTAAAACTATTATAAAATCATATAAAGATACCTGAATTTATTGAAAAAAAAAGAAATTTCTATGTTACATAGTAAAACAATAGACATAACCAAATAATAAACTATATTATTAAGAATTTAGCCCTCTAGAATTGTGCAAATTTTCTATTAGAGATATCAAACCTTGGGAATACTTGAGCCATAGTCCTTTTAAGATCAAAAGCAAATTTGACCCTTTTAATAGAAACCAGAATCCACAAGAGATCATAACTGAGAGAAACATTATACACACAAAAGTAGAACCTGAAAATAAATAAGGCATTACTGCATCTTTCTAGAAGATCACCAGTATGTCAGTTGATAAAAAAATGGACGACAATTTATCACTTATGTCAAAAAAAACTGGAACATAGTGGTGAATGACTGCAATCTAAAATTTCTCTCAATCCTAACAAGACCTTGGCATACCCTACTATGAGAAACAAATAAAAGATCAGTTATCCTTCCTTAGAATTATGGATAATCACCACATAAACTTAACTTCAGAAAGAATATTCTAAAATAACATTGACCCTTTTTAGTCTCACAAGACCTTTATTCCACCACAAGTTACCAAAAAGGTTACCATTACTCCTTACAAAATGCTATATTTAGTTGTTCACAACTTTATACAAGATGTAATAAACTTTAAAAAATATTAAAGTGGGGTTATTTTTCTTTGTACTGATGGTTTTCAAGTCCATATTTTCAACAAATTCTTGTAAACAGCATAGAATTTCTTGTCTGTATTCATGAGCACACTCAGTTGACTCACAAGATTGCTACCCACTTGTATCCTGGACATAACTGCCTGGAATGACTCAGGCACATCAAGCACAGCACATGACATTACCTCCCAAGCTTGTCTTTCTCCCAGCATTTTTTTTTTTCTCTAAATGAAGCAGACACAAGGAAAAAATTTGCATTCCAGGCCCAGAAGGTCATCTGTTTAGTTGTTTCATCTGGCCATTCAAGCAGAAAACTAAGTGCCATGCTAAAAATCTGTTTTTTGCTTAACATTCACAACAATGCTAAATGGCTACTACATCTTGATAATCTTTTTATTCTACTTTTTTCTGGGATCTGTGACCTTGTTTTTAGAACCTTTGCTACTAAATTGATTAAATGCATAGTCTAGCCTGAACATGCTTACATTTATAAAATACTTCCAAATGAATACTCTGCTTCCAATTTCTTCTTTTACACACATATTGTCTCCAGAGAACTATCAGGGTAAAAAATTAATTGTGTCAAACACTTATCTGCAAGTTTATTTTGTTCTTTGAGACTCAACTCAACATAAGATGCAGCTTTTTTGTCCCCTGGAAAGCTTGGCTATCACTTTGTATTCTTCTCCCACAACAAAGCATGCCTCCTTTCTATTATCCCTTTAAAAAGTATAAAATATTTGTACATGGTTGGTTGCTACCCCAAAACAGTACTTCTTTTCTTGGAGAACTCCAATATAATTGAAGTTTCCACCATACACATCAAGGTAAATCTTCATTATACTAATCAGCAGTTCTCAGGTCAGCTGATAATCTGGAATTTTAAAAAGATTGATTTCTAAGTACCTAACATCACAGTTTCTGATTCCATTGTTCCAACAGAGGGCTTGGGAATTATTAGTGTGTTATATAAGCATTTCAAAAGTTCTATTGTATAGCTACAGCAAACTATTTGGAAACATTATGTGAATCAAGAAGCTTATGGAATCCCTTGATGATTTTACTGTTCCAGGGTTTAGTGCATGACTAAATGACTTAATCAGATGAAAATGAATACATTATGTGTTAGGCTCAGGGGTCAGTTTTGCTTTATCTCCCATTGAATATGAACAGAAGGTACTTAGTGCAGACTGCAGACAGGAACATAACATGACCGTCCAACCAATCTAAAAATGAATTAAACACTAAGAGGAATAAAGAAGAATGGAAAGACCTGGAGGATTTGATACTATTGAGGTGATGCTTTTATGTGTACATTGTCTGGTCTTTGAATGTTCTAGATTTTTACTTTCTCAGAAAGTATTCATTTTCCATGAATACCTAGCTCTGCATTGCAGTGCCTACAGCACTGCAGCAACTTTCTGGTGCTCAATAAATAATGTCAAGCATAGAACTGAAGAAAAAATAAATTAATTTATGAATTTTTAAATAAAAAGTAATGGGTAGTTACAGATTCTGAGACAAAAGAGGTGTTCTATGACTAGCATTTTCTTTCTATAAACAATCACTGCTCTCACCTGAATGGAGAAATCCTATATTGTCAAATTATTAACAAATAATTTGTAAATAAATAAAAAATGGTGGCACTTCATTAATTTAGAAAAATGAATTAGCGCTCTAGATTATAGCATTATTTGCCATAACATGCATATATTTATGTTTTAATACTCTAAAACAATCATGTAAACTTTAATAATAGAAGAAAAGTTACTGAAAAAATAAATTTTATGATATCTCCTACAGAGTTATAAAATAAGTAAATCATAAAATTAATTTTATGATATGTCCTACAGAATTATATTCTGACAAAAATAGTTGGGATTTCTTGAAGAAGATCTTACATGGTAGTTCCCTGCTATTGTATCATCCAACATGAGAGTGTACTTTTACTGATGCATAGAACAACTAGAATCATAATCATAATGAATTATAATTATAAAAATGTGACAATAGAACTTTTTTTAAAAATTCATATG
The DNA here is from genome assembly GCF_014898055.3 of Talpa occidentalis. Taxonomy (NCBI): domain Eukaryota; kingdom Metazoa; phylum Chordata; class Mammalia; order Eulipotyphla; family Talpidae; genus Talpa; species Talpa occidentalis. The sequence goes on from NW_026555331.1 coordinate 70,125,063, forward strand.
CAGGGGGCCTCCTTGGTGGCACAGCGGGTTGAGGGCAGCTCTGTGAAGCTGTCCATGGCCTCTGCAGCGCAGTTTGATTTCCGGCCGGCCAGGGAAATTCCCACATGGCATGGCAGACCTCTCCTGCCTCCCTGCTTCTCCCCTCAGCAGTGTATTTTGGTCCTTCTGCCTGTTCTGTTCCGTGCTCTGTCTCTGGTGAATCCTCTCACCCTCCTGCGCCTCTGGCCCATACCCCAGTGCTTGTATAAAATAAATAAATCTTAAAAAAATAAATAAAAATTCATATGCTGTGATTTTAGTAAAATTTTAAATCACAAAATAATGGGACAAAAAGATGTACAAATAACCTACTAAAAGTCATAAATATTTTGGTTACCTAGAGTTTGACAAAAAACATTATAGAATGTTTAAATATTTTATACCACTTTACATATTTAGCAAAGTATTTTCTTTAAATGAAACATGTAATATTAGATGTTAGAACTTTCTTTATGAGGTGAGTTATGGAGTATCCATTCATTATATAATGAGTATGAACATAAAATCATTTGTGAGTTTAAGATTTATAGTTCATTACAGAATGAGGCACTTAGAATTTGAAAATATTCCAGATAAAAGATATATCAACAGGTTAAGTACGGGCGTGAAAGAATTATTTAATATATTTTTAGTAATTCATAATTAAGAGAATTAAGAAAATCACATGATATTATTTTTAACAAAGATTCACAATTTTGAATAATAAACAACAAATTCTCTCACAGTGTCATCACAAAGCATGATGAATTGAACTAAATATACATATGCACACACATATATGATGAAACTGTATTTACATATGTCTTACATATTATAATGTGTATAATAAATGTTAGGACACCCAGATATAACATACCAATCAAAAAATTCTTGAAAAAGTTGCTTAAATATTCTTCTAGTATATATGCAGCATGCATTATTTTGGTGATTGGTGAATAAAATTTTGGCAGCAAAGTAAATGTTATTTTATATAACATTTGCAAATTTAAGATAGATTATATCTAGACACATCTGCAAAAACAATAGAAACACAAGAGAAAAGAGAAAAATGTGTTACAGTAAGAGAAAAATGTCCAATCACATGCAAAATGTTTAATGACTAACATCAGAAACAACAGGTAGAGCATATAATATTTTATTATATTCAGATTGATGACAGTTATGTCAACAATAGCTTTATATAACCAGCAAAATTCATCTCCAAAATTAAAGGTTAAGTCTAGATATTTTTGGTAAGATAGAAGATAAAGGAAATGATGGCTACCAGATTTGAAATACCAAAGGAAAATAAGCAGGTAGTAAATCAAATTGAAAGGAATAAAATAAGAGTGCTTGAGCAGTATTTATGTATCTTTGTGTATATACATATATGTGTTTGTCTTCACACACATATATGTAAGATTCTCTAAATGTTTTTTTTAAATCTTCTGATAACTTATTTAAAGAACATATGATGGTATAAAACAATAATCGTCACATGGCATTTTGAGGCCTATACTGTATGAATATAATATACTGGCATATAATATAGAAAATTTCCATATTTTGCCATAGCAAGCTATCACTTCATGGTTCTGAGATAAATTTAACAAATTTAAAAATACAATCGCGGGCTGCCCTGGTGGCACAATAGGGTTAAGTCACAGCACTATGAAGCTATCAGCAACCACTGCAGCACGATTTCCATCCCCAGCCAACTTAATATGATAAACCCATAGCTAATATCATACTCAATGGTAAAAAAAATAATATTTTTCTCTAAGATCAGATAAAGACAAGGATATCTACTTTCACCACTATTCAACTTATATTGTAATCCTAACTAATACAATTAGGCAAGAGGAAGCTGTAAAAAGAATGCATAATGCAACAGAAGTAAAATTTTCACCAATTGCAGGCAATAAGGAAACCATGGTTTCTATAGTTAAAAAGCTAGTATGATAATCCCTCATTCTGGGCAAAGTGAGCCAAAAGGAGAAATAAAAGCACTGGGTTGTGTCAACAATATGTTGAATCTAAGGAAATCAAACAAAGGATCAGACAATGACAAACACTTATATTGACCCTTGAAAGCAGACCATAGATCTGAGACATCTAGGAGAGGAGGGGGAAGAGGAGAGGGAAAAGGGGAGAGAGGAGAGCACAGTGGAGTATGGTGGAGGGTTGTGGCCATTTCTGTGGTGGGAAAATAAGGTCACTGCACTTGAGGTGAGAAACATATTGTGAAAAAATAAACAAGGACATTTTTGGAAAAGATTGTTAAAAAAATCAATACAGTGAAATGGTAGACAACAAAAATCAATACACAAAAATTGGTAGTCTTTATGAAAACAGGAACTAGAATAGAAATAAATCAAGAAAGAGGGGCTTCCATGGTGGTGCAAGGGGTTAAGAAGCAACCTAGGAAGCTGTCCACAGCCTCTGAAGCACGAGTTTGACCCCCCTGCCTGTTCCATTCCCCACTCTGTCTCTGGTGAATCCTCTCACCCCACATACCTCTGGCCTGTACCCAGCTATTGTATGCATAAATAAATAAATCTTAAAAAAAAAATCAAGATAGCAATCCCATTCACAGTTGCATCAAAAAAAATATATACCAACCTATATTTAGTAAAGGAAATCAAGGAACTATTCAATGAAAAATATAACCCATTTTTAAAGAAATAGAAGGCACTAAGAAATGGAAAGATATCAGCTTTTAGATTTGAAGAATTAAGATTGTTAAAAATGGCTGTCTTACCCAAAGCAATATGCAGATTCATTGTAATTCATAACAAAATTTCAATGACATTTAAAAAAAAAAAGAAAATATTGAAATATATATGGAACAACAAAAGGGGCCAAATACACAAAACAATAGGGGCTAGGGGTGGGATGGAAGAAAAGAAAAGAAAGAAAGGAGGTATCACACTCCAAGACCTCTAATTCTACTGCAAAACTACAGTAATCAAAAACTGTATGATATTGGAATAAATATAGATAAATACCAATGGAATAGAAATGGCAATTCCAAAATAAACCCACATGTATGTGGATAGTTAATTTATCAGAAAAGAACAAATAGTATAAAATGGTGAAATGAATGATTTTCCAATATTGGGTTTGGGAAATCTGGATAGCTGTATGCAAAAGAATGAAACTAGGGCCTCCCCAGTGGCCCAGGCAGTTGAGTGCCACACTGTGAAGCTGTCCACAGCCTCTGCAGCATGGGTTCTGTCCCAGCTAGATAGCAAGAATCCCACATGGCAAAGCAGACCTCTCCTGTCTCGCGTGCTGCTCCCCTCAGCAGTGTAATTCGTCAGTCTGCCTGTTCTGTTCCCTGCTCTGTCTCTGGTGAATCCGCTCACCCTCCCACACATCTGGCTTGTACCCCGGTTCTTGTATAAATAAATAAATCTTAAAAAAAAAAAAATGAAACTAAACCACTAACACTTGTGTAGTGGCAGGGAAGGACAATGCAGGATCTCTATGATCCTACGCAGATGGGTAAAGGAGGAGTCCTGGAACCCTTGGTGGCTTTTCCAGGCTTTTATTGCCATTTTACCAAGAACATGGCAGGTAGGTGTGCTGGGGAGGTGGGGGAAGGAGGCTGGCAGGCTTCCTCCTAGCCCCTGGCAAATCATCACTCTTTCTGGGCTCCTTGGCATTTTCATTCTTCTCTCGTTCTCTCTCTTCTGCTTCTCTTTCATTCTGGTTCTTTTCTGGTGGTTCAGTTCCACACTGCTGCCCTTATAAACCCCGTTTTAGCTGAGGTGTACCCACCTACATATGCCCACACCCTGCTCCAGATTGCCCACCATCAGGCATGCATTCAGGACCACAGGGATCGACGCTGATGGCAAGAGAGCAGAAAAGCCTGACAATCATTTACTCTACAACTTGACACAAAAGTTAACTCAAAGCTGCTTAAAGACTTGGATATTAATCCAGAAAGCATAAAAATATAGACAGAAACACAGGCACAACATTCCATGACACTGACTTCAGTTATATGTTTGGATGTTTGACTACAAAGGCAAGGGAAACAAAAGCAAAAATTAAAAATTTAACTGCATTGGGCCTCCCCGGTGGCGCAGCGGTTGAGCGCTGGGTTGCGAAGCTGCCCGCGGCCTCTGCGGTGCCGGTTCGATCCCCGGCTGCTCCCCGGCCACTGGAGGAGGGTCCCACATGGCGCGCAGACCTCTCCTGCCGCCCGCTGCTCCCCTCAGCAGTGTGCTTCGGTCCTTCTGTCTGCTCTGCTCCCCGCTCTGGCTCTGGTGAATTCTCTCACCCTCCCGCGCTTCTGACTGTGCCCAGTGCATGTATAAACAAAACAAACAAACAAACCAGCAAAACAAATAAATAAAGCATGCCTCTATCAAAAAAAAAAAAATAAAAATAAAAATTTAACTGCATCGCTAGGCCTTCCTGGTGGAGCAAGGGGTTAAGTCTCAGCTCTATGAAGCTATAGCGAGCCACTGCAACACGAGTTCGATCCCTGGCCAGGGAGGTGAACCGTATGATGCAGCATACCTCTACTGTCTTGCCTGCTGCTCCCTTCAGCAGTGTATTTCAGTAGGTCCACCTATTCTGCCCCCACTCTGTCTCTGATGAATCCTCTCATCTCCTGTAACTCTGGCCTGCAACCTAGATCTTCTACAAAAATAAATAAAGTAAATCTTTTAAAAAAATAAAAGACACCCTACTGAATGGAAAAAAATAATATTTGCAAATCATACATTTGACAATGAGATACCACCTCACCTGTGAGAATGGCACATATCAAATAGACCAAAAATAAGTTTTGTCTAGAATATGGGGGAAAAGGCACCATCATTTTTTTGTTTGTTTGTTTTGTGATAATGTAGACTGATCCAGCCCCTATGGAAGATAGTATGTAGGTTCCTGAAAATATTAAAAATATATATAGTGTTTGATGCAGCAATTCCACTCCTTAAGAATGCAAAAACAGTGATTCAAGGGAATATATGCATTCCTATGATCATTGTAGTACTATTCACAATAGCTAAGATATGGAAATAATCTGACTGTTCAGTGACATATGAGTGGATTAAGAAAAGGCAGCACAGGACCTCCCCTGGTTGAGCGCTGGGCTGAGAGGCTGCCCACTGCAGTCTCTACAGTGCCGGTTTGTTCCCAGCTGCCGGCAAGGGTCCCACAAAAAAAAAAAAGAAAAAAGAAAGAAAAGGCAGCACACACACACAATGGGATACCTCACATCTATTAAAAAATAAAGATGGGGCCTCCCCAGTGGTACAGCAGTTGAGCGCTGGGCTGCAAGGCTGCCTGCAGCCTGGTTCGATCCCTGGCCACTGGCGAGGGTCCCATATGGCATGCAGACCTCTCCTGCTGCACCTGCTGCTTCCCTCAGCAGTGTATTTTGTTGGTTTGCCTGTTCTGTTCCCTACTCTGGCTCTGGTGAATTCTCACAACCTCCTGCACTTCTGACTGTGCCAGTGCTTGTATGAATAAAGAAATGAATCTTTAAAAAAATAGTAATAATAAAGATGGGCTCATTATTTTAACAACATGGATAAAACTAGAGGTGATTAAGCTAGGTGAAATAAATCATGAGAAAAACAAATACCAGATGATTTCTCTCATATGTGGAATAAAGAAACATACAGAAACTAAAAACAATAGATGGCAATCACAGTAGGGTGTGGTAGAAATTATGGATAGTCTGATGGTGGTAAAGATGTAGTAACATATATCTGATGAAGTATGATCCTATATCCCTAAATTATATGTGTTATTGTAAGCAAACATTACCCAATAAAAATAATATGATTTAAATAGATTTATTCATTTATTTTTAAAAAGTGATATGCTTAGAAAAATATTCAGGATACATAATCTTAATATTCTATTAATTATATCTAATAATCATAATATAATTGATCAAGTGTTAGTAAATGAAGCTGATTTGTAATAACTGCATCCTCAAAGTAAAAATTGAGCAGGAAAGAAATATCCATTATTACTCTAAACTAGATAGGACATTAGTCTCTTGGCAACATCTTGTACAATAAGATGTAAAGTGGGCTATTTTCCTTCTGCTATCCTGCCCTCATTATATTTAAAATATTTGCCAATCAGATTTCAGGGAATAAACAGAAGATGAAATCATGATTTTACAAAGATTTTTCAGATTGAATAATAGATTGCTCTTTCTGTACCTTATTTCTTTATAGTCAAAAATATATGTTTAGGGCCTCCCTGGTGGCGCAGATGGTTGAGCACCACACTGTGAAGCTGTCTATAGCCTCTGCAGCATTTGGGTTTGATCCCGGCCAGCTGGTGAGAATCCCACATGGTGAAGCAGATCTCTCCTGTCTCACCCACTGCTCCCCTCAGCAGTGTAATTTGTTAGTCTGCCTGTTCTATTCCCTGCTCTGTCTCTGGTGAATCCTCTCACCCTTCCGTGCATCTGGCCTGTACCCTAGTTCTAGTATGCATGCCAGAGATGTAGGGGGGGGTGAAAGGAGTCACCAGAAACAGAGTGAGGTGCAGAAATGGCAGACTGAGTGAAATACACTGGTGAGGGGAGCAGCAGTTGAGTCAGGAGAGGTCTGCTGTACCATGTGGGTATCTCCCTGGCCAGCTGGGGTATTGAACTCATTCTGCAGAGGCTACACATTGCCCCATAGAGCTGTGCTGAACCCCTTGTGCCTCCAGGGAGGTGCAAGTGTTGGAAAATTATAAATTCAACCTGAGAAAAAATGCATAAGTAAAAAGGCAGTAAAAGTTGAATGACCTGATAACAATTCAAGTAAAACAACAACTCATATATTTAACTTTCTAGGTATTTTGCTTTGCAATATTTGTGATATGATTGCAACTTAAAAATAGTTAACAGAGGGCCTTCCTGGTGGAGCAAGGATTAAGACGCAAACTGTGAAGCAGTCCGTAGCCTCTGCAGCACGAGTTCCATCCCTGGTCGGCCAGGGAGCAACCCACATGGTGCAGCAGACCTCTCCCTGACTGGCCTGCTGCTTCCTTCAGCAGTGTACTTCAATTGATCTGCCAGTTCTGTTCCACAATCTGTCTCTGGTGAATCCTCTTACCCCCCACACTACTAGCCTGTACCCCAGCTCTTGTATGCATAAATAAATAAATCTTTAAAAAATAGTTAACAGAGAAATAAACTGAGATGGTGATGATGATTAGATTTATTTTAAATTGTTTCACTAAAAACAAATTAAAAATTTCTCAAAGTATTCTTGGCTAACTTACACCCTATACTAAATTTTGGTAATTAGACATTATAAATTAGATAATATTTATTAAGCATTTGGGTAATTTTTGGGCCTCTCTGTTGGCACAGAGGTTAAGTCTCAGTGCTATCAAGCTATCACCAGCCACTGCAGCATGAGTTTGTTCTCCCTGCCTGCTCCCTCCAGAATTTAGAACCATTCATGGTGCATTCATATTTTCATGGGAACATAATGACTACATAAGTGAAATTAAAGTTGGTTCTCTTATTAGCAGGACCTGTGGAAATATTGGTTATGTAATATAACTTTGATTGGAATGTCATATTTGAAAAAGTTGTACATAAATCAGTTTCAAGAGACTAAATTTTACTTGACACATAAGGGACAGAAGATCAGTCCTGTCTTGCCTGCCACTTCCCTCAGCAGTATATTTCAGAAGATCCACCTGTTTTGCTCCCCACTTATCTCTCACCATCTGCACCTCTGTCCTAGACCCCAGCTCTTGTATGCATAAATAAATAAAATAAATCTTAGAAAAAGAATGTGGGTAATTTCTAAGTAAGATACACTACTGAAACTCTGCTAAATATAAAACTTACTTGGTTTGGGGAATCTTATTTTTATATGATATAAAGAAGCTAAATATGTTTGGGTCTGGATAATCACAAATGATTTATTCTTATACCTTGTAAAAAGAGATAGGTCAAAATAATTTGTTTATGTAAGAAATTAAATTGCATGAGAAGTATTGTAAAATATTTCTTAGGTTACTAATATATGGGTAAATGCTATAGGTATAGGTATGCTAGAAAATGTATAAACTTCCTAGAATTGTGTCAATGTCCTTGCTGTTCATGGTAAGTGCCACACTTCTCAGGGGAACAGTGGGCAAGACAGGAGAGGTCTGCTGTGGCATATGTGGGTTAGTGCCCTGGCTGGGATGGAACTCAGGCCATCATGGTAACAGTGCTGACACTTAACCCCTAGTCTACCAGGGAGACCCCAAATGGAAAGGAACTTTAATACAATTAGTCTGTAACTAAGAAAAGACAAAGAATATAGGTTTTAAATCAAGCATCCCTCATGGATAAATATCCAAACAGAGTTGACCCAAAGCAGGGCCACTGAGACCTAAAAACCCTTCACGAGGCTAATGCACTGTCTGGTGGGGACCCATAGATAAGGGTCAGAAACAGCCAGACAATTCTGTAAGGAAAAGAGCAAAATCAAGATTAAGATAAAAGCTGCCATTGTTAACCTTCCCACAGTCTCTCACCCACATCTATTTTAACCAGTCCAGGTCCAAAAAAGCAAATGTAGCTTTTTCACATGTTTCTCTGCTCCATGTGCCCTCTCCACATCTCTTTTTGGCTCTCCATTTTTCTTCCTTCTTTTCACAGACTCCTCTTAAGCTGCTTCTTCTCCCTGCTCAGCTCCATCTTTAATTGGGTGGGGCAGGAAACCTGAAACCTCCCCTTTCGCTGGGGACCACAGTGTTACAATAGGACTAATGACCTAATAAATTATCATTACAGCTTTTGATGGAAACATATATGGTTATTTAAAGTTCTATTCTTTGTATGTAAAAAATCCCCTTTATTTTCTTAAACTATCAAGAACAAAACAATTGTATGAGCTCCATTGTTGTACACAAAAGGAAAACATCTCTTTTCTCCCTGTCTTCTCCCTCCAAAATTTAGAACCATTTATTGTGTATTCATATTTTCATGGGGATATAATTACTACATAAGTTAAATTAAAGTTGGTTCTCTTCTAAGCAAGATGTGTCGAAATATTGGGTATATAACAAAATTTCGATTGGCATGTCATGTTTGAAAAAGTTGTACATAAATCAGTTTCAAGGGACTAAATTTTACTTGATAGAACTAATGTTTATGAAGTATTTTGGGGAGGAAAAAATGGAGTTATACCTGACTGCAAGGTTTCTTCTTACAGGGAAGTGAGACTAAACTTTTAGGCAGGACCATGGAATTTGGAATATTTGGGGGAACTGGAGGAGTGAGGGAATCTCTCAAATCAATAGGTTCTGAAAGTGAATTCTTGTGCTGAGATTTTTAGTTTCATGTTCTAGGCTCAAGAGTCTTTTAAGAGTTTAATATAATAATTCTTCTTCTAAAAATTTCCAGCAAATAAACTAACAGAAGTTTATCCAGTGAATTGCCATTACTGTTGCACTTATGTAAATAATCAGCTCAAATATAATGAGACCAGATTTATTTTATAAACAGAACTAAAAGAGACGGATTGCACAGAAAAAATTACATTTAAATGTGTAACTATAGTAATCCCTTGCCACATGTCATATTTTTTCAGTTCTTTTCAGCATCTGATTAAAAGTGTTCAAACTATTATTTCTAATTCTTCTTGGTGTTAATGAGAAATAAATTCTGACTACTCCAAATCATACTGAAATTACCTAAATATACACTGTGAGGGGCCTCCCTGGTGGCCCTGGGGTTAAGTCTCAGTGCTCTCATCTTTACAACCTGAGTTCAATCCCTGGCCAGGGACCTAACACACAAATGGCACAGCAGACCTCTCCTTTTTTTCCCACTGCTTCCCTTAGCAGTGTATTTCAATAAATTCCACCTGTTCTGCTCCCTTCTCTGTCTCTGGTGAATCTTTTCATCTCCCGCATCTCTGGCCTACACCCCAGTTCTTTGCACAAATTTGAAAAATAAAAAAGATATCCTGTGAAACAAAGCTTGCTCTGATTCAAGTAATAGCTAGGACTATATATTTATGTATACATATATACTCATATAAATTTTATCAACAGAAATATTCGATCTTTTAATCAGAAACTCTGTCACCTTGCCATGGCTGCCCTTACCCTACCAGCTAAAGATAATTCAAACCCAAACCCCTATAAATCTTTTTGACTGGTTACTCTATGGGTTCAGATACCGTTTCCCAACCATTAATCTTGTTTTTATTTTATTTCCATAGAAATTCCTCTGAATAAATACCTGAATGCTCACAAAGATCCTGTACTACCAATTCCTGTTAATGTTCTGTTGGGCCTTAGTAAACATAGGACAGCTGAAAGAGAAAAATAATTTGTATTATTTAAATGAAAGGAGAACACTTCCCTGACTGAAACAGCTATTCTTAGAACTTTATTCAGACTATTTTAAGCTCTCTGCTGAGTCAGGTACAAACTTGGGTTTTGTCTCTACTCGAACCCAGTCCTAGCAAGTATCCTACTAACTCACTTCAGAAAAAAATCTATTTCTAACATCCATATCTGATCACCCATGATGCCTGATCAAATTCTTCATCACCCACCATCCTGAGTGATTTCTAGTCTTTCTGGCTGTCTTTTCCAGGAGGCTGTCAAGTAAGTTTAGCCAGAATCCAACTCATCCTTCGTATTTTGTCATGGTAGTATGTATCCATCAGACCCTTATTCTGCTCCTTGGCTATTAATCCTTATTTGTAAGGATTACAAATAATTACTGAAACCTCTTTTTTCCCATTGCAATATTTCTGACTAAAATCTGCTTTTACAACAGGAACTACTGTCAATTCTGGTTTTGCTTTGACAGGGATTGTGCACCAAGCAGAAAAGATCAAGTAGTAAGGAAGCAATAAAGGATAAGAATTCCCACTAGGGATTGTGAGTAACATGAAAAGCAGTCTGGTGAAGTGAAGATGCATTCTTTGAAAGTAAAAGATTTTTGATAATAAAACTGTGTAAAAAAGAAAAATTTCCAATCCCAGAGATAATCACAAATGTCATATTAAATTATTCATTTTCAGTATAGTCTCAAAATGTACTGTTTATGAACAAGTCTGTTTAGTACTTTTAACTGTATATATGTGTGTCCATATTCACCCTTGGAAAATAACTTTTTATCACTAAATTGTTATTTTTTTCAATTCAAGCTTTATTTTTAGATAACTTTAAAGTCCATAGCAAAGCTAATTGGTCAGTACAGAGATTGTTCATATACCCCTTCCATATATATATATATATATATATATATATATACACACATACATACATATATATAGTTTCTCTCATTATCATTTCCCACTTGAGTGATATATTTGTTACAATTGATGCACCTATAATGACATCACATAATCATCCAAAGCCCATAGTCTACATCATAATTCATTCTTGGTCTTGGGCCTCCCCGGTGGCGCAGCGGTTAAGCGCTGGGTTGCGAAGCTGCTCGCAGCCTCTGCAGTGCCAGTTCGATCCCCGGCTGCTCCCCGGCCACCGGAGGAGGGTCCCACATGGCGCGCAGACCTCTCCTGCCGCCCGCTGCTCCCCTCAGCAGTGTACTTCGGTCCTTCTGCCTGCTCTGCTCCCGGCTCTGGCTCTGGTGAATTCTCTCACCCTCCCGCACTTCTGACTGTACCCAGTGCTTGTATAAATAAATAAATAAATCTTTAAAAAAAAAAAAAAATTCATTCTTGGTCTTGTACAATCTATCGGTTAAGACAAATGTCTAATAGCATATGTCCTTTTGATGTCATACAGAGTAATTTTATTTTACTTTTTAAAGATTTATTTATTTATACAAGAAATGGGGTACAGGCCAGATGCACGGGAGGGTGAGAGGATTCACCAGAGACAGAGTGGGGAACAGAACAGGCAAACTGAAGAAACACACTGCTGAGGGGAGCAGCAGGCAAGACAGAAGAGGTCTGCCTCACCATGTGGGCATCTTCGCGACCAGCAGGGATCGAACAGGCACTGCAGAGGCTGCAGACAGCTTCACAGTGTGGCGCTCAACCGCCTGTGCCATCATCAGGGAGGCCCCAAAGTAATTTTATTGTCCTAAAAATCCTCTGTGCGTGGTGTATTCATTTCTCACCACCAACAGCTACCAATCACTAACTTCGATTGTTGTTTTTTTTTTTTTTACTACTTCCATTGCTTTTCCTTCTCCATAATATAGTTGATCATGTCGTTGAAATTACACAGTATGAACTCTTTTCACATTGGCTTCTTTCACTTATAATGTGCATTTATATCTTCTTATTTTTCATGGCTTGATAGGTCTTTTCTTTTTAGTGTTGATAATATTCCACTGTCTATATGCATGACAGTTTATCAGTTTACCTACTGAAGAATGTCTTTGTTATTTTCTTTTTTAAAAAAGATTTATTCATTGGGCCTCCCCTGGTGGTGCAGGCGGTTGAGCGAGGCATTATGAAGCTGTTCTTAACCTCTGCAGCGCCACTTTGATTCGGGCTGGCCATTGAGGATCCCACATGGTGCCTCAGACCTCTCCTGTCTTGCTGGCTGCTCCCTTCAGCAGTGTATTTCTGTCCTCTGCCTGTTCTGTTCCCTGCTCTGTCTCTGGTGAATCCTCTCACTCTCTTGTGCATCTGACCTGTACCCGGTTCTTGCATAAATAAATAAGTCTTAAAAAGTATTTATTTATACAAGAACTGGGGTATAGGCCAGAGGCACGGGAGGGTGAGAGAATTCACTAGAGACAGCAGCAGGAGCAGAACAGTCAGATGACCAAAAGTACTGCTGAGGGGAGCAGTAAGCGAGACAGGAGAGGGTCTGCCATGCCTGTGGGTATCTCCCTGGCAGGCTGGGAATTGAACTGTGCTGAAGAGGCTGCAGACAGCTTCACAGCACTGTGCTCAACCCGCTGTGCTACCAGGGTGGCCCGACTTTCTTATTTTCAAATTTTGGCAATTATGAATAAATTTCAGAAACCTCCCTGTGTAGGTTTTTGCTGAGATGTAAGATTTCAGCTCCAATGCATAAATGGCAAAGAACAGGATGATGGATCTTGTGGAAAGGTTATGTTCACATATATAAGAGAACTCCAGGGCCTCCCCTGGTGGCGCAGGAGATTGAGCGCAGTGCTGTGGGGATGTCAATAGCCTCTGTAGCCCCGGTTTGATCCATGCCAGCCTGCAAGGGTCTCACATGGCATGGCAGACCTCTCCTGTCTCGCCCGCTACTCCCCTCAGCAGTGTATATCGTCAGTCTGCCTGTTCTGTTCCTTGCTCTGTCTCTGGTGAATCCTCTCACCCTCCCATGCATCTGGCCTGTATTCCTGTTCCTGCATAAATAAATAAATAATCTTTAAAAAAAAAAAAAAAGAAAACTCCAAACTAAGTTCTGGAGTGATTATAAAAATTTATATCCCCACTCCAGTGGTTAAATGTTCCACATCCTTTCCAGCATTTGACGAAATCAGAGCTTTGGATTTTGGTCATTTTAATAGCTGGTTAGTGGTAACTCATTATTTTAATTTCCATTCTGTTATGGCATAAGATGTGGACTATCTTTCTATATGCTTATTTGCCACCTATATGTCTTGTTTATTGAGGGGTCTATGAGGTTGTTTGGATTGCTTGTTTTCTTACTATTGAGTTTCAAGAATTATTTGCATATTTTGACTAAAAGTCCTTCATCATATGTGTATCTTTGCAAATATTTTATACCATTTTGTGACTCGCCTTTTTATTCTCTTGACATGGTCTTTCGCGAAGCAAAATATTTTAATTTTAATGAAGTCTAGTTTATCAATTATTTCTTGCATGAATTGTGCTTTTGGTAGTGTATCTAAACTGTCATTATTGGTCCTCCCCGGTGGCGCAGCGGTTGAGCGCTGGGTTGCGAAACTGCCCGCGGCCTCTGCGGCGCCGGTTCGATCCCCGGCTGCTCCCCGGCCACCGGAGGAGGGTCCCACATGGAGCGCAGACCTCTCCTGCCGCCCGCTGCTCCACTCAGCAGTGTACTTCGGTCCCTCTGCCTGCTCTGCTCCCCGCTCTGGCTCTGGTGAATTCTCTCACCCTCCTGCACTTCTGACTGTACCCAGTGCATGTATAAACAAAACAAACAAACAAACCAGCAAACAAATAAATAAAGCATGTCTCTATTAAAAAAAAATAAAAAAATAATAAAATAAAATGTCATTATTAAAACCAAGGTTATAATGATTTTATAACTCTAGGTTTTCTGCTATGTTATTTTCTAAGAATTTATAGTTTGGAGTTTTATAGTTACATATGAGATTGATAATTAAATTTGAAGTTAAGTTTTCTAAATTGTGTAAAATATGTGTCTAGATTAAAATTTTTTGCATGTTGATGTCTGTTCATTTTAAAATAATTTTCTTTTTCATTATATCATCCTTGCTTCTTTGTCAAAGTTCATTTTACTATATTCATAGGAGTCTAGTCCTCAGTTCTCTATTCTGTTCCACTGAACAAATGCTAGGGTTTTTAAAATTTTTATTGTTAAGCTTCCTTGTTTAGTTTTCCACATTATAGGATTTCTCCCCTCAGATGCCATCACCACCACCAAAGTCCTCCTCCCTTCCTGGGCTCCTTCCTGCCTCCCCCACCATCTCTACTCTCCCCATCTCCCTCCCTTTTCTAAATGTATTAGATCCATGGTCTTCTCTCAACTCCATGTCTTGAAAGTCTTACAGTTACCAAATGACACTGTTTTCATTACTGGATTTCATACAAAGCTTTCTTTGAAGTCTGATAGAATCATTCCTCTAACTTTTTCTTTTTGAGAAATGTATTGGCTATTATCAGTCATTTGCTTTTCCATATAAATTTTATAATCAGGGCCTCCCTGGTGGTGCAGGGGGTTGAGCGCAGCACTGTGAGGCTGTCCACAGCCTTTGCAGCATGAGTTTGATCCCCAGCCAGCTGGGGAGCAACACACATGGTGCAGCAGACCTCTCCTGTCTGGCCCTCTGCTCCCCTCTGCAGTACATTTTGGTACATCTTCCTGTTCTGCTTCCCGCTCTCTCTGGTGAATCTTCTCACCACCCATGACTCTGGCCTGTACCCCACTTCTTAAAAAGAAAAAAAAGATTAAAAAAATTATAATCAATTTTTCCATATTAGAAAAATTATTTGCAGGGATTTTGATTAAGACTACATTGTATCTTTAGCTCAATTTTGGAATAACTGATCTCTAGACAATATTTAGTCTTCCTATCCATTAATATGGAATATATCTTAATGTATTATTTATTATTTCATTTTACTAATCAGTTTGGTGCTTTTCTTTATATAGATCTTATACATATTTTGTTAGATTTATACATTTTGTGAATGGAAATTATATTATTTTTAAGATAAAATTCCACTTTTTTACTACTGATATATAGTGATGCAGTTGATTTTTGCCAAATAAACTTATATTCTGCAACCTTATTATAATTAATCATTAGTTCCATGAGGAATTTTTGTCAATTATTTTGGATTTTCTACATGGGTAAAATGTTATCTGTAAATAAATAGTTTATCTCTGTGGATAAAAACTATTGGCTTTCAAATTTATATGCATGCATTTCCTCTGTTAGTTTTATGTCATTAAGTAGAATTTTGGTTTGAAAAGAAGAGGTGAGTGGGATTGTCTTGCTTTGTACTGTATCTTAGTGGGAAGGCTTTGCATTTATCACCATAAGAATGTTTTTAATTATAAATGTACTTTAGATAATCCTTATCAAACAGAAGTTTCCTTCTTTTTCTTGTGTAATAAGAACTTTTTATCATAATTTTGTGTTTGTTACTGTCAAATTTTATTCTATATCCATTAGTATAATAATGTAATATTGTCCTCTGTGTAGCCTGTTTTTATGACAGAATAAATTAACTGATCTTCAAATTCTAAACCAACATTATGTATTTAGGATTAGTCTCACTTGGTCATGGTGTATTATCCTTTGTTTAAATTTAAGTAACACTGTATTATAATGTTAAGTTTCTTTAATGGATCATGGTACATCATTGAACATCAACATGTGTCTATATTACATTAATTTCACCACTAAAATTCGATTCTATCTTTCACTATACAGTTATTCCTTTAGTCCTGATTTAGCCTCACCCATATCTTCTGGTAACCACTAATTTGTCTTACAGTCTGGAAGAATGTTTTTCTTTATATACCATATATGAGGCAAATAATATGGTATTTATCTTTGTCTGGCTTATTTTGCTAAGCACAATAGCACTTAGGGTCATCTCTGCTTTTGCAAAGGGCAGGATTTAATCTTTTTTTTTCCCAATAGATGAATAATATTTTATTGTGTGTATGTACACATACACACACACACACACACACAAAGCATCTCTTCCTTATCCATACATTAATTAATGGGCACTTAGATTGTATCGACTTCTTGGTTGTTGTAAGTATTGCTGCAATAAATTTGAGAGTGTTTATATATCTTCAAATTAATCTTAATTAAAAATTCCATACATTTCAGTTATCCTTCTACTGGATATCTACCTGAAAATATCGTACTGTTTTGAGATTGTTTTATTTAATTTACTAATATTTTGTTAAAGATTTTAATATCTAGGTTAATGAGAGGAATTGGTATATAATTTTCATATGATGCCTTTGTCTATTTTTAGTATTAGGGTGAATGTCCTCATAAAATGAGTTATCAAGCATTTCCTTTGTTTATATCACATTAAAAATATTTTAGAGAAGTGTCATAATTTCTTCTTTAAATATTTGGTAGAATTCACTATAAAGTACATCTGGGTCTAGTTAGTAATTATAGTATCATTTTTTTAATAGACAAAGGAGTGAACAATATAATACAGAAACTCTATTTTTTCAAAGATTTATTTATTTATGCATACAAGAGCTGGGGTACAGGCCAGAGATGCTGGGGAGACAGGATTCACCAGAGACAGAGTGGGGAACAGAACAGGCTGATTGAGTGAAATACACTGCTGAGGGGAGCAGAGGGTGAGACAGGAGAGGTCTGCTGCACCATGTGGGTTGTTCCCTGGCAGGTCGGGGATCGAACTTATGCTGCAGAGGCTGTGGATTACTTCATAGTGCAGTATTTAACCCCTTGTGCCACCAGGGAGGCCCAGAAACCCTATTTAAATGTGCTATGGAAGCTAAGATAAAGTGCCCATGCATATTTAATCAACAAAATGTGGAACTCAAGCCAGGAATGCATTCTCCAATCTGCCTTCCCTTCTGTTGATTTGTTTCTGATTAAACCCATTTTGTTGATGAAAGAATTGACTCTTTTGTTTTGAGTTCAACATTGGCTATTTGTTGTAGAGACTTCTCAGTGAAAGGGGAAGGTGCGCTGAATGTACACAGTTCTCCCCAATCCAACTTATATGTAGCTATGTTAGATTATAAATCTCAGTTTGCTATGAACCCTGAATTGGGGACAGAGTGGAGCTAGGAAGAGACGAAGTAAATACATATTGAAAGAGACACATGGAGAGGAGGTGTAGAAGAGACAGATAAGGGAGAGACATGTGGAGACACTTGGAAGAGACATGGGCTGAGAAACATGAGAGGAAGAAGTTCCTGGCTCTTGGCAGACAATGGCAATACTTATATTGACTTCCTGTTGGATTATATGGTATATTTCAAATTTTAAGTCTCTCTATGGGCCATTGATCTGACACTGCCTTTCTTTTTGTTCCCTGCCAAAGATAACTTACACTTGTGGCAAGCTTTTGAGTCTCAGAGGTCCCATTTTGGCTCAAGTCTGGTTGATTGGGCATTTGCCTGTGAAGGGATGGAGAAATTATGATATTTTATTGGGAAACTATTATTTGTGAACTTTTCCTTTCTCTCTCTCTATGTACACCAACTCTATTAAAAATCTTTCACACTGGGACTCCCTGGTGGTGCAAAGGGGTAAGACACAACCTATGAAGCTATCCACAGCCACTGCAGCAAGAGTGCGATCCCTGGCCAGCCAGGGAGCATCCCACATGGCATAGCAGATCTCTTCTGACTCACCCTCTGCTCCCCTCAGCCGTGTATTTCTTCAGTCTGCCTGTTCTGTTCCCCACTCTGTCTCTGGTGAATCCTCTCACCCCCACACCTCTGGCCTATAACCCAGTTCTTGTATGCATAAATAAATAAATCTAAAAAAAAAACAAAACAAAAATCTTTCACACTAAGATTGTGTCTCCTTTGCCTTTGTGCATGTAGACAATCAGATTTATTTAGTTTCTGCACCTCTTAACAGTTTATGGTCCCTCAGGTGGATGCTAACAAATTAAAAAAAAAAAAAAAAACAGACTTTTAAAGGTATACTGACAATATTAAGATAGGTGATTTACAGAATTTATAGATTTTGTTATGTAAATACTCCCATCCTGACTAATTTCTAGATACTAATATGATGTCATTATGTAGCATTAAAAAGAAGTATGCAGGACCTCCCCTGGTGGTTCAGGCAGTTGAGCGCCATGCTGTGAAGCTGCCCGCAGCCTCTGCAGCACCGGTTCTAAGGTTCGATCCCGGCCGGCTGGTAAGAATCTCATATGGCACGCAGACTTCTCCTGTCTCGCCTGCTGCTCCCCTCAGCAGTGTGTTTCATCAGTCTGCCTGTTCTGTTCCCTGCTCTGTCTCTGGTGAATCCTCTCACCCTCCCGCGCATCTGGCCTGTACCCCGGTTCTTGTATAAAACAAATAAATAAATCTTTTTTAAAAAAAGAATATAGATTTTTATTAAAGAAAAGAAGTATGCATATGTGTTCATGTGAATTGGCTCAAACCCTCTTAACACATCATTTATTTTATTTTCAAGTGTGTAGGTAAATCACACTTTATGTTTTTCTGTTGGTGGATACCTAGTTTTTTTTGTTTGTTCGTTTGTTTTTTTTTTTTTTGGGGGGGGTTTAACCATGCAGTCCTCTTTATAAATAAAATATGTCAGTCTATAATCTAATCCTGAAAAGAAAATACTGGATAAATCTTTATAAGAGGTAGTGGTATCAGTAGGATCAGCAGTCTAGAGAAAACAGATTCATTGTTTATATATAAGATACAATTTACTTGTTTCTATTTTATCACGAGCACTAATAAATGGATTAAACTTACTATGCATGCTAGCTTATAAAACCCACCAGTTCTGGGGCCTCCTTGGTGGTGCAAGGTGCAAGGTATTAAGATGCGACCTATGAAGCTGCCCACAGCCTCGCAGCACTAATTTGATCCCCAGTTGGCCTGGGAGCAACACCAGCAGACCTCTTCTGACTTGCCCGCTGCGTCCCTCAGCACTGTACTTTGGTTGATCTGCCTGTTCTGTTCTCCACTCTGTCTGTGGTAAGTCCTCTCACCATCCACCCCTCTGACCTGTACCCCAGCTCTTGTATGCATAAATAAATACATTTTTACAAAAATAAAGCCCACCAGTTCTGTGTACTTTTAACATATTGGGGTTGTAAGGTAAATGGTTTTCAGGTTTTTCTGCCCTCCTGCCATTAGGATTGCCCTGCCTGTTGGGGCACCTGCAGTTGTTACATTGTTGCAAGCTGTCTTACTTCTGTGGGCCATGGGAGGAGTATTGAGATATTCACCAAGAGAAGCAGGAGAAGAGGCAGGAGAAAGAACAGGAGAGAGGAGGAGAGAAAGAAGGCCAGAGAAGCCCAGAGGGAAGATTTGCAGGGAGCTTGGAGGCCTCCCAGCCTCCTGCCCACCGCCACCCCCTCCACCCCACACCCTGTGCCTGGTTGCTGCAGTACATATAGAAGCTCAATAAAAGCCTGAGAAAGCCACTGAGGGCTCCAGGACTCTCCTTTACCTGTTTTCTCAAATCTTACATAGCCAGCTCTGT
The DNA here is from genome assembly GCF_014898055.3 of Talpa occidentalis. Lineage (NCBI taxonomy): Eukaryota > Metazoa > Chordata > Mammalia > Eulipotyphla > Talpidae > Talpa > Talpa occidentalis. Next base: position 70,144,903 of record NW_026555331.1, read on the forward strand.
GCCCTTCCTGACACTACAGTGGTCTAAATAATAGTGCTTGTCAGGGAAAAAAAAAAAAAATATATATATATATATATATGAAGAAACGGGTGATTAAGCAGGTCATGGACAAGGAATAGTTAACATCAGCTGGGCAAAAACAAAACAATCTGCTAATCTCTCAACAATAGTGCACTAATTTAACGAATACTTATTGAGCTCCTGCACAGTAATAAGGATTGCTTTTAGCACTAATGATGCTGTGGTGAACCAACAGGAAAGCAAATTCTTTTCATAATTGAGTGCCCATTCTAGTAGGGGAGATCAATTGTAAACAAGATCAATCAGTATCATATAATGTGTTAGAGGGTGTTCAATCCCACTGGGGAACATAACCAGGAAGGAAACTAGGACTTGTTCCAGCTGGAAGAGACTTGGTTGCAGCTTCCTGTTGGGGAGTTAATGTGTAGCAGAATGTACCATCCCAAAATACATCTCTGCCATAAGGGATATTTTGAGTTGATTATTTTAGGGGAAACTAAAAAACTGAGAAGCTCTGAAAGAGAAATTTATATTAGAAGGGAAATCTGTACAGGAATGTATTAACAGAAATTACGTTTTCACTGAAGATTTATCCGCAAATCAGATGAAATCATGATTAGCAAAAACAATTCCTCTTCTTTCCTCATTCTGTAAATTTTCTTTTCTTATTTTTGTTTTTTAAACATATCTTTTTATTTTTTTTCACAATATAGGACCACGCCCATCAGATGTGATCACCATTGTTTTCCCACCACCAATATGCCCACAGTCTTCTACCACCATCCTCCACACATTCCCCCTCACCTTTCTTGAAACTCTCCCTGTCTCCCCACCTCCATCTTTCCTCCTAGATGTCTCAGAAGTAGTTTGTTTTCAAGGGTCAGTCTTACAGTTTGTCTTTGTCTGATCTTTTGTTTAGTTTCTCTAGATTCCATATAGAAGTGAAACCATCTGGTACTTATCTTTCTCTTTTCTGGCTTACTGTCTTTAGAATAACCCCTTCCTGTAAACTGTCTTATTTCCTTTCAAGTCCCAGACTCTTCTGCATTTTCTTATTTCAGGATGGTTTATAAACTTAATAACCTAGCTGTCTTTTTTTTTTTTTTAAGATTTATTTATTTATGCATACAAGAACTGGAGTACAAGCCAGAGATGTGGAGGGTGAGAGGATTCACCAGAGACAGAGTGGGAAGCAGAACAGGCAGACTGACTGAAATACACTGCTGGGGGAGCAGTGGGCTAGACAGGAGAGGCCTGCTGAGTAGGTCCCTGCTGACCTGGGATTGAACTCTGCTGCAGAGGCTGAGGATAGCTTCACAGTGCTGTGCTTTAACCCCTTGCGCCACCAGGAAGGCCCTGGCTGCCTTTTTAGTCCCAAATATTTGTGGGGCTCTTGTGCTTGCATACATAGGTAATTAAAATCTCATCTTTTATCCTATAAATCTGTCTATTTTTTTAATGAGGGGAGGTTCTTAGTCAAGAACCAAATAGGGCCTCCCTGGTGGCCTCAGGATTAAATCTTAGCACTAAAACTTCAAAAGCCCACCACAGTGGCATGAGTTCGATCCCCAGCCAGGGAGGTAGCATACATGGTGCAGCAAACCTCTCCTGTCTTGCCCACTGCTCCCCTCAATAGGGTATTTCAGTCAATCATCTGTTCTGCTCCACACACTCTCTGGTGAATTCTTTTACCCCCACCCCTGCACCTCTGGTCTACACCCTAGTTCTTCTACACAAAAATAAATCAGTAAAATATTTTTTTTTTTTTTTTTTTTTTTAAGAAAAAGAACCAAGCAGAGCAGAGGGAAAGTTATTTTTCTTTACTGGAAGTGTTCAAGCCATCCTCACTGAGTGCCTGGAGTGCTTGGTAAATGATCACAGTAATTGTCTTTAGGTCTTCTTCACAGCAATACAAAACTTGGAAATACTAAGAAATATATATGCATTTACTCAGTGAATTTACTCCTATGTTGTATCCTCAAAACACTGACATAGATAAGAAATTAGAAGTCAATGTTTTATATTCAGGAAAGTATCTAAACATCGGCAGAGCTTCAAAACACTAACAAAGAAAAGAAAGTACATGTCAACAGCCTAGGGAGCTATAATTAGTCATGTTATCATAAGTGGACAATCTACTTACAGAAAACCTGCATGAACATAATTCCAAAGCAGTGCAAAGAAAAATTTCCACACATCTTTTCTAGTCATACTCACTAAATCCACCAACACTGGAATTAGAATTTCATCAAATCTGTCACTTGGAAGTAATAAATGTATTTCTATGTAAATAATTCATTTAAAATTCACATGATTGATATGTTTTCATTCCTTCACATCATTTATATCCTTCAACAATGTTTTATACTTTTTTTAATATGGATTCCTCAACTTAATTTTATGTGTTACTACTTTTTTTTAAATTTGTGTTTATGATAAACTTTCAGTTACAGAATACCTGATTTTCATCACATGAGTCATCCTTTTATCTACTGAAACCCAAGATCCCTATCCTACTCCATAACTCAGGAAAAATTCTTTGGCTTGTCCTATTTGTTCTGGATTTATAGCCATGTGGATTCTTAATATATATATATATCATTAAATTTGTTCTTTTTCTCCTATTAATATGTCTGGTATCTATTTTCATTTTTTTTAAAAAAACATTTATTTATTTATGTATTTATACAAGCACTGGGTACAGTCAGAGGCATGGGAGGGTGAGAGAATTCACCAGAGCCAGAGCGGGGAGCAGAGCAGGCAGAAGGACCAAAGTACACTGCTGAGGGGAGCAGCGGGCGGCAGGAGAGGTCTGCGCACCATGTGGGATCCTCCTCCTGTGGCCTGGGAGCAGCCGGGGATGGAACTAGCGCTGCAGAGGCTGCGGGCAGCTTCGCAACCCCGCGCTCAACCGCTGCGCCACCGGGGAGGCCCACGGTATCTATTTTCTTGTGTGACAAATCCAAAAAGAACCCAGAGAGTTTCTTCACCACCTGTACAGTTATAAGATGATTATAAAATCTTAGCAGGATTATTGGGGAACAACTAAATTTGTCTAAAAGAGTCCTGTCATCATTCATGCAACAGCTTCTGATTGGCACTTTGTCTTGTGATAAGCCCTCTCAAAACTTTTTACTAAACCACTCAAGACAGTGATGTTGCCCACTTAGACAACACCATTCAAAATTGGCTGGGATAAGACTGAATAAGCAAGCATTGGGGATTCTGAAGACATAGGGCCAAAGACATCAAAAGCATGGTATGAATTTGTAAAATTTGACAAAAATAGAAAATTGGTCAACTTCACATTTTCATTGAATGAAGATAACACATTAAGTGAAGATTAAGGAATTGAATGTTGAAGTCATGAGAAAACAAATTAAACTTGTTAAAGGGATGGTCAAAAATGTTTAACAAAATATAAGAACTGAATAATAAGTTCAACAAACTGATTAATTTAACACTGAGCTAAGTAAACAAGACCATTGGAAATAAAATCCACACCAGAAATGGAAAAACCTGAAACAACCATATGGCTGGCAATTGTGTTTCAACTAATCTTATTTTCTTAATGGTTAAAAGGTAAATTTAAAGTTAAATTAGGTTCAGAATGCAATTGGAAGTTAAATGGTGTGCAAAATAATAGGTCAAGTTTTAAAGTAATGGCACTACACTCGATTTTGAAATAAACTTGTGAAAAGCCACATGTGTGTAAAATAAGAATGGTTTCAATTTTGTAAAACTTCATTAAGACTGCTTGTACCAAAACATAATAAACAAGCTAATGAAAGAGAGGAAGCAACAATCTTAAGTCAAAATAATGCATCACTTTGAACTCCTTTGAGTTCAAAGGAGAGTTGAACTCAAGGAGAGCCATGTTGAAGACCAAACAAAGTAGAATGAATGTCATTGATAGCAGAATAACTTAATGTGTCTTAAAAAAGAGTAGATGAAATAATAAGTAATAAAAATGAAATTCTTTGGGATTTGCTATAATCAAATTAATTTTCTTGCTGTTATCAAATTAATTTTCTTGTGGTATTTTCCACACAAGGGTAGAGTGTTTTCTTTTTTAATTTTATATAATTCAGAAATACAGGATTCCGCCTCTTCAGATGTGTATTATCCTATCACACTCACCAAAAAATCTCCTTATAGTTCAACACTATAGTCCATTGTACTCCCTCCCAACATTTCTTTCCACCCTTCTCCGCCCCAATTGGAAGCTTCAATTTTTGGAGTCTGATTTCTAGCATTATTTTTGATTGATTTTGCCTGACACTTTGCTTTGTTTGTCCTATTCCGCATGTGAGGGAATCTATCTGTTATTTATCTTCCTAGTTCTGACTTGTTTTGCTTATAATAATTCCCCTGTAGTTCCATCCATGATGTTACAAATGGAAAGAATTCACCTCTTTTGTTTAATATCTCAGTAGTATCCCATTGTGTATGCATACATTATCTTAATCCAGTCATCTGACATTGGGTACTTAGGTTACTTTCATAACTCGGGTATGTTCCCAGAAGTGCAATTTCTAGGTCTTATTTTCTTAGATCTATTTTAAATAAGTCGAGAAAACTCCATACTGCATTCCATAAGGGCTGAACAAGTTTAATTCCAACCAACAGAGTATAAGTGTTCTTATTTTTCCACATCTTTGCCAACACTTGTTCTTGTTAGCCATCTTCATGTTTTGTTTGCAAAAGTGTCTATTTACACCTTCTGCCCAGTTTTTGATAATTTTTGTTCTGTACTTTTAGTTGAGTTGTATGGGTTCTTTGTAGATCTTGATATTAGTCCCTTGTCAGATGCACCATATGCAAATATTTTCTCCCATTCAGTAGTTGTTTTAAGTGATAGCTGCTTTCACTATGCAGAATCTTTTTGATTTAATGTATCTGCACTATTTTGTTTTTCCCTTTGTTTCCCTTGATGTAGGATTGACAGCCAAGTCTTCAAATATCTTACTGAAGCCAATGTCATGAAGTGTTATTTTAAGTAATGTTATTAACCTTATTTTTCTAAAAGTTTTCACAGAATTAAAAAAATAAAATATAGTACTAATATCATGTTTGTGTTGATTATGTTGAAAAAGTAGTATGAACTATAGAGATCTGTTCCTCTAGTCAAAACATAATGAAGATATCTGTACCTAGAACATGGTAAAACAGTATTTGATTAATTAACTGTCCCAATGTACTCCCTCATCTGAAAGCAATTTCTAGGCAAATTAAGCAATTACACCTATATATGTCAAGATGAACCACAGTCTATTTTCTCAATTGTCGAACATCCTGTAGTGATTCTGAAGATGTCTACATTGTAACCCAAGACAAGCTTTTAAAAGCATTTCATGATACCCTGTATGACACAATAAAATAAAAGAAAGCCTGATTTTTAAGTATTGCATGTAATTAGAACCTGTTATTTTGATAAGTCATAATCAGAGGAATACCTTATAAATCAATTTCAATAAACTGAACTTCAAGTTAAATTGTGTATTTTTTCAGTTTATTTACCTTTTCATTTGTTCTTTTTTTTTTTTTTTTGCCTCTGGGTACTTTTTAATGTAAGCTTATAATTATTTTCTCTAAACAGTTAAAAACAATGATTAGATTAAATGCATGATGTTAAATTTTTTCCTGGCATTAACAAAATTGACAATTTTTATTACAGAAAATGTAATATTTCTAAATATTATAAAGTATCAGATTTTATTAAATATGTATCACTACCCAATCCCTTTATTTAAAAGTAAGATTAGTTACTTTATTGAATCATGATAGTTTAAAAGTTTTGAAGACTTATAACCTTTAACATAAACCTTATGCAATTTTTGGAAATGAATTTATTATTTTATTGCTTTATATTTATTTATAAATTTTGTCCATTCTATAAACATTTATTGAAAAATTACTGCACTAGGTACCTAATACTTTGGGTAGAGCCCTAGCATGGAATAGCTGGGTCTTATGATATTAACCAAAATGAAGAGACACCCATTTAATGGAAGAAAATATTTGCACACCACACATATGATAAGGGGCTGATATTAAAGACATAAAAATTGACGCGGACCAGCACAGCAGTAGACAATGAGGCCGTCCCAGGGTTGAGAGAAGTGCGAAGGGTGGTCAGGGTGTTGGCGAAAGAAATGACAAACAGACACACTTCAAGAGAGTGTGAATCTGAGTGTGTTTTTAATTAAGTTAGTGGCCAGTATATATATATATGTTTTTTCTAAAGGCATAGGATCGGTGAACATCAAAGAAATCAGCTTGCTCATAGGTTTAGCTTATCATTGACAGGGTAGTGATTTATGTCCAAAATACATCTGGACCTAGCCGCATTCCTAAATAGACAGGCTATTAACTCTTTCTTTTGTTCTATATAATTATATTCTTGTTGTACTAACTACTACTACTACTACTACCTACTCATGTTTACTCATAATTAATTGTCATGGGTGAATTTATATTATAATGCAGTTAATATCAAAGGTACTAAAGTCAAGCACATAATAGAAAGATTATTAAACCAACAATTCTATTATAACACAGTGTTTAGTAATGTTTCATTTGCATTAGCCTAATTATTAAATTACGTATGTTTTTTAATTAGCAATCAATGACCAGAAAAAAGGAAAGATTTTTAGAAAGACAGTTGTAGCAGAATAAAGTTTGTGGGCCTTGAGAAAGCGAGATAAGGTTCCAGCATTTCTTTTAATCATCTTTGTGGCGGCTTCTGGTGGTCTTTATCTCTTGGCAGGCATTCGGCTTCTCTGCATCTTAGGGAGTTTGCTGTTCTCCTCCTGCGCGCATGGTTCCTTGCCCATGCCGGACCTCAGGGACCATGGCATCAGCCATTAGCCCTGAAGGTCACTGCAGGGGGAGGTGCAGCAAAAAATAAATCACACAAAACAACAAAATAAACCAAACAACCTAATAAAAAAAAAAAGAGCAGAAGAGAAGAAATGCCAATGGTCAAGAGACAGATCAAAAAATGTTCATCATCTGTTATCAGGGATGCAAATCAACATGACATATCCCCTCACACTAGTGTATTAAAAAAACACACACACTTAACAACAACAACAACAACAACAGACATCATAAGTGCAAGGGTGTGGAGAAAAAGGAACTCTTGCTCTAGAGGATATGTAAACTACTCCAGGCACTATGAAAGCTGTGTGGAGTTTGCTCAAAGCATTAGAAATAAATTGAAATTTTATAATACTTGTGTTATCTAATTCACTTCCCTGTTTTATTTTCTTCATTAACTTCTACCAGTTTGTTTATGTAAGACATGACAGTGAATTATCATTGTAAATAAACAAACACATGGTCATGTACAAATCAGTATGTTGGTTATCTAGTGGTTCTCAGTATTATCACTTGCTGTTTATATGCCTTCATTTCCCAAGTTTGGTTAATATGGTCGGTCTCACAAAAGGATTTATCATTTTGCAGATAACATTAGATATATGAAGCTATAGATCTCAAGCAATGACCCCAGAATATGGTATTTCCACACCCTTAATAGCTCTTAAAAGATATTCTGAGAGTCTTTTATCCTGGAGAAGCCAAAAGTCTACTCAGATGTCATAAATAGTCTGAATGCCACCCAGCACATATGTCTGAAGCACCTTGTAAATTTACCTAATTTGACAATAAAATTAAATCTAAACCTGAAGTAAATAATAACAGTTTAGTCATTAACTAGGATTTTAATGTATCTAATCTCTAGTCTTCTTACAGTTGATGGAATTTTCCATGAAATTAGATGTAATTTAGGATACATAGTGGTGTGTGTTTATATGTGTGTTATATAAATCTACCTCTCTCTATATATACATATATTTATATAAATATATAATATATAATATAAATATTTATGTATTATGTAATATATAACATATAATGTATATATTATATACAATATACAAAATGATATATCAATATATAATATATATGTGATATATATTTATATCTACTTATATATTTATATTAATAATTATATATATTTATAATTATATAAATATATGTATGCATCCATAATATAGGATACATAAAATATGTACAAATTTTATTCACATTTACAATATGTAAAATTATGCTATAAACCAATGTTTTGGACAAATCGCCTTTCAAAAGTTTTCAAAATTTAATGCTGAACAACAAAAACATCTCCCAGTTGAGATGGATAAGATTTTGCTGACTACAAGAGGATCACTTTAAATTCAGACACACATAGGTTGAAAGTAAAATAATAGAAACCTACATAATATGCAAAAATGATAAAAATGCAGAAGTGGCAACATTAGTATTAGATAAATTTAGAGCAAATAAACTTACTAGTGGAAAAAAGAAAAACATTGCATAAGAATAAAAGGCTCAACCACATTAAGACATGAAAAACTTAAATGTGCATCCATCAAGCAATAGAAACATAAAATGCATGAACTAAAAATAGAACTGAAAGAGAAAAATAATAGATCCACAATTTGAGAGATTCTAACATTCTACTCTCAGTACCTGAAACAAGATAGACAAAAATACCAGAAATTACATATAAGAACAAATCAACCAACAAAATACAATTAACATTTATAGCATACTCTTCCCAAATACAAGAGAGTTTACATTTAAAAAAAATAATAATAATAATAGGGCCTCCTCGGTGGCGCAGCGGTTGAGCGCTGGGTTGTGGGGCTGCCCGCGGCCTCTGCGGCGCCGGTTCGATTCCCGGGCTGCTCCCCGGCCTCCGGAGGAGGGTCCCGCATGGCGCGCAGACCTCTCCTGCTGCCTGCTGCTCCCCTCAGCAGTGTACTTCGGTCCTTCTGCCTGCTCTGCTCCCCGCTCTGGCTCTGGCGAATTCTCTCTCACCCTCCCGCGCTTCTGACTGTGCCCAGTGCTTGTATACATAAATAAATCTTTAAAAAAAAAATAGTTTTGGAACATTCACCAAAAGGTACTACAGGCAGAGTCATAAAGCAAACTTCAACAAACTTCAAAAATTGAAATTTGGGTCTCCCTGTTGGGGCAAGGATTAAGGAAAGCTCTATCAAGCCGTCCCAGCCCAGCTGCTACAGCTGGATGCCTGGCCTGCCAGGGAGCAGCCAACATGGCTCAGCAGACCTCTCCCACCTTGACCGCTGCTCCCCTCAGCAGTGTATTTCAGTGGATCTGCCTGTTCTGCTCCCCACTCTCTCTGGTGAATCCTCTCACCCCCTGCACCTCTGGATTGCACCCCAGTTCTTGTATGCATAAATAAATAAATCTTTAAAAAAATGAAATTCTCTGAAAATAATGGAATCAAACTAGAAATCAATAATGTAAATATTTAAAGGAAATTTCTCAAAACTTGTAAGTTAAACAACATATTTCAAATTAATTCATGGTGAAAAAGGTAGTCTTAAGAATAAATGAAAATCACATTAACATTGATAAGAAGGTAGAATTGATAAGAAGTTAGAGCACAGTGAAATATGTCAAATTCAGCTAAAACAAACATGAGAGTTGATACCAAAAGTTAACATTTGAGAAGAAAAATGATCATGAAGCAAATCTCTAAGTCCCTACCTCAGAAACTAGGGGGATGTTAACCAAATCACTGAAGAAATTAAATAAGAAGGATGTCCTTCGTGGTGGCCTAGGGGTTAAGTCTCAGTGCTATCACCACTACAGCTTGAGTTCCATCCCTGGCCAGGGAGCTAATCTACATGTGGTACAGCAGACCTCTTCTGTCTCACCTGCTGCTCCTCTCAGCAGTGTATTTCAGTAGATCTGCCTGTTCTGCTCCCCACTGTCTTTGGTGAATCCTCTCACATCATCACCTCCCAAACCTCTGGACTACACCCCAGTTCTTCTACACACAAAATATAAATAAACATAAATAAGTAAGAAGGATAAGAACAGAAATAAGGAAATTAATGTGGAAAAAATAAAGAAAATCTATGAAACAAAATATTGATCTCCAAAAATAATTGAATTAATAATAATAATAATATAATGGTAAAAGGACAGTAGCAATACTGGCTAGAACAAAAAATGAGTAGATATATATGACTAATATCAGGAATGATATTAGTTTATTCTTGTTTATCCTGTTAATCCTGTGAATTCTGAAAAAACATCAAAAGGATAATAATGAACACTCTAAATAACTTTAGGATCATAAAGTTCAGAATTTATGAGAAATGGACCAATTCTTAAATTACAAACTGTAAAAATACAATAAAATATATAGCAAAACTAAATAGTTCTTTAATTATTAAAGAACTATTTAATTATAGGCAGGATCATAAAATAAACTTCAAAAATTGTAATTTGGGCCTCCCTAGTGACCCAAGGGTTAAAGAAAGCTCTATTATTTTTTTATGAACTAAAAAATTAAATACCACCTGTAAAGGGCGGACTGGGCACAGTGCAGGTTTTCTGATCCCATGCAGACCGGGTAAAGGAGGAGTCAGAGTCCTCAGTAGTTTTGCAGGTTTTTTATTTGGGGTTCACCAGGCATATGGCAGGCAGGGGTGCTGGCTGGGGGGCTGGAAGGCTGGCAGGCCTCCCAGCCCCCAGCAAGTCTTCATTCTATCTGGGCTCTCTGGCGTTCATTCTGCTGCTTCTCGGCTTCTCTTTCGGCTTCGGCTTCGGCTTCGGCTTCGGCTTCGGCTTCGGCTTCGGCTTCTGCTGCTGCTACTTCAGCTTCTACTGCTGCTGCTGCTGCTGGCGTCCCCGTGACGCCGCCCTTAAAAGCACAGTCTCAGCCCAGGTGAATCCCATCTACCTATGCCCACACCCTATTCCAGGTGCCCGCCATCAGGCATGCATTCAGGACAAGGATCCATCATCTATCCTGATGGCGGAAGGGCAGAAAAGCCTGATATTTTCTTTACCCTACACCACCTCATAAAATGCCTAGGCCCAACATGTCTTCACTTTTATTATTGTTAAAGAATTAACAGTTTCACAGAATATCTTCCATAAAGTGAGAGAACACTTCCTTATTTTATTGAAGTATTTTTTACACGGCAAAACCAGACACAGGCTGAAAAAAGGTAAAACCTATTTTCAAATATTTCACTTGAACTTACATACAAAAGGGATCAAGCAGGGGGCTTGCCTGGTGGTGCAGGGATTAATAAGCAACCTATGAAGCAATCCACAGCCACTGCAGCACAATTTCAATCCCCATACAGGGAGTTACCCACATAGCGCAGGAGACCTCTCCCGATTCACCCACTGCTCCTTTCAGCAGTGTATTTCAGTTATTCTGCCTGTTCTGTTCCCCACTCTGCCTCTAGTGAATCCTTTCACCCCCCACACCTTTGGCCTATACCCCAGTTCTTGTATGCATAAATAAATACATCTTTATAAAAAACATTATCAACCAAATATTAGCCAATTAAATGCAACAGTAAATAATCAATGTCCGGAGCCGCCTGGAGCATGCGCCGTGTTGCGCAACACACGTGCCATTAATTAAGTTTTGCTTTACCGTTTTGCCTGCTGAGAAACCACAGGTGTTTCCTATTAATCAAATGCGACTGGGAGGTACGATGGGAGGAGCTACCAGGATATAAGAAGAGAACCACGAGAAGGTCAGGAGGTTATTGCGAGAGAGGTTATTGCAAGAGAGGTTACCGCGAGAGGAGCAGAGAGAAGGTCAGGGAAGGTAGAAAGACAGGGAAAAGTAAAAGAAAGGTAAAGGAAAAATAAAGAAGTAAACGCTAGCATCAAGATGTCTCAAGCCGCTCATTTCAATCCTCAGCCCTTCTCTTTTTGTGCCTACGAATCCCGCGGGTCGGTACAAATCAATACATTAGAATTAAGTGGATACATTCCAATTATGAATAGCTAATTCAACATATAAAATTCAACCAATATAATCTACCTATTAACAATATAGTAAAGAAAAATCTGTGGCCTCCCTGGTGGTGTAGGGGTTAAGTCTCAGCATTATCATTGCTACCTCTTGAGTTCATCCCCAGCTAGGGAGCTAACCCACATAGCACAGCAGATGTCTCTTGTCATGGCCCCTGTTATACTCAGTATATTTCAGTAGATCTGAGTGTTCTGTTCCCCACTCTGTCTCTGTTGAATTCTCTCAATCCCCACACCTCTGACCTACACCCGAGTTCTTGTATGCATAAATAAATTAAATAAATAAATAAATATTTTTTTTAATCTTATGTTTTCCTCAATTAGCATAAAAATACTTCAAGGGCCTCCCTGGTGGCGCAGTGGTTGCGCGCTGGGTTGCTAAGCTGCCTGCAGCCTCTGCTGCGCTGGTTCGATCCCCGGCTGCTCCCCGGCCACCGGAGGAGGGTCCCACATGGCGCGCAGACCTCTCCTGCGGCCCGCTGCTCCCCTCAGCAGTGTACTTCAGTCCTTCTGCCTGCTCTGCTCCCCGCTCTGGCTCTGGTGAATTCTCTCACCCTCCTGCGCTTCTGACTGTACCCAGTGCTTGTATAAACAAACAAACAAACAAATAAATAAATCTTCAAAAAAATAAATAAAAAATAAAAATACTTCAAATGCCACATCCAGGGACAGGGAGAAATGGCAATTTAGACACAGGGAGACTGCTTCAAGTAGAGAAAGAGCATTTTCAAAACCTTAGAGCTGGCAATACACATTATATGAAAGATCTACTGTCTCCCCCTTAAGATGCAGAACAATGGTATGTAACTTCTCCCTGCTTTTATTCAGCACAGTGCTAAATATTTTAGTTCAAACTTCTGCAATAAAGAGAAAAGGAAGAGGAAGAAGGGCAAGGAGGGAAGGAAACAAAAGGAGGGATAAAGAAGAATCCCTACTGAACATCATGGAAAACATGAACCCACGATCATCAAAGATTCAAATGCAAGTATCAAAACAACAAAAAGTAGAAATGATAGGTATAAATTGTATGGCTATTGATAAAGTAATAGTGTATTAGATTTGACATAATTGAGGCCTAATTAATTTGGACATCATGACATTAAAATCTTTCTCCTTTCAAATGAAACTACTGATATCAAGAAAATGAAAATGCAACCAGCAGAATGCCAATGTTATTTTTATATCATATATCTGATAAGGCACTTGAATCTAGAATATATAAGGAACAACTACTACTCAACAATAGATAACTGACCTGATTTGGCACATGATCAAATAGATACTTCTTTAAGGAATGTATGACCAATGAGTACATGAAAATATTCTCAGAAGCACTAATCATCAGGGACATGCAAATCAAAAACAAATTACTTACCAACTGAGAAAACTGCAATAAACAAGACAGAAAAAATACAAAGTGTTGATAAGGAAGTGGAGATGTTTGGATTGGAAAACATTCACATACTTCCTCAAATAGAAAATAAAATTACTATTCCAGCAATTATTTCTCCTAGGTATATATATCCAAGATAAATGGAAACATGTATCAACATGAACGCCTTTACACCTATGCTCACAGCAACATTATTCATAACAGCCAAAAAGTGAAAACAACAGCAAGCTGTTGAGAATATGAATGGTTCCTTCCTTTTCATAAATTGCTTGGCAGGAGTCATAGAAGGCATGTCGGAGGAGATGAGAAAAAAGGTGGTTTGTTATCAAAGCACAACAGTAGGGACCCTGGCTGATGAAATTGTATCTTGACTCAATGCACACAATATCCTAAATCACAAAGCACGAAACACACATACACACACACACACACATATACACGGGCAAAACTGTGGCTATTGGGGAAAAAATCATTTAATTGTATAAAGAGCAATATCCACATATTTAATAGTGTAGTTTGAAATGTTACCATCAGGGGAAGGTCAGTAATGTTTACCACAGTGTATTATGATTTGTTAGATCAACATGTCAACACACAATTATCTCAAAATGAAACGAGGAAAGAGGGGGAAGCACTCAATGGGGACTATGGTTGAAGATGATAGATGTTTTGGTGATGGGTGTGTAGTGGTAATGTGCATCTGTGATATAAACCCCTCAATCATATATAGTATTGTAATCCAATGTTCCTTAATATAATAAATATATATACATATATATTAAAGAGTACCTGAGGGCCTCCCTGGTGGTGCAGTGGGTTGAGCACCACGCTGTGAAGCTGTCCACAACCTCCTCAGTGTGGGTTCAATCCTGGCTGGCTGGCGAGAATCCCACATGGCTCAGCAGACCTCTCCTGTCTTGCCCACTGCTTCCCTCACCAGGGTATTTCATCAGTCTGCCTGTTCCCCTCTCTATCTCTGGTGAATCCTCTCACTCCCTACACCTCCGGCCTGTACCCCAGCTCTTTTATAAAAATAAATAAATCTTTAAAAAAGAGTATCTGAAATACTCAAAACAAAAATATAGAAAATAAGGAAAAGTTTGTGTTTATACCTCATTCTATCCACAGAGAGCTATAATCTTTAGTATTTACATAAGGTATTTATATTTTAAAATAACCATATAACATAAACTTCAGAAACATCTTTGCAGACTCAGCTCTAGCAGTAAGGAAAACAAAGGAGAAAATAAACAACTGGAGCTATGCCAAACTAAACAGCTTCTGTTCATCAAAAGAGACAAAGAAACACCCTACTGAATGGGAGAAAATATTTGCACACCATACATCTGATAAAGGATTGAGATTAAAAAATCTACAAAGAGGGGCCTTCCTGGTGGCACAAGGGGTTAAGCACCATACTATGAAGCAATCCGTAGCATCTACAGCACGCGTTCAATCCTGGGCCGGCCAGGGAGAAACCCCATATGGCGTGGCAGACCTCTCCTGTCTCGCCCACTGTTCCTCTTAGCAGTGTATTTCAGTGGATCTGCCTGTTCTGCTCCCCACTGTGTCTCTGGTGGATACTCTCACCCTACTACCTCCACATCTGGCCTGTACCCCAGCCCTTGTATGCATAAATAAATAAATCTTAAAAAAAATCTTCAAAGAGTTTATGTAATTCAATCCAATCAAAAAAATGGGTAGAAAAGCTACATAGACACTTTTACAAAGAAGACATGCAGATGGTCAAAAGACATACGATGAAATATTCATCACCACTTATCATCAGGGAAATGCAAATCAAAATCACGATGAGTTACCACCTCACACCTGAGAGAATGGTCCATAACAAAGAAACCAGAAGCAATTGCTGGTGAATGTGTGGAGAAAACAGAGCCTTTTCATACTGTTAATATAATGCAGCCTATAGAAAGAAGTATGGAGATTAATCAAAAGTCTAAAAGTGGATCTGCCATGAGACCCAGCAATACCATTCTTAGGTGAAAGGGCATGAAAACAATAATTTGAAAGGAAACCTGCACTCCTATGTTTATTGCAGCTGTATTCAGTACAGCCAATGGGAACAACCTAATCCATGAAAACAATCTAAATGCCCCAGAACAATGAATGGATCAAGAAAAGTTGGTATGTATACACAATGGACTATTATTCAGTGATCAGAAGTGACAAATTCATGCCTTTTGCAGCAACATGAATGGAGCTAAAAGGGATAATTCTTTTTTTTTTAAGATTTATTTATGTAAGCATGCAAAAACTGGGGTGTTGCTAGAGGTGCGGGGATTGAGAGGATTCACCAGAGACAGAGTGGGGAACAGAACAGGCAGATTGACTGAAGTACACTGCTGAGGGAATCAGCGGGTGAGACAGGAGAGGTCTGCTGCGCCATGTGGATCGCCTCCATGGCCAGGGATTAAACTAGTTCTGCAGTAGCTGCCAATTGCTTCATAGGTCTCATGCTTAACCCCTGCACCACCAGGAGACCCCTGAAAGGGATAATTCTAAGCAAAGTTAGCCAGAAGGAAAAGGAGAAATATCAGATGGTTTCACTTATATATCAAATATATAAATATCAACAAAAAATCAAATGACAAATTTGAAAGATGATGACAAACTTGAAAGCAGACTGTAGATCTGAGAGGTAAAGGAAGGCAAAGTGAGGGGGAGAGTAGTGTATAAGGTTGGAGGTGTGTGGTGGAGTGTGATGGAGGACTGTGGGTACTGGGGTGGTGGGACAACTATGGTGGCTACACCTGAGGGGTATATTATAATATATATATATATATTATACATATTATATATATTTTATATAAAGCCTATATTGTGAAAAAAAAATGAACAAGATTTTCAAAAAATTTAAAAAACACAATCCTTGGGCCTCCCCGGTGGTTGAGCGCTGGGTTGCGAAGCTGCCCGCAGCCTCTGCGGTGCCAGTTCGATCCCCGGCTGCTCCCAGGCCACCGGAGGAGGCTCCCACATGGCGCGCAGACCTCTCCTGCCGCCCGCTGCTCCCCTCAGCAGTGTACTTCGGTCCTTCTGCCTGCTCTGCTCCCTGTTCTGGCTCTGGTGAATTCTCTCACCCTCCCACGTTCTGACTGTACCCAGTGCTTGCATAAATAAATAAATAAATAAATAAATAAATAAATAAATAAATAAATCTTAAAAAAAAAACCCACAATCCTTATAGTTACACAGTAGCTCCATTTTATAGATGCTGACACTGAATCTTTGAGAGATTACATAATTTGCCCAGAAAAGTATTTCAGCTTGACTTTAGTTTCCTAATGTCAGAACCACATGATTTTTCTGTTGCACTGTGACATTTCATATGAATTTAAAAAGAATGAAAGAGAACAACCAAGGCTCCAAGAGCAATAACAGGGAAAAATGCACATACTAGTCAAAGCAAATGCATAATTAAGATATAATCAATTAGGCCATTTTACTGTTGTGCATTCTGGTTTTCATCCATGAGGTGAAGTTTTTTGTTGACACCTACATATCTATTCAGCATGGCCCTTTGACAAAAGGATAAAATGATGAATGTATATGATGAAATACCCTGGTCCTAGGAGAATTTCACATTCTAAGTAAACTAATTCCTCCCCCAAGAAAAGAGAGACTCTTAAGGCAATTGATTTTTCGGTAACGATCTTACTTCTAAATATTTTCTCTAAATATGCTTTGCTGAATCACTGCAGGAATGCACAATAAGACTTTCTATCTCACCTTTGTGACAACATAATGATGTTAGGTTAAATCTGAAAATGCAATGTAGTTGATACAGCTGCTCTCTGTGAACCTGGTTTGGTAGGCTCACTTTGTTTGCATGCTTGTTTATTTTTGAAATAAAACTATCTGCCCTGGATTCTAATACATATATTCTAATGAACTGCTGTTTCAATGATCCCCTCTGGCTTTCATGGGACCCATTAAATCATTTGTCTTGATATTATTGAAAAGTGAGGCTTGATATTAATGGCTATCACAATCAGTGATTGTGATCTTTCCTAAAGGACTTTACCTATATTCTCAATAGAACACATAACAATCTGGAAAGTACTACTATCATCCCACCTATTTGACTAACTATATGACTGCTTGAGGAGAGAGGTTAAGAAATGTGTCTTATATGATGTACAAACAGATTTGATCCCAAGCAGTTAGTTTCTAGGGTCTTTAAATTTAATCAATAGGCTGTGTATTTTACAAGATTATTTCCAAAATCCCTGTCAACTTTGTGTTTTATAGTTGAACTCAATATGTTTTATTCACTGCATAATAGGACACGTGGTCTTTCACAAACTTGCCCTCAGGAAACCCTTATTCAAACATTAGGACAGGGAATCCTTAGATTAAAACAGAGTACCTGGGGATTCCAAAAGGCCATGATCTTTTTTTTTATGATTTTTAATTTTATTTATTTTTTATAAATACTATTTTTCTATTTTTATTTATTTATTTATTTATTTTAAATAATAAATTTTATTTTTATATTCCCCATACAATTGCAACCCCCCCATTCTGACCCCAATCCCTCCCCTCCCGCCCCCCACCCCCCAAAAAGTGTCTCTGTTTCATAGTTTTTTGTTGATTTTGATTTTCACTTTCTTGTAGTTATTCATTTTCCTGGTCCCTTATTTAAGTTTTCTAGATTCCTGCTATGAGTGAGACCATCCGGTATTTTTCTTTTTCTTTTTGGCTTATTTTGCTGAGCATGATCCCTCCTTGTTACAGCCATTGTGAAGTGAACCACTAAAAGACTACTTTAAAATCCCAAAAAAACATGTAGAGAAGGCAATGATTCATTTCCCTGTCCCTTTGGGATTGTTGTTAAGCTTTTGGAGACAGAAAGAATAGAAAACTGGGGTCACACAGCCCCCAGCATGATACAGTAGCTATTGTTTTTGAAAAAAAAAGATGATACAATATATTTACTAAAGAAAATAGCAGCTATATTGGGCCTCCCTTGGTGGCACAGGTGGTTGAGCACAATGCTGTGAAACAATCCACAGCCTTTGCAGTGCCGGTTCAATCCAGGCCAGCAGCCAGCTAGGGTCCCACATGGCGCAGCAGACCTCCCCTGTTGCACGCGCTGCTCCCCTCAACAGTGAATTTTGTCAGTCTACCTGTTCTGTTCCCCGCTCTGTCTTGGGTGAATCCTCTCACCCTCCCGCAAATCTGGCCTATACCCCAGTTCTTGTATAAATAAGTAAATAAATAAATAAATCTAAAAAAAAATCTATTTAAAAAAAAAGAAAACAGCAGCTATAAAATATATTGAAAATCCAAATAACATTTTAAAAATACAAATATATAGATGTGATTGTCTCTCTAACTCTGCTTAGGGATAGTGCAAATTGCTTATTTTATGTGAGTAAAAAAAGGATGGATTATGAATTATTGCCAAGTTAAGAGACATCCTTTCTCAAAACTAATGGGGGAGGTGGAAGGTATTTTCAGTGATGATGGTAAAGACATCAACCACTAATTGACATGATTTAAATACAATAAACCTTTTGATCCTCAAATAGTACTCTGAGGTATTACCATACCTGCTATTTATGAGGAAAGTGAAATTCAGAGATGTTAATAAATATGCCACACAGAAAAATAAGTAATTTCCTGCTTTGGCCCACACTTTGCAGTATTATGAAGACTCCTGACATAGGCCTCTTTAATGTAATATAAGAAGAAACAAGTAACTAGAGCTGTAGCTTGTTTTCCAAAGTTGCTTAAAAACCCGAAAGGCATTTCTCACATAATATTCCTTTCATTCATTCAAAAAAATTGAGTAGGGCCTCTCTGGTGGTGCAGGGGTTAAAGACAACAACACTATCAAGCTATCACCAGCCACAGCCACATGAGTTCAATCCCAAGCCAAGGAACTACCTAGTAGACCTCTCCTGTCTTGCCCACTGCTCCCCTCAGCAATGTAATTCAGTAGATCTGCCTGTTCTACTCCCCATTGTGTCTCTGGTGAATTCTCTCATCCCCACACCTCTGGCCTGCACCCCAGTTCTTGTATGCAAAAATAAATAACTCTTTATAAAATTGAGTATGGGGTCTCCCCTGGTGGCACAGGTGGTTGAGCGCAGCACTGTGAAACTCTCCGCAGCCTCTGCAGTGCTGGTTTGACCCCTGCCAGCTGGCAAGGGTCCCACATGCTGCAGCAGAGCTCTCCTGTCTTGCCCGCTGCTCCCCTCAGCAGTGTATTTCATCAGTCTGCCTGTTCCGTTCCCCGCTGCCTCTCTTGAATCCTCACCCTCCCGTGCACCTGGCCTTTACTCTGTTCTTGTATAAATAAATAAATAAAGCTTAAAAAAAATTTTAGAAATTAAGTATGAGGGCTTTTTTTCAAAGTAAGCTATAATGAAATGAGTGTTTTCTGTTTTTCCAGATATAATTCTATAGGAAACAGAGAAATCAAATACATGGATGGAATAATATATTATGTGCACTGCATTGAGTTGGGACATGCAGGGAAAAATTGACAGGAAGAACAGCAGCCGCATAAATAAATAAATCTTTTAAAAAATGGATCTTCAGGGCCTCCCCGGTGGCGCAGCAGTTGAGCGCTGGGTTGCGAAGCTGCGCGCGGCCTCTGCGGCGCCGGTTGGATCCCGGCTGCTCCCCGGCCACCGGAGGAGGGTCCCACATGGCGCGCAGACCTCTCCTGCCGCCCGCTGCTCCCCTCAGCAGTGTACTTCGGTCCTTCTGCCTGCTCTGCTCCCCGCTCTGGCTCTGGTGAATTCTCTCACCCTCCCGCGCTTCTGACTGTACCCAGTGCATGTATAAACAAAACAAACAAAGAAACCAGCAAAACAAATAAATAAAGCATGCCTCTATAAAAAAAAAAAAAAAAAAAATGGATCTTCAAAGATGTTAATGAGATATGTCTTGTAGTGTTTTACCTACATTTTCTTCTACATATTTTATGGTTTCGAGTCTTATGTCCAGTTCTTTTATCCATTTTGAGTCGGTTTTTGTGTATGGTGAGAAGTAGCAGTCTTCTTTGATCCAGCAATTCCACTCCTAGGGATCTACCCAAAGGGCACAAAAACATTAATTCAAAAGAACACCTGTATACCTATTTTTGTTGCAGCACTGTTTACAATAGGTAAAACTGGGAAACAACATAAATGCCCAAAAATAGATGACTGGATCATGAAGATGTGGTATATATACCCAATGGAATATTACTCAGCAATTAAAAAAGATAAACTCATGCCATTCACATCAATGTGGATGGAACTAGAAGGAATTATGCTCAGTTAAATAAACAAGAAGGAAAAAGAAAAATATAGGATGGTTTCACTTATAGCAGGAATATAGGAGACCCAAATAAAATATCAGTGTAAAAAAATAGGAATACAAAACACAACAAAGCAAAATCAGACAATTATAAACCAGAGACATCCTGCAGGGGAGAAGGAGGGAGAGGGATCAGAGGGAGGGAGGGAGGAGCACAGGAGATTGTGGTGATGGTGCACGGGTACATTGGTGAAGGAGATTCTATAGGGACTTCACCTCGTGGGGGAAGTAAATATTGTTTAAAAAGGAACAATGATGTAAAAAATAAATATTTTTTTTTAAAAAAGGGCCTCCCTGTGGCACAAGGGGTTAAGCACAGCACTATGAAGCTATCCACAGCCTCTGCAGCATGAGTTAGATTCTGAAAGGCCAGGGAGCAACCCACATGGCACAGCAGACGTCTCCTGTCTCACCCATTTCTTCCCTCAGCAGTGCATTTCAGTCAGACTCCCTGTTCTGTTCCCCACTCTCTCTGCTGAATCGTCTCACCCCCTGCACCTTTGACCTGTACCCCAGTCCTTGTATGCATAAAATAAACAGTAGCAGCTCAGTAAAACTGTGAGAATCTAATAGATATTAGCTACTTGGAGCCATGGGCAGTTGACATCAATGTGGTATAGCCTGAGTTACAGACAAGTTTTAAATGATGAGATGATTGTAACCCTTTGAAAAAATTAATAAAGTTCATTGTGGTTCAGCCAGAGAAGTTAAAGAACTGAACTTGTAAAGGTAGGCAGAAACAGGTTATTCAATAACCAAGAAATTTGCATATCACTGCTCTTTTTTTTTAAAGATTTATTTATTTATGCATACAAGAGCTGGGGTACAGGCAAGAGATGCGGGGGGTGAGAGGATTCACTAGAGACAGAGTGGGGAACAGAACAGTCAGACTGACCAAAATACACTGCGGAGGGGAGCAGTGGGTGCGACAGGAGAGGTCTGCCTTGCCATGTGGGTTTTTCCCTGGCCAGCCGGGGATGGAACCCGTGCTACAGAGGCTGTGGATTGCCCGATAGTGCCGTGCTCAACTCCCTGCACCACCAGGGAGGCCCAAGATATCACTGCTCTTGAAGTACACTAATATCAGAACAGAGACTGGGTCTAGAAAATCTAAAGAAGTGATATGAGCAGTACCCACATAATGAGCCAGAACCCCCACCAACATGTTAAAAAGACACTTCCAGACCCCTACTGACTCAGTAGCCACAAGATCAAAAATTGTTCAAACAGACCCTTTAGTAATCTGTCACTTATAGTTTAGGTCTTCCTGCTATAATACATTCTGCTCTTGTACGTCTGTTGTAATCTACGATTCTCTGTATCTGCCTGTCTGTATCTCAAATATCGTGGAGAGCATTTTCTTTAGTGATCTCAATTTTGTGATGGAACTAAGAATGGCTGCTGATTTTCGGTGTATTCAACATTTTTCTCCTGAGACTAGAAGTATAACTTCTAAGCTCCATATTTGATAAATCAGGGGGAGAAGTCAGCTGAGTTCTGTTTTATTCATTCTTTTTCCTTAGTTTCACTCATATTGGATACTCTAAATAATTCTTTAAATTCACTCATCCTTTCTTCTGCTAGCTCAAAGGTGCTCATAAGCCTCATTAGTAATTATTTTAATTTAATATAGTCTATGTATCATCTCCAAAATATCAATGAGGTTCTTCAAAAAATAATTCATATCTTCTATTTTACAATTTATATATCTATATTGGTCAGACATTATTTTTATTTTCTAATTAATTGCATGTATGGTATTTCAGAGTTTTAATAGTATTTATAATTTATAATTATATATAATTTTAATATGCATTATATTATAATATATTAATATATAAAATTGAATATATTATATGTGTGAATCTAAATATGTGAATATAATATATATAAAATATATATATAATTTTAAATATATGCATATAATATATTATATATATTATATATATATATATAAATTATTTCCAGGCTTTTCTGCACTCCCTCCATTAGCATTGCATGCCTGATGGCAGCATCTGCATTTTGTTACATTCTTATATTCAGTTGTATTATTTACTTCTGTAGGCCATGGCTGCAATACTGAGGTATTTGCCAAGAGAAGCAGAGGCAGGAGAAGAGAGAGAACAGGTGAGAGAAAAGGAGAGAAAACGCCAGAGAGCCATCAAAGAGGGAAGCTTCATCCAGTGGCATCCCAGCCCTCTGGCACCCTACTTGCAGTGTACCTGGTTGCTGCACTACATGTAAAAGCCCAATAAAACCCTAAAAAAGCCACCGAGGGCCCCAGAACTCTCCTTTACCTGTATGCTCCAATCATAGAAAACCTGCTCTGAGCCTTCCTGGCACTGCAATATATTAAATGATATATGAATATAATTTACAATTATAACTATTCACTATTTTAATATCTGGACTTCTTCTGGGATAATATCTATTATCTTACTCCATTCTCCCCTGCCTATAGTGTGTCTCTGGTGTATAGTTACTTATTGATTTTGATTTTTATTTTATTATAATGAGTCTTTTTCCTGGTCCCTTATTTAAGTTTTCTAAATTCCTGCTATGAGTGAGACCGCCCAGTATTTTTCTTTTTCACTGAGCATGATCCCTTCCAGTTTCATCCATGTTGCTGCAAATTGCATGAGTGTATCTTTCTTGATTGCTGAGTAATATTCCATTGTGTATATGTACCACATCTTCTTGATCCAGTTGTCTTTTTTTGGACATTTGGTTTGTTTCCATAGCTTACCTATTGTAAATAGTACTGCTATAAACATAGGGTTCAGGTGTCCTTTGGAATTAATGTTTCTGTGTTCTTTGGGTAAACACCTAGGAGTGGAATTACTGGATCATGTGGAAGCTCCATCTTTAGCAGATTGAGGAAATTCCTCTCAGCTCTCCACAGGTGGTTGGGCCAGTTTGCACTCCTACGAGCAGTGCAGGAGAGTTCCTTTTTTTCCCACATCCTCACCAACATTTGTTGTTGCTATTTTTTTTTTTATTATGTGCCATTCTCACTGGTATAAGATGGTATCTCATTGTAGTTTTGATTTGCATTTCCCTGATTACAAGTGATATTGAACCTTTTTTCATATGCCTGTTGACCATTTGCATTTCCTCTTTGGAGAAGTTTCTTTTTAGTTCTTTGGCCCATTTTTTGGCTGGGTTATTTACTTTGTTTTTGTTGAGTGTCATCAGCTTTTTGCAGATTTTTGTGATCAGTCCTTTATCATTAGTGTTGTGTGCAAAAATTTTCTCCCTATCAGTGGGATGTCTATTTGTTTTGGTTATTGTCTCTTTTGTTGTACAGAGCTTTTTAATTTAATGTAGTCCCAGCTGTTTATCTTTGCTTTCACTATCACTGCTTTGGGTGATGTGTCTTTAAAGATGTTACTGAGGTGTATGTCATGTAGTGTTTTGCCTATGTTTCCTTCTATATATTTTATGGCTTCAGGTCTTATTTCTAATTATTTAATCCATTTTGAGTTGTTTTTTGTGTATGGTGTGAGGTAGTAGTCAAGCTTCATTTTTTTGCATGTAGCAACACAGTTTTCCCAGTACCATTTATTGAACAAACTTTCTTTGCTCCATTGCATATTTTTTGCTCCTTTGTCAAAGATTAGTTGATCCTAAATCTGTGGATTAATTTCTGTATTTTCTATTTGGTTCCATTGGTCTGTGTGTCTGTTTTTGTGACAATACCATGCAGTATTGATTATTGTGGCTTCGTAGTATAATTTGAAATCTGGGAGTGTGATATCTCCATTCCCTTCTTTTTTTTTTTTTTTTTTTTAATCAGGAGAGCTTTGGCAATTCAGGGTTTTCAGTGATTCCATATGAATTTCATCAATAGTTTTTCTATTTCTTTGAAGAATGTCATTGAAATTTTTACTGGAATAGCTTTGAATCTGTAATTTGCTTTTGGTAAGATGACCATTTTGATAATGTTAATTCTTCCAATCCATGAGCAGGGGATGTCTTTCCATTTCTTTGTGTTTTCTTCTATTTCTTTTAACAGTGTTTTATAGTTTTCTTTCTATAGGTCCTTTACCTCTTTTGTTAGGTTTATTCGCAAGTATTTGATTTTTTTGTTTGTTTCAATAATAGAAGGGATGGTTTTATTGGACATGCTTTAACAGTTCTTTTTTATTTCATAATTTTCATTGAAAATTGAAGATTTAAAATAATGGAATGTGGCAATTCTATAACACTCTTATAAGAAAAATTAGTAAATCAGGCTATTTTTTGTAATCCACACAGTAGAAAACCCATACCTTGAAATGATATGCTTTCCACCTTTCTAACACCTAGCAAACAACAAATGGGCCTTGCATTTTCAACAGTGTCTTGATTGTGTGGCTATGAGCACTTAACTGTGTAAAGGGGAGTAGGGAGTGGATTTATTGCTCTGCCTCTCTCAGAGTTGGAGTCTCTCTTGCTCTGTCTGCCTGCCTTTTGTGTATGGTCCCCTGTTTCAGCATTAAAGGACTGCTAAATCTACCAAAGGCTCCAAATTCTCTTCTTTTCTGTGAAAAATGACAATGAACCTACCTGGCCTGGAATGGTTGCATGACAACCCTACATCTTTACAGCGTTTACTGTTGCTATTATTTGTTGTTGCATTGTCCTCTCTTTGGAGACTTTTCTGTACTGAATATGTAATGGCTGTATTATTCTCTATTATTATCCATGTGTACCCAATGAAGTTTCTACTTACTCTCTCTATGTATAAGACATGTGTGTGGTGCCATGCCTCAAATGCTCTGGAAAATAAAAATTCTATCATATCTTTTACTCTACTTGTGTACAACCTCAAGGTCACCCTGAGATTGAAGAAAGGGCTATATGCATGTCCTTGATGTTGAATTTAGCACTCTGGAGACACAGAAATTAATTGGAGCTTTTCATTGTCTCATATGGATAATACAGTTTCCCATATTTTATTTTTAAAATTTTTGAACCACTTCTTGTTTGTCCCATTGGTATTTGTTGGCATAGCAGGTACAATGTTAAACAGTTCTCATTGGTGGGGCCTTCAAAAACATCCTGGAGATAGGGATTTTCTTATATGCAAATTTGAGTTATGTCAAATAAAATGAGTCACTATGAAATGGGCTTTTCTAAGGAGCTATCAAAAAAATCAAATAGTGTTGATTTTCTGTAAAGAGAGCTTTTTAAAAGATATCAGTTATCCTAACTTCACTGGGAGCTATGCTGCTAATTTTCACATGTACCGTAATGGAGAGATTGCTGGTTTAAAACACTAGTGTGGAAGGTGGGACAGGGGATGAAAAGAGGGCAGTTTTGGAAAGTAACAAATTTAGTAAAATAGGGAAAGTTTGTCTCTCTTACCAAAATTCATTTTTCATGAATAGACACATTTTAGATTTTAGATCAATTATTTCTAGACTTCAGAAAATGTTTATTTTAATATTTTTGTCAGGGTTCTCATCCTTTTGTGAAACAGTGGATTTTGCAGGGGTCCTTACCATACACAGATATACATATATATCTGTGTATGTACATACATGTATGCACATATACAAATCTATATAATCATATATAGATTCTTCTATTTATATACACTTATATATTTATTACCACATATGATATAATTATATTACATATATTCAACCTTTAAATGTTATGCACAAATATTTTATATATTTATATCTTAAACAATTACAATATCTGCATATATACTATATATGTATCCATAGTTTTTATATTTTATTATTTTCTCTCTCCATATATAATATATAGAACACAATTTTTATATATAATTTAATACTTGTTCAAAGTAAGCATATGCAAAATTTATCAGATGTGAGAAACATTTTTTACTTAAAATATTTAAATAATAATGTTAAAGTGGTTCTGTATGAAGATGATGATAATGTTCATGATTCTATGATGAATTAAATAGTTTCTTTTTATATTTCATCATATATTCTAGCAAACTCAAATATTCCTGAAATTAGAATGTGAGTTAAATACCTAGAATTTAGGGCACTCAAAGAAAGTCACTTGTCCTCATAATATAAATGACACTTATAAAATGACACTTTATAAGGTTTTGAAAGAGTAACATCTAAAAAAATACCAAGTTAATAAGAGTAAATTATTCTAAAATTATTGTAAGAAAGCTAGATATTTCACTCTACAAAAGCAATAATTCCACTAAGTAAAATTAGAAAAAGGATAGAATGATAACACTTTAAAATAATTAAACAAATGGGAAAACTTGAAATAATGCAAAAATTGAACAACCAGCTTTTGTGACAGTGAAATATAACTTTCTTTGTTTTAATATGTATATACACACACACATCTCAAGGCAGTACTGAGATCAAACATCTTTGATCTTTATGTGAGGACATGATTTATTTTAGATTCTTTTTAATTTAATTCAGTTTAATAAATAATTATTCTTAGCCTATGTCTTGGTATTGTGGATATTCACTCTAGAATACAGTTGGCTATGATTATAAATTTCAGAGGAATATTTTGAAAAGGTATGAATCAATTTAACATTTGATGAATGAAGGTGATTTAAATATCAGAGAAATAATGTACCACTTTACTTAAGCTTGCATTTCTAAAATAATGAGTCTGTTGTTACAAGGTTAGGGAATGTTCAAAAAGAATTACCAAATTGATCATCAGAAATAAGAACATTGTTAAGGTCAATGATAAAATTTTTCAAAGTGGGACAGTCATAATGATAGCATCAGGAATTTGAGAGTATAATAGTCTTGGAGACAATGTAATTTAAGGGTTGGAAAACTCCCATTCTGTTGTTCTGTTAAAAGTTGGATCAGCCACCTTCTTGTAATGGTCTGTGAGCTAAAATTGATTGTTATTACATTTTAAAGATTTTAAAAAGTAAACAAAAGCTATTTTGTGAAAAATAAAAATCATGTAAATGTCAAATTTCAGTGTCTATATACACGGTTCCTTAGATGACAAGCACACAAATATTTGCTAAATTAGTGTTTAGAACAGTTCCCTTACTAAAACGGCAGAGTTGAAAGGGTGCAATAGATAACAGATAGCCCCTCAATGCCCAAACACTTTATTCTTCAGTGTTTTACAAAAACATCTGATGACTCCTGACATATTAGAACTTTTCTTAACACAAGGAGGGTATTTTCAGAGTTTTGATTATCTGCACAATGTCCTGCAAATTGTTCATAGCATAGCTAAAATCATATTCCAAATATCCTGACTACCTATGGGAATTTTCCATTGTATGTATCTAGCTCCCTGCATTTCCTCCATCTTAATAGAATCACATACTCGTAGTACTTAATGTCTGAGGGAGTTCAGAAGTTTGTAGATCATCCATTATCTATCCTATGCTATGCCAGTCATTTGTGAGTTATGTATTTATTTAATCTGACCATTAAAACACATAGACCGTTGATCCTTCAGTATCTGAGTCTTTCTCTCTAACTCTCTCATCTATCTATCATTTGACATATGCGTGTACATGTGTTTTATATATATATATATGTATATATATATATGTGTGTGTATATATATGTATATATATGATATATATGTGTATGTGTGTGTGCATGTGCACATACCGCATTTCTGTATAAACCGTAATTTAGATATTTTCCTGAAAGTTTTGCAAGTATCATCTTAGTTAATCCACTCCATTAAAAAGAAAAATTTATTTAAACACATGCAATTTGCAGCAACATGGATGGTGCTGGAAGGGATCATGTTCAGCAAAATAAGCCAGAAAGAAAAAGAAAAATACTGGATGGTCTCATTCATAGCAGGAATCTAGAAAACTTAAATAAGGGACCAGGAAAATGAATAGCTATAAGAAAGTGAAAATTGAAATCAACAAACAACTATGAACCAGAGACACTCTATGGGGAGTGGGGGACGGGGAGGGGAGTGATTGGGGTCAAAATAAGGGGGTTGCAATTGTATGGGGAATATAAAAATAAAATTTATAAAAAAAAGAAAAATTTATTTTAATCACATAACAGTGTTTAAGTCCTTTTATTTAGAAGTTCTTGAGTAATCAATAACTTAGCTCACCTTGCATTATTTCCTAGACATTATTTTCACAGTAGAAGACAAAAATAACTGCATCCTGAAGCTCTCTATAAATCTGTTATTCTCAGTCTACAATATAATTCAGACTACTTTGCAGACCTATTAAAAAGTACATTTTCTAATGTACAACACAGAACCCCTGAATCAAAAACTGGGGGAGAAGTCAGAGTATAGAACATTCAAAGTGTTGTTGACATTTATATTTCCAACATAGAATTGTAAAACTAAAATGCATGTTTGAATTCATGCCACCATTAGAGAATATTTGTGTTCCAATTAAGTTTTATTTTTATGTTTTATCAAACCATGTTGAATTTTAGTAAAACTGGGAACAATTTAGAGAAACCTAAGATTTGTAACTACAAATAGTACCCAGGATTCTCTCTAAAATGTATTTGGGGAAAGTACTCCCACCCCACTCTTGGATGAAAATGTTGACCAGTCACTGACTTATTTGTTTTTTTTTTAAGATTTATTTTTTTATTTATACAAGTGCTGGGGTACAGGCCAGATACATGGGAAGGTGAGAGGATTCACCAGAGACAGAGTGGGGGAACAGAACAGGCAGACTGACGAAACACACTGCTGAGGAGAGCAGCGGGTGAGACAGGCGAGGTCAGCTGCGCCATGTGGGATTCTGGCTGGTTGGCCAGGATCAAACCCGTGCTGCAGAGGCTAAGGACAGCTTCACAGTGCGGCGCTCAACTCCCTGCACCATCAGGGAGGCCCTCTGATATTCTTTTAAATTAAAATACTATTGTCACTTTAACTTATAAGAGCACTCTTAAATTGGTGATTAAATATGACTGACTCCACTTTATAACAGAACAATGCCCTTGATTTAAACACCTATTGTCTTTTTTCCCTAGTTGGATCTTTTATGATCTGACAACTAAAATAATAGAGTGGGCTTCTATCACCTGCTTTAAGGCTGTATATTGTGCATTAAAAAATCTTTTCAGTGATGTATGTGCATAGCAGTGTGCATATAGGTGTTAAAAATGATACTAAAATTCTTACGCAACTGTGTTATGATTCATCTTTCTCTAGATTTGAGAGTTGTTTAAAGCTTATTAATTCTCTGGTGGTTCATCAAAGATCATCACTGAGAACTTATGTTTGACTATCACATGAGTGATACATTTTGTTCAAGATGCCAACTTTCCCCCTCAGCCCATGGTTTATGTTGTTTGTATGTTGTTATAGCATGTGAACTATACTTTTGTGTTTTAATCAAAAATTATCATTTAACTTCCTGCTACAAAGAAAAAATGCAGAAGTCTTTGGAGTCTATCTAAGTGGATATATCTTAAGAGATCATTCTCTGTGCTAATACAAATTCTGATCCCTGGCTTCACTCCATACTTGCTAATATAGAAACTCTGCTGACAATGCATAATTCACACCTTAGCTAGCTCTTCCAAAATGATTTTGTATGGTAATATTTCAGAAGCTACAAAAAATGTTCTTTCTTCATTCATTCAGAGAAGGAAGAAGGAAAATAACAGAATCAACTGTAAAAGAGGAAAATAAAGATAGGGCTAGCAATCTTTAGGGGATAATTCTTTTAATAAAATATTGAGTAATGAGTTATTATTTTATCATTCATTGATGAATATTTGGTCACAAATGAAAGACTGTAGATTGCTTACACATGTATTTTTAATTTTTTAAGATTTATTTTTATTTATTTATGCATACAAGAACTGGGGTGCAGGCCAGAGGTGAGAAGAGTGGTTTAGAGGATTCACCAGAGACAGAGTGGGGAGCAAACAGGAGGACTGACTGAAACACACTGCTGAGGGGAGCAGAAGGGGAGGCAGGAGAGGTCTGCCACACCATGTGGTTTAGCTCTCTGGCTAGAGATTGAACTCAGCTGCAGTGGCTGTGGATAGCTTTATAATGCTGAGACCTAACCCCTTGTACCACAAGGGCAGCCCCCATTGCTTAAAAATTTAAATAGAAAATTATCAGGTTAACAATTAAAATGTAATCTTTACATGAATTTTTCAATTTCAAATAGTGTCTATTTTTCAATGAAAAAAATTATTTGTTAGCTTTAACTATATTTACTTTGAGCTTTTTGTTGTTTAGATAACAAAATTTTAAGAGTAAAAATAATAAAAATACTAAAGATACAGTAAAATTTATGTCATGTTACGTATGCAGAGTTGGAATTAAAAATTGAATTTTATCACAATAGAAAAGAATGGTAAATTTAAAATTCAGAGGTTATTACTCATACTCTTCAGGTGAATTTTTCAAATAAGCTTATTCTGTCATCATTTCATTTCTATTGGCCTTTTATTTCGGCTTACCACTAAATTATTTTAATTGAGATGTGGAGTGAAAATGGACACATTTCTTATAGCAGTGGTAATGTACTTTTCCAATTTCTTTTTTTTTAATTAATTTATTTTTAAGTGAAATAGTATTTGGATACTCCCATCAGGGATTGCCACCAGAATGTCCACCACCAAATCACCCACAGTCTATCACCACAGTCCTGTGTGCTTCCTTCCCTCTTTGTTCTTACCTCTCTCTTGCCACCTCCCCACTGGCGCTTCAATTGTGTAGTCAGCTTTCAAGGGTTAGTTAGTTTGTTTGTTTGTTTTTAAGATTTATTTATGTATGTATGTATGTATGTATGTATGTATGTATGTATGTATGTATTTATTTATACAAGCACTGGGTACAGTCAGAAGCACGGGAGGGTGAGAAAATTCACTAGAGCCAGAGCAGGGAACAGAACAGGCAGACCAACGAAATACACTGTTGAGGGGAGCAGTGGGCACGGCAGGAGAGGTCTGTCACACCATATGGGACCCTCGCCTGAGGCCTGGGATCGAATGTTCCCTGCAGAGGCTGCGGCAGCTTCACAGCCCAGGGCTCAACCACTGTGCCACCAGAGTAGGCCCTCAAGGGTTAGTTTTTAACATTGCCTTTATCTCAGTACTAGTTTTGTTACTTTTTCATTTCACATATTAGTAACAACAACTGACATGTATCATTTTCCTTCTGACTTATTTCACTTATCACGTATTTATTATAGAAGTATTTAAGACCACATAATATTGAATACTAGTTATGAAAACATTTTTGTATTTACTATTTAAAAAAATGAACATTAAGTTTCCAGTAGATAGATGAACTTGTATAATTGAAACTTAGATAGTCACCTCTGAAAATTTCAGGTTATATAATCTTAGCATTTTTATCATTATGTAACTTATATTTCATAAGTGTGGTGTCCCAGAAGACTCTGTGAGCTAACGAACAATACCTATAGTTAGAACACAATTTTAGTAAAAATCAAATATGATATAATACTTCTGAGGAAATGGAACTATCTTTTCTAAACAGGTAGTAAATGCATGCTTCGTTTGAAGAAAATGAGTTTGGTTTTTAGCATGTTAAATTATACATAATAGGTATAAAAAGCATTTTTTTCTAAATTTGACAATGCTGATTCTTTATGACCACTCTTTTCTCTTGCCTTCTTTCTGACTGAATCTTTAATGAAATCCAAGTCTGGCCTTTGTCAGATTGTCCCTTAGATTGTATGTGGCAGGTGGAC
Source organism: Talpa occidentalis (assembly GCF_014898055.3). Taxonomy (NCBI): domain Eukaryota; kingdom Metazoa; phylum Chordata; class Mammalia; order Eulipotyphla; family Talpidae; genus Talpa; species Talpa occidentalis. The sequence goes on from NW_026555331.1 coordinate 70,177,185, forward strand.
ATTTGTCCTAATGATTAACTCAGATCTTTTTCAAAGGAAGCCCATCTGTTCCTCAAGATATCAGGTTGGTATTTTTGAATCTAGTCACAGATGTTCTCTCTTATTTCTATGTACCTTAGGTGGGCTTGTTTGGAGCCTGTTCAGACTGTGTATGTCAGGCAGTTATCTGTGAAGACCTGTGATACTGGACAGAGATCAAAAGTGATTTGCTTTGCTTGGCTTTTGGAATCCTCACAGCCAAATGACACTTAAAGTTGAATTTAGTTAACCACAAGAGAAGACACTAGGACTTTTATGTAAATACTGCATTCATTTTTATTCTAAGAAGTTCAAAGACAAACTTTGACATACTTTTATGCAAGTTTCACATAGAAATTCCTCTGCTACCTCTAGGAAAAAATTTTGTATCAGGGAAATAAGACTTGAGAGTCCATACTTAACAGTTCTAGAAAATATGAAGAGAATGTTTGCAGACTATTTGAGTGAAAATGTAAGTAGTTTTATGTCGGACAGGAGATGGCATGAGAACTTGGAGAGAAAGAAACAGTGAATAAAAGAAAAATAACTATTGAAAGCACAGAGGTGAGAAGTATTAAGGAAAAATTGTTCCCAAGGCTAGTGAGGCCGAGGCAATTTGACTCATGTATTCAGCATATAAATCAACTCTGTGAGAGGAACTATTTTTCCAAGAAGAAACATTGTAGATACTCAGCACTCCTTAAAAAGGTCAGTAAGTCCTCCCTTGAGGGAAAGTACAGTAAGAATTTTGGTGTACTAAGCAATATAATGAAGGAGAAAGCCAGTAGGAAATTCCAGATCAGTCAGTTTGGAAACAGTGAAAAAATGAGTTGCTTGTAGTAGAAGCTGAGAACAACAGGAAGCCAAAGGGGAGATTTGGAGTGAAGGTGTTTCTGCTCAATAACTTCTCCTTCCATCACTGGAAATTGGATTGACAAATGCAGACATGCTAGTGGGTGATCCGTCTCATTCCTCATCACAGTAATCTAAGGCTCACAAATATTTCATTCACAGAATGATGCTAATTTCAAAAACACTACATTATACAATGACATAAATTCTCAGACTCTAAGCAGAGGCTCACTCCAGGATAGAGATGAGATTCCCCCACCCCCATTCCAATATCACTTCGTTGAATAGCCTTTGCATTTGTGGCTCTGGTAGTCTCAAAATGAATTTTCCTTAACAGTGTTGGCATTAGCTTTGATTTAAGTCTCTTAAACAGGAAAACAGCCAAAAGTCTAAGAGCTTGGACTAACTTGTTTGTTTTCTAAGTAGATTAATTAGGAAATCTAAGAAATGTTTTATCCACATTGCATCATTTCTTATTTCATCTAGTGAAATATAAAAGTTTGTTTTTTTATTACTTCTCTTGCCCATTTTGATGCTTCCCTCTAGTGATTTGTAAGCATTCTGGAAATAAGCTTGATGGTCCAATTGATGCATTCATTTGGAATGAGAGGAAAAACACACTAATTTTTCCCAATGTCATATCCTTAAAGAAACTTGTGTCTGATTGTTCCAGCTATTTTAACAAAAGAAAATCTTTCATCTTGGTAACTCTCTTTCTCACTGAGCTATGACTTCTACCACCAAGAAATGCAGCCATGACTACCACCAACAAATAGTGCAATAATTAAGTATATTTTGTCACAGTCAAAATAGTTACCTAAAATTAATTTCCTTTCTCACTGCTCACTCTTTCCTGTCCATAACTTTTAATAAATAAATTAAAAAGATTATGAGCATCTTCTATATTACAGACAACATACATAACATATAATGATAATCTAACTATGCTTACTAAGAAAAATAACCTTGACCTAGTATAATGCAAGACAACTTGCAAAAAAGTTTCACTTGAACATCTTATATCGGTATCTAAAATAAATCCATGACTTAAGCAGATGGAAGACTGTGATTTTGTGATTTATAGTAAGAATTATGTATTTTGTCTTTGCTCTTGAAACCTTTGAAATTATCCAAGTGAGAAAATCAAAAAGGTGGGTTTTTTTTCTATGTTAATGAGGTGTTTCCATCTAAGGGTGAGAACTGGTAGTCAAAGGTAACAAACATGTAATTACTAAGGTTGGAATTTGCAGTACCATCCATATATCTCAGCGGAAGGGAGAGGAGATGAAGTTGAATCAATCACCAATATCCAATGAGGTCATTCTTCATACATATATAACTATGTCTCCATAAAAAGCAGAGGAGGTGGTTCAGAGAGCTTCAGGAGTGGTAAATGTATGGTAGTCAAGAGTATCATACCTGGAGAAAACATGGAAGTTCTGTGTTCCTTCCAATATCTCTTGTATTATACAGTTCTTTCATCTGACTATCCACAAGTTGTATCCTTTTACAATAAACTGGTACTCTAGTAAGTAAAAAAAAAATTCTGAATTCCTGAGTGAGTCATTGTAGAAAATCAATAAAACCCAAAGCAAGAAGGGGTTGTGGGGATTTTTAATCTATAGCCAGTAGGTCAGAAGCACAGATGGTAGCTTAGACTTGTCATTGACATCTGAATGAGAGGAATAGTCTTGTGCAAATGAATCATAATCCTTAAGATTTTGTTATGATACTATTTTTCAGTAGATAGTGTCAGGACTGAAATAAATTATAGAGAATTTTCACTGCTATAGGGGATATCTCAGGTTGGAATTGGCAACTGAGACCCTGAAAATGATTGCATAGAATGTTTTGTTTTGAGTAATTATTTACAGAAGAATAGATAATTCTCACACATAACTATTAATGACAGGACCAGATACTGGTGACCTTAAATACCACCTAAATTTTTATCATATCATTTAAACAGTGGATACTGTTTAAATTTCTAGCAGGTGAGCAATATAAAAAATGTGGCATTAAAAGTTTAGACTAATATTGGTTACTGGTCCCTGAAAAAAATGGATCATTTGTATTCCCCCTATTCTGATGCAAATTACAATTTAAAACTATAGATATAGATAAAATATGAGCATAAGAAGGCACTGCAAGTTGCAGAAAAGAAGGTAGACCTGCTTGGGATCTGAAAATGACTAGAATACTAGAGATAGAGAGAAGTCAGCCACCCGGACATTCCTATGGGTGTACACAAGAAAACTCCAAGAAAAACTTGTTCTCCCTGCCAAGAGAACACAAAAGGAACAGATTAGCTAGAGGGAAGGGGTGACCGTGGGGACGTGGGCAGCGCCAGTCCTGGATGAGCTTACTTGACCCAGCACACAGATTTGGGATTTGATGTTAAGTGTGCCGGAGGACTGTACCCCAAAACCAAGCTGTGTTTAAATAAGACCTCTCCAGCTACAGTGCAGAAAGCAGGCTGGGGCTGGCTGGGGCTTTGGGGGCCCTCTAGGAGGCTGTGCTATGCAGGGCACCAGCGTGACAACTTGGGCTGGAGGGACAGGGCAATGGAGAGAAGTGACCGTCCAGGGAGGTCTGGAGGAAGAGACCCAGGGATGGCAGCAGTCAGGGAAGGGCCCTGGCAGGGACGCGTGCAGATGGGGGAGCTACATGGTAAAGTGGGATGGGGCAGGTTTGAGGGTGGCGGGAGAGGAAAGTCAGCCACCCGGACATTCCTATGGATGTACACAAGAAAACTCCAAAAAAAACTTGTTCTCCCTGCCAAGAGAACACAAAAGGAACAGATTAGCAAGACAGTAAACTTTCAGACCATGACAGCTAGACTCCAAACACCACAGGGAAAATCAAACCACAATCCCTCCTCTCTTCATGCCAGCAAAGGTTGAGTGGAAGATCTGGGTTAACATTCATTACAGGCTATAATGAGTCACCCCAGTATCACAAGGACAGCATCAGAGATGACTGAGTGGGGATCTGTGACTTTAATTTCCACAGGGTGGTATCAATGGAATCAGTGAACAAACATAATCAAAGACCTCATGGGAATGCTCACTTTCCATCGCCAACAAGCAGTAATGAAGGACCCCTAGGCGTTCCCACTGGAACTGTGTCAGCAAAGGCCTAGTGGTGACTCAGGATATTTATCATCTTTCATCACTAACTAGGCCACCACCTCTCCATGTTGTTAAAGAATCACAGGTAAGAACCATTTATGAGCCACCTATTGATTTGACTATAAATATCAGCATAGTCACTTGTGGACTTGCACTCCCACACCTACCCCATAATAACAAGGTGTCTATATTTACTCAGGAGTTAGTGGAGTGGAGAACTATTCTTGCATGCCTATATGGCAATAACACAGCATTGTCTCCATCACTTCACTGAGCATTTCTAGAGAAAATCTGCCAAAGAACAACTTTTGAATAAGATTCCACAGTCTTATAAAATAATAATCAAATAGGGCCTCCCTGGTGGCACAAGGAGTTAAGATGCAACCTATGAAGCTATCTGCAGCCACTGTAGCATAAGTTCAATCTCCAGCCAGGGAGCTACCCATATGGCACAGCAGATCTCTCCTCTCTCACCCGCTGCTCTCTTCTGCAGCGTATTTCAGTCAATCTGCCTGTTCTTCTCTCCACTCTGTCTTTGGTGAATCCTCTCATCCCTCCCCCGCACACTCTGGCCTGCACCCCCAGTTCTTATGTGCATAATAAAATAAATCTTAAAAAATAAATTATGTAAAATTCATATTAAAATCACCTACATAACAAAAACCTAAAAGGTTTGAAACTGTAAGCGGAATGACAATTAGCATATGCCAAATTTGAAGTTAGATGTTAGACACAGATGTTAGACTAGCTGACAGATTTTAAAGCAGCCATTATAAATTACTGTTGCAAGCAATTATGAATATGCTTTAAAAAATGAAAACAGATGAGAAAGGCTCAGCAAAGAAATAAAAAGTCTAAGCAAAATAGTCAAAGGTATGAAGGATAAACAGATGGAAATTTTAAAACTGAAAATCACAACAGAAATAAAAATATTAGGTGATTCCAACAAAATAATGGATAAGAAAGAAGAATGAAACAATGATCTTTTAGATAAAAAATGAGACATTACCTAATCTGAGGGAGAGAAAATAGTTTGAAACAAAAGTTAAAAGGTAAATAGAGTACCACAGAATTTAAAAAAAAAATCTAAAATACTTGTAGTGAGAGTCACAGAAAGTAGGCAAAATGAAAAGGGTTGAAAAAGATTCAAATAAATAATAGTGAAAATTTCCAAATTTAAAAAAAAAAAAGAACTTAAACCAAATGATTCATGAAGCAAAACTAAAGCAGGATAAACTGAAGCAATGCTGAAACATACTATATTTAAATTTAGAAAACTAAAAATGAAGAAAAAATATCCTTGAAATCAGCCAGTGAAGCAATTCATTACCTATAGAAATAAAACAAATTGATTGCTATATAATTTCTCATGAGAATCTAGTGAGTACAGACAGACACAGTGTGACATATTTCAAATGCTAACAGAAAATAACAATCATTTTGTAATTGTATATCCAGTGAAAATATTGTTGATGTATTTTTGAAAATATCTTTTAAGAATGAATATAAAATCAAGACATTTTCAGATAAAGGTAACTAAGAAAATTTGTCAGCAGCACACCCACTTAGCCCTTGTAAGCTGCTATACCAAAACATTCTAAAGTGAATAGCTTATAAACAATAAACACTTAGTTATCACAGGTCTGGAAACTGAAATTTCATGGTAAAAGTGTCTGGTGACAGCCCTCTTCTGGGCTGTAGACTTTTAATTGTATTATCAAATGACAAAAGACACTAAGGCACCTGCAAGATAAATCTCTTTCATGAGTACTAATCTCATTCAGGAGGGCTCTACTCTCACAGAAGTCCTACTTCTTAACACCATCACATTGGGTGTTAGGATTTCAACATGGAAATTGAGGGGCACAAATATTCAGACCCTAGCAAACTTTCCTAAAAGAATGGCTATATGGAATTATTTTTTTTTAAAGATTTATTTTGTTATTTATACAAGCACCGGGTACAGCCAGAGCGCAGGAGGGGAGAGAATTTACCAGAACCAGAGCAGGGAACAGAACAGGCAGGCTGATGAAATACACTGCTGAGGGGAGCAGCGGGGACTGCAGGAGAGGTCTGTCGCTCCATGTGCGACCCTCTCCAGGGGTCAGGGATCGAACCGGGGCTGCAGAGGCTGCGGGCAGCTTCGCAGCCCAGCGCTCAACTGCTGCACCACCAAGTGAGGCCCCTATGTGGATTTCTTAAAAGAGAAAAACATGATGAAGAAGGAAAAGCAATAATGTGGTAGGAAATAAAAATGTGGCTATAGCAAAATTATGAATAAATTAAGATTACTTTTCTTCTCCACTCCCATTTTGTAAATGTTGAGGCTTGAAACAATAATTATAACATTATAATGTGATTCTCAATAGATATAAAATAAACAACAGGATTATAAGTGAGTTATTATAAACTGATGCAAAATAATGATGATTTTCAAGCTTTATGTAAACATAAAATTGGAATACTAGTGGACTATGATACTGTGTTGTATGGTGCATGCATGTGTATGAGCTAATGTGTGCCCACATCAAACTATGCACATAGACGTGTATATGCATATGTATGTATGTGTAGATTTTGTGATTTCTGCAATCGTTATTAGAAAATTATGCAAAATGGTGCACAAAAAATACTATGGATAAGCCAAAATGATTTTCCTAAATTGCTCAATTAACCAACAGGAGGGTAGGAAAATGATAAAAAAATGAAAAATAATAATAATAATAAGGAACACACAGAAAACATTAATCAAAATTGGCAGATACATTTTAAAATACCAATAATGGCATTACCTTCAAATTTCTAAATACAGCAATCAGAAGACAAATATAGAAATGTGAATTGAAAATAAAAATAAATCATATATTAGTTACAAGAAACTCAGATCAAATATAAAAATATATAGGTAAATAATGAAAAAAAATCCTATCAAACAAATACTGATCCTAGACATCAGCCTTAGGAACCTACCCAAATGACAGAAAAACAATAATCTGAAAGGAAACCTGCACTACTATATTTATTGCAGGTCTATTTATAATAGCCAAAATATGGAAACAACTCAAATGTTCCAAAACAGAAGAATGAATCAAGAAGATGTAGATATACACAACGGAATACTACTCAGCGATCAAAGATAAGCTCAAGCCATTTGCAGCGACATGAATGGAGCTGGAAGGGATTATGCTCAGTGAAATAAGTCAGAGGGAAAAAGAAAAATATCAGATGTTTTCAATTATATGTGGAATATGGAGAAACCAAATCAAGCATTAGGAAAAAGACAAAACTTGCAGGCCAGCCATAGATGTGAGGCTACAGCAGCGGAGAGGGAGGGGAGGGGGTCAAACCGTGAGAGACGAGCACAAGGGGTTGTGGTGACGAATCATGCGTGCTGGGGTGGTGGGAGAACTCTGGGGACTGCAACTGAGGGAAGAAATCAAATAGCGCACAAAAATCAACAATGTAAGAAAAAAAATATGTATATATAAATTAGGAGTGGCTATGTTAATATTTCATAAAGCAGACTTCAGAGCAAAGGCAATTCCCAGTCAGAGAAAGGGAAAGAAAATAATGAGAAAGTAGTCCATACGACAATGATTTTGAGAGCATGTAAATACGAACTGAGCTCTAAAATATGTGGTGTACAACGACAGACAGAATTGGATAATTATAATTTAAACTAAAAATTATGCTTGGGAGCTATACTACACCTCCTCACCACTTAACAGAACAAAAGGTTAAATAACTTACTGGCACTATCAGACAAAAACATCTAATCAACTTGTATAGAGCAATCTACTTAACCAAAATAATCCACTTAACCAAGATAGAGCATATTTGATTTTTTTAAATTCAAACATTTGAAAAAATTGAAAAAACACTGAGTATGATATTCTGACCAAAATAGAGTAAATCTATAACAATGAGGCAGAGATATATCTAAAACTTGAAAAGTAAACAGATCTAAATCACTGTTCAAATGAACAAATGTATAAGTAATAAATCATTGATAAAATGAATAAAAATTAAAAGCTTGAAATAATATATTACACAACTAAAGAAATTTAGGAGTGAAGTTTATAGCACTAAATATTTTATGAAAAAGTAAAAATTTCAAATCTATCATCTAAACTCCCAACTTATGCAATTAGGAAACAGAGACACAAAGTATGTTCCAAGGAGGCAAAAGGAGGTAACAAAAATAAAAATAATAAAACAATGAAATTGAATATAAAGACACAGAAAATCAGTAAAACAAAAGTTCTTTGGGAAAAAAATTAAAAATTGACACACTTCTGGCAAAACTGGCAAAAAAAAATCAAAAAGAAAAGACACAATTTACTAAAAATTTTATTTAAGCAAAATACATCACTATAGACATGTTAAACATCAAAAGGATAAAGCAGTTACTCTGAACAACTGGGCAGATGCAAATTTAACAAATGATATTATCTAAACAAATTTCAGGAAAAGTACATTTCCAAAATTCAACTCGGTTAAATAGATAATTTAAATAAACTTTTAACTATTGAGAGAAATTAATTTATCATTATCAAAGAAATCTGCTGTTTCAATGATTTCATAGGATACATGCCAGATATTCAAAGAAAATTAACATAAATTTTCCTCATTGTTTTCCAGAAATTAAAGAAGGCAACATTTACCAAATTATTCTATGAAGTTAGCATTTTCTCATAACAAACCAAGCAAAGAAATGCAAACTACAAACATACATTATTCATTCATATAGATGAAAACATTCTGAATAAAGCATTCACAAATAACATTTATCAATACATAAAAATAATTACAGGCCATGACAAAATGTAGCTTACTCTAGGAAGCAAAGTCGGTTCAGTATTTGAAAATCAACACTGCCGCATTTCACAAGTTAAATAAAGAATGAAACGATCATATAAATTGTAGCAGAAAAAGCACTGCTCAAAATTAAATACCCAGTCATAATCCAAAACTCATTAAAGTGAAAATAGAGGGATAAGGTTCTTAATTTGATAAGGGACATTTAAAAACATTTACAGCTAAATTTATGAAAAGACACTGGTTTCACCCTAAGATTGAAAGAAAAGAAAATTGGGGCCTCCCTGGTGGCCCAAGGAGTTAAGACTCAACCTATGAACCTATCTAAAGCATGAGTTTGATCTCAGGCCAGGGAACTATCCACATGGTGCAGCAGACCTCTTCTGACTCACCTGCTGCTTCCCTCAAAAGTGTATTTCAGTCAGTCGGGCTGTTCTGTTCCCCACTCTGTCTCTGGTGAATCCTCTCACCCCCCACACCTCTGTCCCATACCCCAGTTCGTGTATGCATAAATAAATAAATCTTAAAAAAAAGGAAATTCATTTTTTCTACTGCTATGCAGCAGTACTAGAATTTCTACTCAATGCAATAAGGACAGCAATAAAAATAATAGGCATGCAGATCTGAATGTTAATTTTCAAAGATGTTCATTATAGTCAATTTCATTGTTTTATTCTTTGTATTTTTGTTATCTCATTTTGCCTCCTTGGAACATAACAATGATGAATGTAGAAGATCTAAAGCAATCCATGTTCCAAAAGGCTTAAAATCCTTTTTTTAATTAATTATTTTTTTATTCTTACAATGTTTGCTTTCTTCAGGTGTAGTCCCCATAGAATTGTTGCCCCCCTAGGGCCTAAAATTCTTAAGTGAGTTTAGTAAGGTCAAAAGATAAAAAACAAAATACAAAAATCTGTTTTATTTCTATATGTAGCTGATGAACACATGGAAATAGAAATTTAAATCAAAATAGTATTTGGAGTCACTAGAAAAATATTTAGATGTAAATCTAACAAAACTTATATAGGAGTTACATGTTAAAATTACAAAAGACTGCAAAAATTCAAAGTTCTAAATAAAGTAATGGCTGTACCAGCACTAGAAAATTCAACAGAATAAATTTTTCTGCTCTCCACTAATTCTTATACAAGTTTAGCACAGTTCTTGCAACAATCATAAGATATTTTTTGAAAACACAAGGAAAATCATTCCCAAAAGTATATGAAAATATGAAGAAATATCAGTAGCTGAAACTATTCAAAAATAATAAAATGTGGGGCCTCCCTGGTGGCGCAAGTGGTTAAGCACCACACTATGAAGCAATCTGCAGCCTTTGCAGCATGAGTTCAATCCCCAGCCGGCTAGGGAGAAACCCACATGGCACAGCAGACCTCTCCTGACTCGCCCACTGCTCCTCTCATCAGTGTATTTCAGTCAGTCTGCCTGTTCTGTTCCCCACTCTTTCTGGTGAATCCTCTCACCCCCCACATCTCTGGCCTGTACCTCAGCTCTTGTATGCATAAATAAATAAATCTTTAAAAAAATAAAATGGGAGGAAACACTTCACCCAATTTCAAGAGATATTATCAAGAATGTGGTGTTTATGAAATGATAGACATAAAGAAAAACAGAACAAAATGGAGAATCCTGTAAAATAATCATATTTCTAGTTTTTATTTATTTCAAAATATAGTATAAAAATGTTAAATCAAGAGAGACAATGAATTTAATGTGTAAGGTATATGGGACAAAATCAATGTAATACTAGAGTCTGAGCAGTTGACACGTGCAATAAATTATATTGATGGTCTATTAACTTCCTTTAGTTTCTGTAAAACACACAAACATTAGAACTATAAGCATACAAATATTGAAAAGTGATGTTTGGAAAAAGACAAAAGCAATTCAATGAAGTAATTATAGTCCATTTACTAAATAGTGCTAGGTAATTAGTAAAATTTTGCTCTACTAAATATCATATAAATAGGATGAAAATGCAAGTGTTTTATATATATATATCATATATATAACATATATATAACATATATATATATACTGAAAGCAATATTAAACGACATATCAAAAAACAAAACAAAACACCTATATCTACCACATGTAAAGAACTCTCAAAACTCAACATTAAGAAAATCTTGGGAATATAATACACTATAGTAGTAGACTGTGGATACTTTGGTGGTGGGAGCACTATTATCACTGTACCTAAAGGGGGCATGAGTACCCTAACTTCCAAAATACCAACAACTATATAAACCAATGTTATCTCAATAAGAAAAATTAATTGGAAAATATAAGAAATAAGCAAATGGCATGAACAAACAACTCACTGAAAAGAACATTGCAGATAGAAAGAAAAAAAATCTCATGAAAATGTGTTCAATGTCTCTAGCAGTCAGGGCAATGCAAATTAAGAGAGTGATGAGATAGCACTACACAATTTTAGAACAACTGTTTTTTTTTTTTTTTTAATAGTAAAAATACCAGATTCTAACAAGGACTTGGAGAAACTGAATTGTCTCTTAATTGTTGGTGAGAAATTAAAGTGGTAGTCATTCTAGAAAATATTTTGTCAGCTTCCTAGTAAAATAAAAAAAAAAGTTATAATTGTTATATGACTCATCAATTAAACACCTGAGCACTTTCTCCACAATTGTTCATAATAGCTTTTTTGTAATTGACAAAAACTGGAAAAAAAATCAATGTCTCTCAAAAACTGAATGTTTAAACAAATTGTGGGCTGAGGTAGTATCTCATTGTGGTTTTGATTTAGATTTCCCTGATGATAAATGATGAGTGTTTCTAAAAGACAGTTTTTAAATGAAGATATAAATAACCTCCTGTCTGGAGTTTCTTCATTTTGATTATTTTCTAATTGTGCTTTAGTATTCTTCTTGTAACCACCCTTAATCCATAATTTGAATCCATGCACCACTTTGCATTTATAGTGTGTTCTCAATGGCACAATACCGTGGCAATGGGTTTTCCTACTTATGAAGATAGTTGGTCAACAAGGAAATTGAAACTTCAACCTTTATCTCATCACCAATTTACTTTAACCAGAGTAACTAACTAACCAAACAAGTATTTTATAAATTGAGAATTTAAAAAATCCATTATACAATACACATAATAAGTAGTCAAGGTAGAACACAGCTTGCAAAAATTTTCCAGAACAAGAGGCATAAAATAAATATAGAATCACTACCCTCTGCGCATTCCCAAAGATGTTTTTTTTTAATCCTACTGTTAAAGAAAATCACTAAGATATACATGAACTAAAAAAATATTCTAAAAACAGAACTTGGCAATAGTATACTACCACTTTTATATCATAAACAGAATGCATGTTGATTGAAAATAACATGCAATTGGTCAAGAAAAATCTTTAAGGGCCTCCCTGGTGGTGCAAGGGATTAAGCACCACACTATGAAGCAGCCTCTACAGCATGAGTTCGATCCCCGGATGGCCAGGGAGACACCCACATGGCGAGGCAGACCTCTCCTGTATCACCCGCTGCTCCCCTCAGCAGTGTATTTCAGTCAGTCTGCCTGTTCTGTTCCCCACTCTGTCTCTGGTGGATCCTCTCACCCCCCACATCTCTGGCCTGTACCTAGCTCTTGTATGCATAAATAAATAAAGCTTAAAAAAAATCTTTAAAATAAGCATTTGGACTTTTTTTGGCAATAGCAAACAATCTTAGATAATTTATGTTCTTCTGCAGCTCATTTGTATTCTATTCTAAATATATAGCAGACTAAAAGTTTGAGAAAATCTGGGCCAGAGACCTAAATACAGAGCTCTAGAGAGTATTACTGGCTGGATACAAGTCCGTTTATGTAACTGCTAGTCTAGCATTTTCTCAAAGTTGAGAACAGAGTTATTTGCGTCAAGGTAGCCAGGGGGACACAATCTATAAATCAAAGTACACATCAGAAATGAGGCAAAAATTGCAATGTATTAATAAAAAAGTTATTTCCTAAAGTAATAGCAAAGTAAAATACTAGTTTGAGTAGTTTCAATGTTTTCAACATACTAATATTTCCACACATTTTTCTAAAAATGCTAAGTTTTATAAAAATGTAGGCTTCTCCTCAATATCTGCAACCTGGAATTGGTATCAAAAGACAAAAGAAATACCAACTCTGCTCTTTCAAACTGCAGGAGTTATTACCATAATCATCTTTTCCTTCTACCTTCTTTAAATACAGCTATTGAAACTCAACAAAAACAAAGTAAACAATCCAGGGGAAAAATGGGCAGAAGAGGGACCCCCCTGGTGGCACAAGGGGTTAAGGCACAACCTATGAAGCTTTCACAGCCACTGCAGCATGAGTTCGATCCCAGGCCAGGGAGATAACCATATGGCGCAGCAGACCTCTCCTGACTCACCCCTGCTCCCCTCAGCAGTGCATTTCAGTCAATCTGCCAATTCTGTTCCCCACTCTGTCTCGGTGAATCCTCTCACCCCCCACACCTCTGGCCTGTATCCCAGTTCTTGTATGCATAAATAAATGAATCTTTAAAAAATCAATGAGCAGAAGAGTTAAAAAGACACTTCTCCAAAGAGGAAATGCAAATGCAAATGGCCAACCAACATATGAAAAAATGTTCATAATCACTTCAAATCAGGGAAATGCAAATCAAAACCACAATGAGATATCATCTTACACCAGTGAGAATGGCACATATCAAAAAAAATAAATAATCTAACAACAACAAATGTTATGGAGGATGTGGAGAAAAAGGAACTCCTTTACACTGTTGGTGGGAATTCAAACTAGTCCAATCACTATGGAAAGCTATGTGGAGGTTTCTCAAAATACTAAAAATGGAGTTTTCATATTATCCAGCAATTCCACTCCTAGCTATTTACCAAAAGGACACAAAAACATTAATTCAAAATGATACCGGCACCCTATGTTTATTGCAGCACTATTTACAATAGGTAAGTTATGGAAATAACCCAAATGCCCAAAAATAGATGACTGGATCAAGAAGATGTGGTACATATACTTAATAGAATATTTCTAAGCCATCAAAAAGGATAAACTCATGACATTCACAGAAACATGGATGGAGCTAGAAGGGAGTATGCTCAGCAAAATAAGCCAGAAAGCAAAAAAAAAAAAAAAAAGCCAATGGTTTCACATACAGGAGGAATGTAGAGGAACCAAACAAGGGATCAAGGGGGGAAACATAGCTATAATAAAGTAAAAATCAAAATCAACAGGCAACTATAGACCAGAGATATTCTGTGGGGGAGGATGAGGGATAAGGATCAGGACAGGGGAGGGAAGAGCACAAGGGACTATGGTGATGGTGCACAGGTGAATTGGTGGTGGGAATTTCATGGGGAAATCATATTTTGTACAAAAATGAAGGATGATCTAATATATATATAAAATATATTATTATATATATATTATATATATATATAAATTTAAAAAATGGGCCTCCCTGGTGGCAAAAGGGGTTAAGCACAGCATTATGAAGCTGTTTGCAACCTTTATAGCATGAGTTCCAGCCCCAGCCAGCCGGGGAGCAACCCACATGGCACAGCAGACCTCTCCTGTCTCACCCGCTGCTCCTCTCAGCAGTGTATTTCAGTTAATCTGCCAATTCTGTTCTCCACTCTATCTCTGGTGAATCCTCTCACCCCCCACACCTCTGGCCTGTACCCCAATTCTTGTATGCATAAATTAAAATAAATTTTTAAAAAATAAAATAGTGCCTCCCCAGTGGCGCAGCGGTTGAGTGCTGGGTTGCGAAGCTGCCCGCGGCCTCTGCGGCACCAGTTCGATCCCCAGCTGCTCCCTGGCCACCGGAGGAGGGTCCCACATGGCGCGCAGACCTCTCCTGCCGCCCGCTGCTCCCCTCGGCAGTGTGCTTCGTCCTTCTGCCTGCTCTGCCTCCTGCTCTGGCTCTGGTGAATTCTCTCACCCTCCCGCGCTTCTGACTGTACCCAGTGCATGTATAAACAAACAAAACAAACAAACAAATAAATAAATAAATAAAAACATGCCTCTATAAAAAAAAATAAATTAAAAAAAAAAAGTTGTTCTTTTTGATTTATTATATGTCTCTAGTATGATAAAAAATACATTTAGTACACTTGATATCATATCATTTGTAAAACTAGTATTCTCAGTTTACACTATTTTTTTTTAAGATTTATTTATTTGTTTATACAAGCACTGGGTATAGTCAGAAGTGTGGGAGAGTGAGAGAATTCACTAGAGCCAGAGTGGGGAACAGAACAGGCAGACTGATGCAGTACACTGCTGAGGGGAGCAGCGGACAAGAGAGATCTGCGTGCCATGTGGGATCCTCACTGGTGGCAGGGGATCGAACAGGCGCTACAGAGGCTGCAGGCAGCTTCACAGCCCAGTGCTCAACTGCTGTGCCACCAGAGGAGGCCCAGTTTACACTATTTTTTAAAAATATTTATTTATTTATGCATACTAGAGCTGGGATGCAGGCCATAGGTTTGGGGTGTGACAGGATTCACTAGAGACAGAATGGGAACAGAACAGATGGATCTACTGAAATACACTGCTGAGGGGAGCAACTGGAAAGACAGGAGAGGTCTGCTATGCCATGTGGGTCAGCCCGCTGGCAGGGAATCAAACTCATGCTGCAGTGGCTGTAAATAGCTTCATAGTGCTGAAACTTAGCCTCTTGTGCCACAAGGGAGGATCTCCATTAATATTTGAAAGGATAAATTTATCACTCTAAACTTAGGTTTGACAGACACAGTTGAGTGTTTTGTAAAGTTAGTGTAGACAATTTACCTAGTAATTTGAATCTTTGATAAATTAGGATTAATATTAATGGTGAATGAGTGTGAGAGTCAAAAAATTATGAATATATAACCTTTTAAACATGTGAAATAGTATTCTAATTAGTGCCAAGAAATTCCCAGAATTTTATATTTCTGTATCTAAAAATGCTCATCAAAACATATTTTTTAGGTTTTCATGTCTTCCAGTGTAGTCACCATAAATATGTAGAAGTAATGTATGAAAGATCACATATCAATAAAGACAACAAGCATTATCAAAGTAACAAAGTACTTTGTAACAAAGTAACAAAGTCAATACTGTATTGACTTTTGGACAGAAAACGTGGTAGAAGGTAATGGAAGCATGGCTAAAAGGGAATAAGTTATTTTCATGTGTTTACAAGTAAGCTTTCCTAAAATAAATCTGGTATGCATGATTTTTCAAGCTTCCTTTAGCGGCTAATGCCATCTTTGTTTGTTTGTTTGTTTGTTTTTTAAAGATTTATTTATTTATTTATTTATACAGGCACTGGGTACAGTCAGAAGCGCAAGAGGGTGAAAGAATTCACCAGAGCCAAAGCGGGGAACAAAACAGACAGACATGAAATGCACAGCTGAGGGGAGCTGTGGGGAGCTGAGGGGAGCAGAGGGTGCCGCAGGAGAGGTCTGTGCGCCAAATGGGGATCGAACCAGTGTTGCAGAGGCTGCGGGCAACTTCGCAGCCCAGTGCTCAACTGCTGCGCCACCAGGGAGGCCCTAATGCCATCTTGTTTTTAAATTTACTCTTTTCTCTAGATCTGAGTTCCGTTTGCCTAGAACAATGGTTCTCACACTTTATTGTGAGTAGGAATCTGGAGAGTTCATTAAAATATAGAATGCTGGGCTATCCTGTCACAGTTTCAGACTCAGTAGTATCTGGATGGGGCCAAAATTTGAATTTCTTTTTTTTTTTAATAAAGATTTATTTATTTATACAAGCACTGGTTACAGTCAGAAGTGCAGGAGGATGAGATAATTCACCAGACCCAGAGCAGGGAGCAGAACAGGCAGCCAGACAAGGTACACTGCTGGGGGGAGCAGCCAGGCTGTAGGAGAGGTGTGTGCGCCAATGTGGGACCCTCGCCCAGTGGCCAGGGATAGAGCCAGGGCTGCAGAGGCTGCGGGCAGCTTCGTAACCCAGAGCTCAACCACTGCGCCACCAGGGATGTCCCTAAATTTTGAATTTCTATCAAGTGGCTAAGAGATGTTGAAATTGGTCCAGCAATCACATATGAACATGTTGGGTAAAGAATGGGACTAGGGCCTCCCTGGTGACGCATCGGTTGAGCGCTGGGCTGCAAAGCTGCCTGAAGCCTCCTCAGCTTCGGTTCAATCCCCGCCCACAGGGGTGGGTCCCACATGGCGTGCAGACCTCTCCTGCCATGCCCACTGCTCCCCTCAGCAGTGTATTTCATCAGTCTACCTGTTCTGTTCCCCGCTCTGGCTCTGGTGAATTCTCGCACCCTTCTGAGCTTCTGACTGTACCCAGCGCTTATATAAATAAATAAATAAATCTTAAAAAAAAAAAAAATGAACGAGACTACCCTTCTTTTTAACTCTATACAAACATCATCTACACAAACAGAAGACAGTGCATTCTCTCACCATCCTATAAACATATTTCATGACTTTAACTCAGAGATGTGGTATTTGACCTGAGGGATAGAACCGGGAAGCTTGTGGACCCTACCAAGGCCTTGGTAGTGAAGGAGAAAGACTTCTTACACACACTAAAGGTGTATCAAAATAAATTAGACAATTATCACATGAATAAAATATTTTACAGGTAAATACATTTCAAAGGGATTATAAGACAAAGTTAATTCAATCCCCAAATGATTATATTGTACATGACAAAGTCACTATCCAAGGTAATTAATAAATTTTATAGATGTTTGTTTGCATTAAACTCATTTATTTCATACTAAAATGAACTAACAGTCTGGCAGTTGTGTAGGGAACATTTCTCCTGCTTCCAACATAATAATAACTATAAATATATCAAAATTATTTAACAAATGGTTATTTTATTCACTCTACATTTGGAAAGTTTACTCTCCATTAAAAAAAATAAAAATATGAGCAAAGGAATACAAAATAGGAGGGAAGAACTAGCTATCCAACAAACTAAATATTCTCCCTTAGGATTTCAGATTTATCAGTAAGCAGTGAATTATAACCATCCTATATTCCCTGTTTATTTATTTTTTAAAGATTTGTTTATTCATTTATTTATACAAGAACTGGGGTACAGGCCCCAGGCACGGGAGGGTGAGAGGATTCACCAGAGACAGAGCCGGGAACAGAACAGGCAGACTGATGAAGTACACTGATGAGGGAAGCAGCAGGAGACACAGGAGAGGTCTGCTGCGCCATGTGGGACACTTGCTGGCCGGCCAGGATTGAACCACCACTGCAAAAGCTGCAGAAAGCTTCACAGTGCTGTGCTCAACTGCCTGCGCCACCAGGGGAGGCCCCCTATTCGCTGTTTATATTAAATCAAAAGAGGAATCGCATACTGAATGATGAGTTGCAATGACACAAAAGGCCTGATTGCTTTCTGATTTCTTTCTAAAGATCAACAATATAAATGGTCATGGGCTCTGCTGCCAAATTGGCATCTGTTTTATTATCTCAATCACTTTACCTTCATGGCACCTCAGTTTGAAAGGCAGCACAAAATAACATCCATGTTATGGAACACCTGCATCTCTGTACAATGGTTTACACACAGTAGGTCTTCAATTCAGCTATGGTCAATCAAATATCATTGCATCAGCTGTATTTCAATCTGTCATATACCACAAATATTTTCTTTTTTTTTTATCACTCATCTCTACAATTAATATTCTTGTATATTCAGGGAAGGTTTTTTTGTTGTTGTATATGCTTTTTGATGTCTTTTAAATGGGAATCTCCTCCTTTAAGAGGTTCATAAAGAATGCTGGATGGATTCATGAATGGATGAATGGCTAGATGCATTAATGGTTGATTAATGAATAAATGGATGATCTAGGTAAATTGTCCACAGATATAAAAAGCTAGATAAACTAAGACATTTTGTTGAGTATAAGTGGAATGTATAAAAAGAGGTTTTGTTTTTTGTTTTTTTTACTATTTCACTCAACTAGTAGACTATTTTTCATCCAACTTAAAGTGTACACATTTCACACATCTCTGCGTCCCCGCATTGTAAAGTGACTTTATTATTTCTATTTGATTTGATTTATTTATTTTATTTTCTTATGTCACTGTTTATTTTATTTTTTTAAAGATTTATTTTTATTTATTTATATAAGCACTGGGCACAGTCATAAGCGCAGGAGGGTGAGAGAATTCACCAGAGCCAGAGCGGGGAGCAGAGCAGGCAGAAGGACCGAAGAAGGGTCGAAGTACACTGCTGAGGGGAGCAGCGGGCGGCAGGAGAGGTCTGTGCGCCATGTGGGACCCTCCTCTGGTGGCCGGGGAGCAGCCGGGGATCGAACCGGCGCTGCAGAGGCTGAGGGCAGCTTCGCAACCCAGGGCTCAACCGCTGCGCCACCGGGGAGGTCCTGTCACTGTTTATTTTTGATTAATATTTAATTTCTCCACTTATGTGTAGTCCCCATAATTCTCCCACCTCCACGGTAACAGTGACCATCACCATAGCCCCTTGTGTTCTTCCCTCCCCTGTTTGATCATTTCTTGCTGCTTCTCCCGCTGTGAACCTCAGGTTTACAGCAAACCTATGGTCTGCCTGCAAGTTTTGTCTTTTTCTGATCCTTTGTTCTGTTTCTCTATATTCCCACTATAAGTGAGACCATTTGATATTTATATTTTTCCTTCTGACTTATTTCACTAAGTATAATCTCTTCCAGCTCCATCCATGTTGCCATAAATGACATGAGTTTATATTTTTGATCACTGGATAGTATTCTATAGTGTATATATGCCACATCCTCTTGATATACTCATCTGCTTTGGGACATTTAAGTTGTTTTCATATTTGGCTATTGTAAATAGTGCAGCAATAAATATAGTAGTGCAGCTCTCTTTTCAAATTAGTGTTTTTATGTCCTTTGGTTATAGTCCCAGGAGTGGAATCATTGAGTCACATGGTAGAAACATTTTTAGTGTTCTAAGGATTCCCCCATACAGCTTTCCTAAGTGTCTTTACCAGTTTACATTCCCATTAACAGTGTAAGAGAATTCCTTTTTCTACACATCCTTGCCAACACTTGTGATTTATGTTGTTTTTATTTTTTTTCTGTCTGTTTGTTAAATATGGGTCATTCACCATTGTGAAGGGGTATCTCATTATGGTTTAATTTGCATTTCCCTGATTATAAGTGAAGGTGAACTTTTTTTCATATACCTGTTGTTCATTTGCATATCTTCCTTTGAAAAGTGTTTCTTTTAGCTTTTCCACCCATTTTTTTGATTGGGCTGTTTGTTTTGTGTTTTTTTGTTTGTTTGTTTGCTTTTTTTTTTTGAGTTGTGTAAACTCTTTGTAGATCTTTGCTATCAGTCCCTAATCAATTCTATTATACGCAAATATTTCTCCAATTCCGTGGGATGTCTCTTAGTTTTGGTTACTGTTTCTTGTGCTAAGCAGAAGCTTTTTAGTTTGACGGAGTCCATTTCACACATCTCTGAACATTCATTTGTATTTAATGTATTTATAAGTTTTTTTCTCATACAACCACTCTTTTTGAAGACTGAATCTTTTAAAATAACATAATTTACATCAATCTAAAATCTGTCAAAAACAACAGTGAAACTTTTTCTACAATTTTATTAAGAAATATTCCAAAACCTCTAAAATTTGCTCTTAAAATATTCAACTATAAGCCAGAGACTCATGACCAGGGTTAGTGTGGGGTGGGGGTGGGAAGGAGGGATTATGGTCAAAATAAGGGGGGAGGGGAATTGTATGGGGACTATAACCAAGATGAAAAAGCATACATTGTGCAAAAATGAAAAATGATATAAAAATATATAAAATAAAATATATGAAAATAAACTAAGATTGTAAGAAAAAAATATATTCATTCAGCATTTGTTTGTATTTTCACAGAACTGTGCAACCATCTCAATAAACCAATTTTAGAATATTTTCATCACCACAGAAAGAAACATTGCCATGTTAGCTGGCATCCCACTTTCCTTCCCTTCCTTTACTCCCCACCTCAACTCAATGTTGTCATCTGTTAATTATCTATCACAGAGAATTTACCTCTTCTGGATATTCAATATAACCAGAATCATACAACATGTTTTCTTCAGAGATGCTTTTTTTCTGTTAGCATGATATGTTCAAGTTTCACCTAAGTATTAGTTACAACATGTGTCAGTATTTTGTGGGTTGATATATTGCTAAATATTATTCCATTGTATGCATATATCACAAATGTTTTTTTAATCCATTTATCAGTTGATGAAAATTGATATAATGTGATCACTTAGGGAATATTATGAGTAGTGTTGCTATGACAGTAGCTTTTTGCTTATACATATACTTTCATTTCTTTTTGCTATATACCTAAATGGGGTATTGCTGCATCATATGGTAATTCTAAGTTTAAACTACCCAATTGTTATATACAGTGGCTTGTGCAAGGTTATGTATTTAAAAACAATGCACAAAAATACCAGTCTTTCCACATCTGGGCAACACATGCTATTTTCTGCATCTTTGATTATAGTCATCCTGGTGGATTTGAAATGACATCTGATTGTGGTTTTGATTTGCATTTAACCAAATTAGTGATGTTGCACATCTTTTTATGTGTCTATTGTTCATTTGTATATTTTTGAAACATATAACAATATTACTTGTCATTTTTTTATTTTTAAAGATTTATTTATGCATACAAGAACGGGGTACAGGCCAGAGGTAGGGGGGATGAGAGAATTCACCAGAGACAGAGTAGGGAATAGAACAGGCAGACTGACTGAAATACACTGCTGAGGGGTGCAGTGGGCGAGTCAGAAGTCTGCTATGCCATGTGGGTATCTCCCTGGCCAGGGATTGAACTCATGCTGCACTGGCTGCAGATAGCTTCATAGGCCGCCTCTTAACCCTTTGCACCAACAGGGAGGCCCATTACTTGTCATTGTTTTAAATTAGGTTGTTTGACTCTAATGTCAAGTTGCAAGAGCTCTTCATAATCAGGGCACTAGTCCGTTATTAGATCTATTATTTGAAAACATAGTCTCCCATTCTGTTCAATTTTTTCCCACTTTCTTTTGCTTTGACAGGAAAGCAATTTTAATGGTGTCTCATTGATCTATTTCTTTCTTTTGTTTTTTTTCCTTATAATAATGCACTCAAAAAATATTCCCTAATGTATAGTCACAGAGGATTACTCCTGTGTTTCCTTCTAGGAGTCTTATTACTTTATTCCTTACTTCTGGTCCTTTATATAATTTTAAGCTGATTTTAAGGAAGTTGAAGAGGAACAAACTTGGTTTTTACAAGTGAATATCAAGGTGTCCCAGAACAATTATAATGAACACTGAATAATTTGGTAGTGTCACCATAAATCAATTGACTATAAAAATAAAGATTTACTTCAAGACTCTCAGTTATATTACTGTGATCTGTGTGTCTATCCCTATGTGAAGACCACAGGATCTTTATTACTAAAGCTTCTCAGTAATTTTTTTTAAATAGAGAAGGATGAATTTCCCAGCAAAACTTTCTCAAAATTATTTTGACTATAATTAATCTTCTCCTTTCCACATGAATTTTATGAATAGCTTGCCAATTTCTGAAAATGCCTTGCTAACATTGTGATAAGTAGTACAGTGAATCTGTAGATTAATGTAAGGAATATCATGATCTTTATAATTAATGTTTTATGATTGATGACTCATAAATTTCTTAATATTTATTTTAAAATATTTTTATAAATATTTAACAGGAATAAAATGTTTTGATATGTAAACTTCCAGCTTATTTTTCACTTTCCTATATGTACTTGGGGAAAATAAATATATTGCTATCATCTTGTTGATTTCTGTCTAGCTGTTCTATCCACTATTGAAAGTCAGTATGGAATCTCCAAATGAGTTATTGACTTATCTTTCTCCTCAGATGAGTAAGTTTTTGCTTCTTTTATTTTGAATATTAAACTTTAAGTGCATGTATATTTGTAATAATATATATTCATTGCTATACTATAAAGTATGCTTCTTTCACTGTAGCAACAATTTTGTCTTAAATCTATTGTATCTGATATTAATATTGCCATTTTCACCTCTATAATGGTTAAACTTTGCAACTTACACCATTTCCATTCACTTTAAATGTAAATTATATCTACTGTTAGCCTCATATTATTGTATATTAGTTTTTATTCATTCTGATAATTTTGGCCTTTGGAGATTAATCATTCACATTATAAATGTATTTTGATAAGGTACTCTTATATCTGTCATTTTGTTATTTCTTTTCTATATGCTGCATGCATTACCAGGTGACTTAGGGATGACAACTAATGTTTCAAGTTAAAACAATTTAGTTCAGATTAATAATTTAATAATATACATCTTTGCTGTACTATGGTTGTTTCTTCCCCACTTGTGTTATTATCATAAAAATAAGATTGTTATGCCTTAAAAGACCATCAATTTTTTATGAAGTAATATTTAAAGTATATGTGACAAGAATAAATACCAACTATAAATATATACTGACTTTCATGATACTAATGTACTTAAATTATTTTTGTATGAATTTTTGCAAAAATCTACCACCCTTCCATTTCAATGTAGAAAGTCAACTATAATAGTTTTTGAAGGATATGTCTATTGGTCTTTCTTCTCACCTCTGAATATGTGAATATGTGTGTGAGTTATTTATTTAGATACTTATATATGTTTGGTGCTGCATGTTTCTAAAATGTTATGCATTTTTGTACTGCTTTTTTTCTTCTGTTCCTCAAATTACATAACCTCTATTTATATACCTCTAAGTTCCCTGATTCAGTATTCTCCTTGCTCAAATTTTTTGTCAAAATCTTATACTGGAGCAGAAGGCTCCCGGAGGAGCTAGTGGTGAGCTGGGAAGTTCGTCCATGCCAGGCACCTTCTGTCCAGCAGTCCGAGCCCAGAGGGGGAGCGAGCACCCACAGCCGGGGCAGACTGGGTACACAGAAGAGTGTGCCTGAGACCGGGTGCGCAGGGAGTGTGTCCCGCATGTCCATTTTAGAACAGGGATATTTCTTCAGTAAAGACTGCCTGAAACCAGCAGAAGGCTCCCTGAGGAGCCAGAGGTGAGCTGGGAAGTTCACCCAAGCCAGGCCCCTTCTGGCCTGCACTCCGAACTCAGGGAGGGAGCGGGAACCCACAGCCGGGGCAGACCAGGCATGCAGGGGAGTGTGTCCCCGTATAGGAATTTTAGAACAGGGACATTTCTTCAGTAAAGAGTGCTTGAAACTGACAGATGGCTCCCGGAGGAGCCAGAGGGGAGTGGAGAAGTTCACCCAAGATGCCGGCCAGTCCCAGCAACACAGTGTCCCAATGCATATGGCAAATTAGAAAACAGACCGTAGGGAGTATAAGAACCACACGTAACCTAGCAACTCCTCAGGAAAAAAGCACACCACAAAAAGAAGTCGTAAAGGAAAACAATGATAAGGGAAAAATAATCAACAATCAGAAGAATGAAATTGAGTGCTTAAAGAGGGAAGTAAAAGAAATGCAGGAGATCAAAGAATTAATAGAGGCCCTAAAGAACTCTGGGAAAAGCAATGAAAGCAGAATAGATGAAATGGAAGAACGAATAAGTACTCTTGAAGACACAGAAATAAAAAGAACGAAAACAGAAAAGGAAAGAGAAGTAAGAAGGAAAAAGACAGAAGAAAGACTTCGTGAACTATCTGACTCCATGAGGAAAGGAATTATAAGAGTTATAGGAATACCAGAAGGAGAGGAGAGAGATGTAGGAACAAAGAAAATATTCAAAGAAATAATTGAATAGAAATTCCCAAATGTGAAGAAGGAGCTGAAAATTGATATACAAGAAGCAAGAAGAACACCAAACTTCCATGACAAAAGGAAAAATACAGCAAGACACATAATAGCAAAGCTCCCAAGAACCCAAGACAAGGAAAAAATAATGAAGCTGACAGGAGGGAAGAAACAGATAACATTCAAAGGAAAACCAATCAGGCTGACATCAGACTTCTCCAAAGAAACACTACAGGCAAGGAGAGAGTGGAGGGACATAGTCAACAGACTCCAAGAAAACAGATGCCAACAAAGAATACTCTATCCAGCAAAGCTCTCCTTCCTCTATGAAGAAAGAATGAGGACCTTTCCAGACAAACAGAAACTCTGGAATTTCATTACAACTAAACCCCCACTCCAAAAAAATACTACAAAGAATCCTAAAGCCAAAACCTCAGAGGGATGAATAACAACGAAAGAAGGCCAAAAAAAAGTTATTAAAAGAATAAATAAACAAAAATCAAAGGAAATACAAACACAATGGCAAATACAGATGCTAACATATCAATATTAACTCTAAATGTAAATGTACTAAACTCTTCAATAAAAAGACACAGAGTTGCAGCCTGGATTAAGAAACAAAACCCAACCTTTTGCTGTTCCCAGGAAACACATTTAGCTACAAATGATAAAAATAGACTCAAAGATAAAGGATGGAAAACAATCCTACAAGCAAATGGACCAAAAAAGAAAGCAGGAACAGCTATACTTATATCAGATAAAACAGATTTCAAACTCAAAAAGATAAAAAGAGACCCCAATGGTCACTACATTATGATCAAGGGGACAATACTTCAAGAAGAAATAAAACTCATTAACATATATTCACCAAACGAAGGAGCACCAAAATATATCAGACAGCTATTGTCATCTCTGAAAACAGACATCAGAGAAAACACATAGTGGGAGACTTCAACACACCACTATCAACAATGGATAGATCAACAAGACAAAAAATAAGTAAAGACACTAAAGCTCTAAATAAGGACCTAGAACGCTTGGGCTTAACAGACATCTATAGAACACTAAACCCAAAATAAAAGGAGTACACATTTTTCTCAGGCACACACGGATCATTCTACAGGACTGATCACATACTGGGACACAAGACGAACATCAACAGATACACCAAGATCGAAATCATACCAACCATCTTTTCTGACCATGAAGGCATCAAACTAGAAATAAACCATAAAAAGATGGCAAGGAACTCTCCTACCTCATGGAGATTGAAAACCACACTACTGGAAGACCACTGGACTAACGAGGAGATCAATGAAGACATTAAAAGATTCTTTGAATTGAATGACAAGGAAGACACCAATTTCCTAAAAGTATGGGATGCAGCAAAAGCAGTAATAAGAGGAAAATATATTGCAATAGAGGCTCACATCAAGAAACAAGAAAGAAATCAAAGAAACAACCTAATCTCGAAGCTCAAAGATCTAGAGAAAGAACAACAAAGAAACCCTAGAACCAGTAGAAGAAAAGAAATAATAAAAACCAAAGCAGAAATAAATGAAATTGAAACTAAAAAAACAATCCAAAAGATCAATGAAACCAAAGCTGGTTCTTTGAAAAAAATCAATAAAATAGACAAACCCCTAGCCAGGCTCACAAAGGAAAAAAGGGAGAAAGCACAAATAAACAGGGTCATAAATGAAAGTGGAGAAATCACAACGGACATAGCAGAAATCAAAATAATAATCAGAAACTACTATGAACAGTTATATGGAAACAAGTTCAACAATCTACAGGAAATGGACAAATTCCTACAACGCTACAATCACCCAAAGCTAGATAAAGAAGAAATAGAACACCTAAACAGACCAATTACAAGCAGCAAAATTGAAATGGTAATCAAAAACCTCCCCAAAAACAAAAGCCCAGGACCTGATGGATTTAAAAATGAATTCTACCAAACATTCAGAGACAAATTAGTGCCTATCCTTCATAAACTCTTCCAAAAAATTGAGAAGGAAAGGACAATACCAAACACGTTCTATGAAGCCAACATTACACTAATACCAAAACTGAACAAGGACAACATGAAAAAGGAAAACTACAGACCAATCTCCCTAATGAACACTGATGCAAAAATCCTCAACAAAATTTTAGCTATCAGAATCCAACAATGTATCCATAAGATAATTCACCACGACCAAGTAGGATTCATTCCAGGGACACAAGGATGGTTTAACATCTGAAAATCAATCAACGTTATTCAACACATAAACAAAAAGAAATATAAAAAAAATATGATAATATCAAGGAGAAAAAGTTTGCACTGTTGGTGGGAGTGCAAACTGGTCCAACCACTGTGGAGAGCTGTGTGGAGATTACTGGTCCTACTAAACATAGAGCTTCCATATGATCCAGCAATTCCACTCCTAGGTATTTACCCAAAGGACACAGAAACATCAATTCCAAAGAGTACCTGCATCCCTATGTTTATAGCAGCACTGTTTACAATAGCTTTGGAAACAACCCAAATGCCCAAAAATAGATGACTGGATCAAGAAGATGTGGTACATATACACAATGGAATATAACTCAGCATTCAAAAAAGATAAATGCATGCAATTTACAGCAACATGGATTGCGCTGGAAGGGATCATGCTCAACAAAATAAGCCAGAAAGAAAAAGAAAAATACCAGATGGTCTCACTCATAGCAGAAATCTAGAAAACTTAAATAAGGGACCAGGAAAATGAATAACTATAAGAAAGTGAAAATCAAAATCAACAATAAACTATGAACCAGAGACACTCTATGGTGGGGGGTGGAGAGGGGAGGGATTGGGGTCAAAATAAGGGGGTTGCAATTGTATGGGGAATACAAAAATAAAATTTATTAAAAAAAGTGAAAAAAAAATCTTATACTGAATTTTCATTTCAATTATTTTACTATACATCATGAGAATTTCTATACACTTTAAAATGTGTTTTTACTCCTTTATGATGTTCTTTAATGAGTGACACATTGCTTCATACTTTCCTTTAATTCCTCAGACATATTTATCTTTATTGTTTTAAACATACCCATGTTAATTAATAAAAGTTCTCTCTACTAAATCCCTAACTGAACTCCAGACATTTTTTGTGGTCTCTTTTCTTTCATGCATAGGCATAGGTTTTGTTCCTTTGTTTTAAGGTTTATTTATTTATACAAGAGCTGGGGTATAGGACAGCAGTGCAGGAGGGTGAGAGAATTCACCAAAGACAGAGCATGGAGCAGAGCAGGCAGATGGATCAAAAGCACTGCTTGCCATTCTCCCAAAAGCAATATACAGATTCAATGTTATTCTAATAAAAATCTCAATGACATGCTTCAAAGAAATAGAACAAATCCTGATGAAATTCATATGGAACCACAAAAAACCATGAATAGCAAAAGCCTTAATGATGAAAACAAAAGAGAAAGGAGGTATCACACTTTCAAACTTCAAGCTATACTACAAAGCTGTAATCATTAAAACAGTTTGGAAATGGAAAAAAAAAAAAAAAAAAACAGACACACAGACCAATGGAACCGAATAGAAAGCCCACAAATAAAGCCACACTTATATGAACAACTAATCTTTGACAAAGGAGCAAAGAAGGCCTCCCTGGTGGCGCAGCGGTTGAGCACTGGGCTGCGAAGCTGCCCGCAGCCTCTGCAGTGCCAGTTCGATACCTGGCTGCTGGGGAGGGTCCCACATGGAGTGCAGACCTCTCCTGCCGCCTGCTGCTCCCCTCAGCATTGTACTTCGGTCCTTCTGCCTGTTCTGCAAACTGTTCTGGCTCTGGTGAATTCTCTCACCTCCCGTGCTTCTTGCTGTACCCTGTGCTTGTATAAATAAATAAAAATAAATCTTAAAAAAAAATACAAAGGAGCAAAGAATATGCCATAGAACATGGACAGTTTGTTTAATAAATGGTGCTGGGAGAACTGTACCACCATAGGTAAAAAAATGAAACTAGACCATACCTCTCACCATGAACAAAAATCAACTCAAAATGGATAAAAGAACTGGACATAAGACCTGAAACCATAAAATATACAGAAGAAATTATAGTTAAAACACTACAAGGCATACATCTCAGAAACAGCTTTAAAGACTCATCACCCAAAACAGTGATAGTGAAAGCAAAGATAAACACCTGGGATTTCATCAAACTGAAAAGCTTCTGTACAGCAAAAGAGACATTAACCAATACAGAGAGACAACCTACTGATTGGGAAAAAAAAAAATTGCACTCCATTCAACTGATAAGGGACTGATCACAAAGATATACAAAGAACTCACATGGCTCAACAAAAACAAAATAAACAATCCTTTCAAGAAATGGGCAGAAGAACTAAAAAGACATTTTTTAAAGATATATTTATTTATTTTATACAAGAAGCGGGGTACAGGCCAGATGCACGGGAGGGTGAGTGGATTCACCAGAGAGAGAGCAGGGAACAGAACAGGCAGACTGATGAAACACACTGCTGAGGGAAGCAGTGGGCACGACAGGAGAGGTCTGCCACGCCATGTGGGACCCTCACTGGCTGGCTGGGATCAAACTGGCACTGCAGAGGCTGCGGACAGCTTCACAATGCAGCACTCAACTGCCTGCACCACCAGGGGAGGCCCTAAAAAGACATTTTTCCAAAAAGAAAATGCAAATGGCCAACAGGCATATGAAAAAATGTTCAACATCCCTTACAATCAGGGAAATGCAAATCAAAACCACACTGAGATAAACCCTTACACCAGTAAGAATGGCACATATCAAAAAAACAAGGAACGGCAAATGTTGGCAAGGATGTGGTGAAAATCGAACTCTCCTACATTGTTGGTGGGAGTGCAACAAACTGGTCCAACCACTATGGAAAGCTGCCTGGAGATTCCTCAGTCTACTAAAAATGAAACTACCGTATGACCCAGCAATTCCATTGCTAGGTATCTACCCAAAGGACACAAAAATATTGATTCAAAAGAACACCTATACGCCTACGTTTATTGCAGCACTATTTAAAATAGGTAAAACCTGGAAACAACCCAAATGCCCAAAAATAGATGACTGGATCAAGAAGATGTGGTATATACACACAATGGAATATTATTCAGCAATCAAAAAAGATAAAATCATGCCATTCCCAGCAACGTGGATGGAGCTAGAAGGAATTATGCTCAGTGAAATAAGTCAGAAGGAGAAAGAAAAATATTGGATGGTTTCACTTATAACAGGAATTTAGGGGAACCAAATAAGACATCAGTGTAAAAAAAATACTAACAGTACAAAACACAACCAAGCAAAAACAGACAATTAAAAATCAGAGACATCCTGCAGGGTAGGAAGAGGGAGAGGGATGAGAGGGAGGGAGGGAGGGGCACAGGGGACTGTGGTGGTGGTGCACGGGTGCCTTGGGGAAGGAAATTCTGTGGTCTCAATCTGAGTGGGTGGAGGGAAACAGATATTATTAAAAAAATATTTTAAAAAAATGAAAAAAAAAGTACTTCTAAGGAGAGCAGTGAGCGAGACAGAAGAGGTCTGCCGTGCAATGTGGGTCTGTCCCTGGAAGGCTGAGAATCAAACCTGCACTGCAGAGGATATGGACAGCTTCACAGTGCTGCACTCAAGCTGCTGTGCCACCAGGGAGGCCCTGCATGTCTTAAAATTTATTGTTGAAATTTTAGCTTCTCTGCTATAAGTTTCTTTCATTCTCCTCTTCTTACAATTTGTCTTTTTTTTTTAATTGTGCTTTTTTTTTAACAATTTCTTGGAATAATTATATAGAAACTACTTCCTGCGATTTCTCGTCACACAGATCTACATTTCTTTTAAAATTGTTACTATTTTTAAGTTTGGCTTCCTAGGATTCACACCTGGATTATTGTAATTTAGTGGTTAGTCAATGACTGGTTAGTAGATTTCTGTATGTGACTTGACTACACATGTTCCATCTGTTGCCAAGGAATCTGTGTGTGAGGGGACACTTTCTAACTTCTAAATTTATAGGACAGCTATATCTTTCACTTCCTGATTATGCAGGGTTAAGGTCTGCCAAAGGTAAAGGACTGGTGTCTTTTCCTTCCTCTGATATTCTTTTTTTTTTTTTTTAAGATTTATTTTATTTATACAAGCACTGAGGTACAGGCCAGATGTGCGGGAGGGTGAGAGGATTCACCAGAGACAGAACTGGGAACAGAACAGGCAGACTGATGAAACACACTGCTGAGGGGTGCAGCGGGCAAGACAGGAGAGGTCTGCTTGCCATATGGGCTGCTCCTATGCCTGTGGGGATCGAACCGGCACTGCAGAGGCTGCAGACAGCTTCACAGCACTACACTTAACCGCCTACGCCACGAGGGAGGCCCTCTGATATTCTTTACTGGTGCATGCACACATCATTTTAGACCCAAAAATATGTCAGAAGTTTCTTGAAGTCCCTGTCATCACATAGTTAAGATTTTCTTTAAAGTTCACTTATAGGATTTTTTTTAAAGTTCACTTATAGAGGAACCAAATAAGGGATCAGGGAGAAAAAAGAAGTAATATAATAAATTAAATATCAAAATCAACATGCAACTATAAATCAGAGACATTCTGCAGGGGAGAAGGAGGGAGAAGGATCAAAACAGGAGTGGGGAGCCTCCCTGGTAGCCCTGGTAGCACTATGAGGCAATCCGCAGCCTCTGCAGCATGAGTTAATCCCCAGTCAGCCAGGGAGCAACCCACAAGGCACAGCAGACCTCTCCTGACTCACCCACTTCTCCCCTCAGCAGTGTATTTCAGTCAGTCTGCCTGATCGTTCCCCACTCTGTCTCTGGTGGATCCTCTCACCCCTCACATCTCTGGCCTGTACCCCAGCTCTTGTATGCATAATAAATAAATCTTAAAAAAAAAAAAAAAAACAGGGGTGGGAAGACCACAAGGGACTATGGTGATGGTGCATGGGTTAAATGGTGGTGGGAACTTCACCGGGGACTGCACCTGAAAGGAGAAAGTATACATTGCACAAAAATGAAGAATGAAGTAAAAACTATATACAATTAATAAATTTTGAGGAAATAAAACAATAAAATTCCCATCCAGGCTCTTTTTTGTCTGAATTCCTAACTGATATCATAGCCTAAAGTACCCACAACATTGCCAGAATACTTCTCTTATTTCTTTAATAATGTGTGGGTAATCTTTATTTTATTTGCCAGTTCATCCTTCCATCAAAACTGAGCTTTTACTCAAATGACATAGCCACCATTCTCTGAAATTTTTCAAAGAGCTTCAAATTTGGACAAAAGTTGACTGTGCCTTGGGGTTAATGTTTTTAATGAAGCCCCGATAGTTGTCACATCTGTCCATTATTTAGATATTTCTCCACTCTTTACAGTGATTTTAGGTTTGACTAATGTGCTACTGGTCTAGAAGAGATGTGTGGTGTTTGTGAAGAAGATGGAAATATCCCCAAGTATAAACATCACAGAACCCGCTGTCATACTGCAGTTCAATGTGTGTGTGTGTGTATGTGTGTATGTCTGTGTATGTGTGTGTATACACACACACATATGTATATGTATATGTATATTTGTGTGTGTATATATATTGCATAGGTAAGTTCAGTTTATTATGTGATAATGGTTAATTGCCCTTTTTCTGAAATGGTTAATTTTAGTTATTTCATAGTATTTTTGCTGCTTTAGAGGAAAACTGTTAAGTGACATCCTCACTCAGAAATTTTGGAGCTGCTTCTCCAGTGTATACTTTCCTATTCCAACTCTGTCCTCTCTTAGGAAGAGCACCTTAAAAACCCTGAGCCCATGTTTATTTTTTATCTTTATAATTAAACCAGGGAAACAAGTCACATATATTTTAAATTTTATATATATATATATATATATATATACACACACACATACATATATACATATATGTATTAATTATATATAATCACAATTAAAATTAAAATAATAGTTTTCTCAATTTTTGTCCTGAGATTGACTTTCTCAGACAGTCCTACTGATACAGTATGAACATATTCGACCTTATATTGATGATATAAACTTAAGAAAGAAAAAAAAAGCAAGTTAAAAAGATATTTAAAAATTTTTAAAATTGGCAGGTAAAGCTTCCCCATAAAATTTGATTTTAGAAATATTTAATAAAATAAAAACCCATGACATAGCTCTAATTATGCTGGTCCATATTTTAGGAAAAAAGCCTTTCTATTTTTTTAGTTCTCTATACCAATTCAGTAAATTATTTATCACTCTGTTAATGAATAGTGCAATTTCTCTCCAACAATATGTGCTAATAAGATTACAAGATGATGATTTGTGAATGAATTTTTTCACTTTTTCATTTAAAAATATTAACTGATAAAAGTATTGGAACTTTATTCAGCATGTCTTTCAAATTTTACATTCAGGGTCCTGCTAGCCTGGAGAGATTGCCCCTCCCCCCAAGGACTAACCAATTCTTAGATGAAGTCAACACTCACCTCATAACTCCATATGGATCTTTAATAATGGAATTAATCAACCCAACCAATTCTTTAATAACTACCTCCTTTACTGGGTTCTCACACTCTAAAATTACTGTGCACATACCTTAATCAAGTCAAGACCAGACACCAGACAACTAGGGGAAGATGCATACTTCAGAGCCTGTTGAAATCACTCAGATCAGTCAATGTTGGCCCAGTTTATACTGTCTTACCTATTCCTCCCTATGGAATCTACAATAATGACTTTTGCTAACAGTTGACTCTCTCTCTCTCTGCTTCCTGAACATGCCTGGTCCTTCCCCTTTAGGAAATGATATAAGTCCTTTTGAGAACTGTGTAACAAACTTTCTTCTCTTGATCTGCTGATCTCAACAACCATGAGTAATAATACAACATTAATTTAAAAAAAAAACAAAACTAAAATTCCATTGAGCTAAATAACCTCATTTATAAACCTCAGAGAGACACTTCTCCAAAGAAGATATACAGCTGACCAACAGGCACATAAAGCAATGTTCATTGTCACCTGTTTTCAGGGAAATGCAAATCAACACCTCTTCACACCTGTCACAATAGTCCATATCAAAAAGAACAGATAAAACAATTTTTGTTGAGTGTGTGGAGAAAAAGGAACATTCATAGCCTTTTTTGGGGGAACGTTTATTAGTCAAATCCCTATTAAAACACTATGGATGTTCCTCGAATGCTAAAAATAAATCTACCAAGTGACCTCAAAAGTTATTTACCCAAACAAGGCAAAAACAAACAAACAAACAATAAACAACTAATTCTAAAGGATAGAGATAATCCTATTTTCCTTGCAACAATATTTACAATAGTCATATTATGGCAACAACCTAGGAACTTAAGTGCCCAATGACAGATGAGTAGATTAAGAACACCTGGTAAATATACACAACTGAATACTAAGCTGTTAAACATGATGAAGTTTTGCCATTGGGACAACATGGATAAAATTGGCATGGATTATTTTAAGTGAAATAAATCAGATGAAGAAAGACAAATACCAGCTGATTTGACTCAAGCAAAATTTCAGGCAAGAGTAAACCAAACCTTAGGAAACTGACTATAGAATGGAAAGTACCAGAAGGGGGCAGAGAGGATAGACAATAAAGGGGTAAATAGGCCCAATGGACTATGATAAAGGACTACAGTTGCCTGGGTGGGTGTGGTGTGGTAACACACACTTGAAGAGGTGTGATCTTGTATCTCTGAATCATATACAGTATTGTAAATTTATTGTTTTTAATAAATATTTCCCTCTTTTAAAATTTTTTGTTGTTATTTTGTGTGTGGGGGGGGTGAAAACACTCATCAGTGACAAGAGTGGGGAGCAGAAGAGGCAGATTTATTGAAATCTAAGTGGAGCAGCAGGAGAGACAGGAGAGGTCTTCTGTGCCATGCATGTGATAGTTTCCTGGCCAGGAATCAAACTCCACCCCTTTGTTTACTGCAGCAATATTTACAATAGGAAAGATACAGAATCAACCCAAATGCCCCAAAATAGATGATGAGATTGAGATGATGTGTTATATATAAACAATGGAATACCATTCAGCAATCAAAACAATAAACTCATGCCATTCACAGCAACATGGAGATGAAAGGGATTATGCTCAGTGAAATAAGTCACAAGGAAAAAGAAAAAAATATCAGATGGTTTCACTTGTAGGAGGAATATAGGGAAACCAAATAAGGGATCAGGAAAAAATAATAAATAATAAAACAAAATTAAAGGAAACTGTAAATCAGAGACATTCTTCAGGGTATGAGGGGGGAGAGTGATAAAAACAGGGGAGGGAAGAACACAAAGGACTATGTTGATAATGTATGGGTGACTTGGTGGTGGGGATTTTACCGGGACTACAACTGAGAGGAGAAAGCAAACATTCTACAGAAATGAATAATGATGAAAATATAAATAAATAAATAAATAATAAATTAATTTTTGAAAATACAATAAAAAAGTTAACAAACATAGCTTAAAGCTAAATAACTCCATGAAAATCTCAAAATTCTTCGTTTTCAGAGAAAATTAGAAATATTTTGCTTAAAAGTTTCATGAACACATTCCTAAGTATAGCTAACAAGGAATATCATGTACAAATGTCTGGTTCTTATAATAGTTACCCCCACAAAACATGACTATTTTATCTCATTTAGAAAGGTTTTCCAAACTTGTGTAACATGAAAAACAAATGTTAGAAGCTGAAATTCAAAATATGCCTGCCAGATTATACTTTATTCTTGCTAGTTATTTGAGTAGTCTCTCAATAAATGGCAATATTTATTCAATAGATCATTATTTAATGTAAAATCTGTGCCATTTCACAGAAGTGTCATCTGCTGTCATATCACTATACCTAGTTCATTTAAAAATACAAACTAGGTGGGCCTCCCCGATGGTGCAGTGGTTGAGCACTGGGTTGTGAAGCTGCCCACAGCCTCTGCAATGCCGGTTCGATCCCTGGCCACCAGGCAAGGGTCCCACATGGCACGCAGACCTCTCCTGCCACCCACTGCTCCCCTCAGCAGTGTACTTCATCAGTCTGTTTGCTCTGCTCTCTGCTCTGGCTCTGGTGAATTCTCTCACCCTCCTGCGCTTCTGACTGTACCAGTGCTTGTAAAAATAAATAAATAAATCTTTAAAAAATAATAATAAAAAAATAAAAATACAAACTAGGGCCTCTCTGGTGGCGCAGCGGGTTGAGTGCAGTGCTGTGAAGCTGTCCACAGCCTCTGCAGCACCAGTTCAATTCCTGGCCAGCCCGGGAGATACCCACATGGTGCAGCAGACCTCTCCTGTCTCATCCACTGCTCCCTTCAGCAGTGTTTTCAGTCCGTGTGCCTGTTCTGCTCCCCAATCTGTCTCTGGTGAATCCTCTCACCCTCTTGCACCTGTGGCCTGTATCCCAGCTCTTGTGTAAATAAAAAATAAAATAAAATAAAAAGATTCCCACATGGCACGGTAGACCTCTCCTGTCTCACCTGCTGCTCCCCTCAGCAGTGTCTTCAGTCCGTCCGTCTGCCTGTTCTGCTCCCCACTCTCTGGTGAATTCTCTCACCCTCCTGCACCTCTGACCTGTACCCCAGTTCTTGTATAAATAAATAAATCTTTAAAAAATATAAAAATCAATTCATTGAGAAAATAAAATTATAACACATATCATCATTCAGAAACCAGTTATGGTTTGCACAGAACATGCACAAAATAATTGCCTCATAATCCAATATATACTGTTTCTTCCTCTTCAGCTATTAAATATGTTTTGTTAAATTTTGGCTCAATGATAGATTATTTTCTTTCCTAGGGAATGATATAATACTGAAGGTACAAGGGATACAGCTATGTTTCTTTTTTTATAAATATTATTCTATTATTTTAATATTTTTTAAAGATTTATGCATGCATGCATACTAGAACTAGGGTACAGGCCAGATGTGCAGGAGGGTGAGAGGATTCACCAGAGACAGAGCGGGGAACAGAACAGGTAGACTGATGATATACACTGCTGAGGGGAGCAGCGGGTGAGACAGGAGAGGTCTGCCACTCCACATGGGATTCTTGCCGGCCATCTGGGATAGAACCCGTGCTGCAGAGACTGTGGACAGCTTCACAGCACTGCGCTTAACCGCCTGTGCTACCAGGGGAGACTCCTGACATGGCTATGTTTCTATTTATATTTTTTATGTAGGTAGTATTCATTTACAGCACTGTATGTGATTTAGAGGTATAGACTCATAATTCTGCAAAGGAATCCATTACAAATGGATGTGCGCAGCATCCATTACAAAAACACCTATAATCTATATATTTTTTAAGATTTATTTATTTTTATTCAAGAACCAGGGTATAGGCCAGATGTGCACGAGGGTGAGAGGATTCACCTGAGACAGAGCAGGAACAGAACAGGCAGACTGATGAAATACACTGCTGAGGGGAGCAACGAGAGAGTCAGGAGAGTCTGCTATGCCATGTGGGTTGCTCCCTGGCCAGTCATGGATTGAACTCGTGCTGCAGAGGCTGTGGATTGTTTCATAGTGCAGTGTTTAACCCATTGAGCAATCAGGGAGGCCCTATAATCTATGTTTTTAAATGAGTTAGAAGTTTCAAGTATAAAAAAATAGCGAAGGCTCTGTCTACCTGAAAATACAACTTAGGAGCCTCCCTGGTGGTGCAAGGAGTTAAGACACAGCACTGTGAAGCTATTCATAGCTACTGCAGCACTAGTTTGATCCCCTGCAGGGAGGTGACCCACATGGCGCAGCAGACCTCTCCTGCCTCGCCTGCTGCTCCCCTCAGCAGTGTATTTCATTCAATCCCCTGTTCTGCTCCCCACTCTGTCTCTGGTAAACCCTTTCACTCCCCATGCCTCTCTCCAGTAGTCCAGTTCTTGTGTGCATAAATAAATCAATCTTTAAAAAAAAAGAAAATACAACTATAGACTTGGGAAAAGTGCAAGACAACCAAAGGAGAACTCTGAAAGTTAGAAAGAGGGAGAAGAACTGGTTAGGAGCCCCAGGACAGGAGGAATAGCACAGAGGTAGGACACTTTATACACCCCTACCTATCAGAGGAAGGACTTTGAGATCTCACATTTTCTGACCCCAGTCTAACAAGTGAAGACATACCAGGTTCACTCAAAGCATTGCTGGGTTGAAAAGGAGTCCTATCAACAGTAGGCAAGATAAGCAAATGTAATAAAAAGGAAACCAAAAATTCTGACAAAAAGTGGACAACAGAGGTGACCTTCCCTGGTCTCTTCTCTAACTAGAGATACCAATTTTTCAGGGACACCAGCAGGGGCATGATGCCACAATTTGTCCCTGACTCAAAAAGCCACTTTGCTCCCCAGGACCTGAGACTACACTTTCTCATCCAGAAACCACACTATGGGGGAGAATGTTCACTGGTGACCCTGTGCCAATAAGCAGCCAGCTGAGAGGTGCTCCAAACAGCCCACGTCTACCAACATGTGGTGTATTCATACATAAAATGTGTTGACCTGGAAATTCTTTGAGAAACCAGATAAGTGATGCTTTTGGCACTGAGGGGTCCAGCATGAAAAACTTATTTTGTCACTTCAAACATTACCTGCAGGGAGCAGTGGAAATATCAGTGACATAAACATTCAGATCCAAATTGTACCACATTGAGTTAAAAAAAATAGGATTGTCAATGGAACTACACAATCAGTCTTTAAAACTAGGTCAGGACCTGTGTGCTGAATCTACATAGAATAAATACTTGCTCAAAAGAAAAAAAAATAATAAATAATATTCAGCAATTCATAGTGTAAAATGCAAAAAGATAGACACTAAAAAATGTGTCATGCCAAGAGCTATAATGATTACAGTTTGAAAGATAAAAGACAATCATCTAACACCAGCAATTAGATGAATCACAGATTGCAACCTGATACCAATTTTAAAACAATCATTATAGAAATCATTCAACCAGCAAGTTCAAATTGTGTTGAAAAGAGTGGGAAAAAGGCATAGAAAAAGTGTTTGAAAATGAAACTTAAATAATGAAAACTAAAATAATAAAATAAAGACAATATGCTAAACTTAATTTTAGAGTGCAGATAAGGGAGGATATAAACCCTGAGTTTGAGGTCAGATAAAAATACTTTACTCAATCTTAACAACAGAGAGGAAAGACATCAAAAAACACAAGGATGGCCTCAGGGACCTTTGGAACAATAGCAAATTATCCAATGCTCACAACATCAAAATTATTTCTATATCGTAGAGTGTTTTATATCTGAATTTCAAATACTTATCATTAATATGAGCACTGAAGATCTGGATAAATGTGGAAAAAATTCTCAACATCACTTATAATCAGGGAAATGCAAATCAAAACCACAATGAGATATTACCTCACACCACTAAGAATAGCCATATTAAAAACAAACAAACAAAAACTAACAGAAAATGCTGGTGAGTTTCTGCAGAAAAAGTAAACCTCTTGCACTGCTGGTGGGAATGCAAACTGGTTCAATCACTATGGAAAACTGTGTGGAGGACCCTCCAATTACTAAAATTGGATCGATCATATGGCCCAGCAATTCCACTCCTAGGAATCTACCTAAAGGACACAAAAACATTAATTCAAAAGGATACTTGCACCCCTATGTACATCACACCACTATTTACAATAGCTAAATAAATCAACATTTTTATCCTACTTCAAACATTATGAATAGGGTAAATAGCTATATATGTATATATAATATATGTGTATATATAATATATAGTGTATATATATATACTATATATATATATATATATATATATATGTATCACTAGATTTAAAAATCCTTGGCACATTTTGAGCTTATTTTAGATAGAAATCAATTTGCACTGTATTAATATAAAATCAATCGTTTACTTTCTTTTTCTACAGCAACATTCATAGACTATATTCAAATAATCATTACTGTAATTTCTATAAATTTTATTTTTGTAATTTTGCATGGAAGAACCAGGGTAGAGACCAGAGTTGTGGGGGGTAAGAGAATTCACCAGAGACAAAGTGGGGAGTAGAACACATGAATTTACTGAAATACACTGCTGAAAGGAGCAGCAGGAGAGATCGGAGAGGTACTGTGCCATATATGGGCTAGCTCCCTAGTCAGGCCTCAGAGGTGATAGTACTTACATTTAATCTCTCGGACACCAGGGAGGTGAGAGAATTATTATACTCTCTAAACAAGATGAGACACATAATAGGAAATGTTTACATTTATTTGTGAGTACACACATTTAAGTAGAGGTAATACATAATGTTATGACAAAATATATAATATTTTACTAAAAATTGTCAATTTTTATCATTCTTGAATTATTCACTGAATTTTATAAAATAAACAATACTTGGGACCTCCCCGTTGGCGCAACGGTTGAGCACTGGGCTGCGAAGCTGCCCACAGCCTCTGCAGCAGCAGTTCAGTCCCCAGCAGCCGGAGAGGGTCCCACATGGAGCGCAGACTTCTCCTGCCGCGCCCACTACTCCCCTCAGCACTGTATTTCGTCAGTCTGCCTGTTCTGTTCCCCGCTCTGGCTCTGGTGAATTCCATCACCCTCCCTCGCTTCTGACTGTACCCAGTGCTTATATAGATAAATAAATAGATCTTTAAAAAAAAAAAATACTCTATTTTTTTCTTAAATATCCTAAGCTTTACATTTTCTTTGTCCCCTAGTCTAGAATGAAAAATATTCCATTTTATTTTAACTATTATAATAATACACATAAATTTTCTAGATTATATTTTTCTATGCATTAGTATTAGAAACAAGACTAATAGCAAATATGACTAAATATGATAATTCAGTGTATTTTCTGTTGCAAGACACAAAGCAAATAAAATATAATTCAATCTGACTCACAATAAGGGGGATTTTTATTTAAAATAATGTAAAGTCAGAGGATAAGGAGGCTTCATGTGTAACTTAATTCAATAGTGCAAATGTTTTATAAGGTCTTAAATTTCATTAATTTCTTCTGATTTGCATCATGTGTTGGTATCAATTTAATTCCAGTGTTATCTCTCCATAGGGCTACCTACTTTTATATCTGCTTTCCAGGATAGAAAGAATTTCTTCTTGAAGAAATTTCAAGAGACTAAGGAAGTTTGCTTATTTGTCTT
The DNA here is from genome assembly GCF_014898055.3 of Talpa occidentalis. Classification (NCBI taxonomy): domain Eukaryota; kingdom Metazoa; phylum Chordata; class Mammalia; order Eulipotyphla; family Talpidae; genus Talpa; species Talpa occidentalis. The sequence goes on from NW_026555331.1 coordinate 70,217,988, forward strand.
TCTATAGGATTAATATATTTCTACATAGGAAATATAGAACATCAAATAGCCTGACAATTACTGCAGTAGTAAATATTGCCAGTTGATGAGATATTAGAATTTAGCAATTTGCCCTTTCCCATAGACAAGATGGAGTTGTTACTAAAAGTAAATAGTTTTGCAGGGAGGTATGAAAGAGTTAATAGGAAGAAGGGTGTTGAGTGGGCATGACAGAGTTCCAGGCGAGATCCTGCAATGTTCTTTCCCTTGCTGAGATGTGGGGAAAAACCAGCCTTTAATATAAATATTTAAAGTAACAATTTTGGGCCTCCCTGGTGGCCCAGACATTGAGCACCACACTGTGAAGCTGTCCACAGCCTCTGCAGCGCGGGTTCGATCCCGGCTGGCCGGCAAGAATCCCACATGGAGAAGCAGACCTCTCCTGTCTTGCCCACTGCTCCCCTCAGCAGTGTATTTCTTCAGTCTGCCTGTTCTGTTTCCTACTCTGTCTCTGGTGAATCCTCTCACCCTCCCACGCATTTGGCCTGTACCCCAGTTATTGTATAAAAATAATTAATCTTAAAAAAAAAAAGATTAAGTAATAATGTTTCCCAAGTTTACTAGGAATTCCTCAATAAACATATCCAAGTAATGCCAATTTATATGAAATTAGTAGGCCTAGCAGTAGATAAAACACAGGGGACAGAAGAGAGAATAGAATTTAAATAGTTGCATTATCATTATTACAGCTACATAAGTTATTATGCTAAAGTTTTATGTGCATTATCAAATTTAATTCCTACAAAAATCATTGATGGTAGATGAATGTTATTCTAATAAAAGTCCTGAAATTCATATAAAAGAATGCCAAATATTGTCCTTAGGATTATATGTTTCCTATATGTATGACTCCACCATAATGTTTACCTATTTTGCAAATTTTGAAAATCAAAGAATGAAAGTCTTCATAGTTTTGGACCCTTGGCAAAGACTTTTAACTGGAGCAATAACTCTACGTCCACTACAGTGAACTTCACTTCCCTGGGATTGTTTTGGATCAGGACCAGATTCTGTGGAACAGGATGGAGACACCTGGAAGGATGACTTAATTTTTACTGATAATGCCAAGTGAGCAAGCAATTTTCATTTGGATGTTTTCCAGGAAGAAAATGACCAAATCATTTTCATTCCCCCCTGGAGCCATTAACACAATGTTCTAATATATGCAAGGATAGGTATTCTTATAAGAAGGAAATAAAAAAAGTAGAATATCAAGTAATTCCATCAATAAGAACATCTACTAATAGAATTTTCTTTCAAGAGGACGAAGTAAATTTCACACAGTAATATTGTATGTAAAGGAAATATAAGACTTTCCATGATATAATTGAATCATATTTTTTAATTTGTTATTTTTTCTTGAACTTAAATTTATCCTTTTAATTCAATAAATTGGAGTTTGCTTATTGCAGATTTTTAATGAAAAATGGCCACTGTTGTTAAATTCTGTGAAGATTTTCCTAAGCATTTGGTTTTCTCATAAGACCACTGCATTGTATGGGAGAAAGGTATTAATATTTAATATGGAGGAATCACCATGTATATATATTTTTTAAAGATTTATTTATTTATCTATACAAGCACTGGGTACAGTCAAAAGCGAGGGAGGGTGAGAGAATTCACCAGAGCCAGAGCGGGGAACAGAACATGCAGACTGACGAAATACACTGCTGAGGGGAGCAGCAGGCAAGACAGGAGAGATTTGTCGTGCCATGTGGGAACCTTGCCGACCGCCGGGGATCCAACTGGCACTGCAGAGGCTGCGGGCAGCCTCGAAGCCCAGCAATCAACCGCTGCACCACCAGGGGAGGCCCCACCATGTATATTTTAAGTAATAAGAAGTAGCAATCCCTTGTCCTTTGTTTTAAATAAATATAAAATTCCATCTTGAATATAATAATTATATAATATAATAATATAATAATTATAGAAATACAAATAATATACTACTAAATTGCACAACTCATTTTTTAGTATATTTGGATGTTATCCCCTAATCTACAATCTATACTAATATATTAGTTTATTCTTGGCATTTAATATAAACAGAATCATTGAATATGTGGTCTTTGTAATATCTTCTTTTCCATAACAGATTGTTGTCCAAGTTTTATTCATGTTATAGCATATATCAGTACTTCTTTCTTTTTTCATTGTTGAATAATGTTTCATTTTGTTTAACCATTTTCACTTTGTTTAACCATTTGTTTATGGACATTTGCTTTGTTTTTACCTTTTGACCATTATAAATAATGTTGCTATAAGCATTTGTTTCCAAGTTTTTATGTTTTCAGATCTCTTGGGCATATACTTAGTAGTGGAATGGTTCGGTCATATGCTAACTTTAATTTTTTTTTGATTATAAAAACAATGCCAAAATATACCAAATTTGAAGACAGTATTGTATGTAATCTTTTTTTTAAGATTTATTTATATATGAATGTGTGTATGTATTTATGGTGTATAAAAACTGGAGTGTAGGACAGAAGTGTGGATGGTGAAAGGATTCTCCAGAGACAGAGTAGGGAGCAGACCAGGCAGATTTACTGAAATACACTGCTGAGGGGATCAGTGGGCAAGACAGGAGATCTGCTGCACTATGTGGGTAGCTTCCTGGCCGGGGATGGATCTAGGGCCTTATCGGTAATAGTGCTGAGGCATAACACTTAGGCCACCAGGGAGGTCCCCATATATACTCTTTTAAACAATTTTAGGAACTAAAATCAGAACCAGGCATAAAAAAAAGACAGAGGAACTTGCCAATTCTCCCAATAGTCTTACATTTCTTTCCAAAACAAAAAGAAATTGTATTAAGACAATAAAATTAAGTTCATGATTTTTATTGTGCTACTAATTGGTTTCATATTATAAAATTTGCCTGATGTTAACTGAAAATACTTCAAGAAAAATAGTAAGTACTAAATTTTCAAATCATTCCTTTTTGCTATTTTTTAATAATCAAAGAGATTTTACTTATATTTACTATTTTCACTTTAAATAAAATTTCTGAACATTTTTACTTTCCCTCACTACCCCCCAGTATACACATCCTCTCAGGAAGTGATAGTACAAATAAACAATGTTTATGGATATGCATGCTATAAGAGAAACTTAAAATACAAATCCATTTTATCATCAGTTACTAATCATCATAGTAAACATCAATTATAAGCCAATGCTAATATATGCAAATGAGAAATATAATCATATCCTCCAGAAGATTGCAATATACTTGGGGAGTCAATACAGATAAAGCATGAAATGAAAGGTGTAGGGGACTTAACAGGGTATCCTGAAGGCTAAATAGTAACGGAATCGTGTCCTATATTTAAAGGTGGAGAAAATATCTAAAGATGGGGTTTTTAAAAAAAATTCATTTTGTGATATCACATTTCAAAATGATTAATCTCATCATTTTAATTTATACCTATATTTGTCCTAGTTTCCAGAGATATTATTCACTAACAGAATTTTCAAATATATTAAAATCTCCAGTGTTGAAGTTGTCAAACACAGCATGAGTATCATCAAAAATGAGGTGCCAGCTGAATAGAGCATTGCTCTTAGAGTACCCAAACCTCAGTTCTCTGCCTTGTTCTGTTACTTTAGTGCTTCTGTCACCTAGGCAACAACTTAATTTCTCTGAACTTACTCTTTTTATCTAAAAAAAGGAATTTAGTTTTCTGTCTTCTTCACATGGGTTGTATACGTCAAATAAGTGGATACTTGTGAAATTTTTCTAAAAGCCATGAGTTTTGCTGCAAAGTAGCTCTTTAACCTTGAACATGTCATGTGCTTTGGCACACCTTAGCAGTGTGCAACCATCAGACATTGAGAGGGAAGTCATCGGCACACTTTAACAGTTACAATTCACAGAATTTTATTTTTTTAAAGATTTATTTATTCATGCATACAAGAACTGTGGTACAAGCCATATGTTTGGGAGGGTGAGAGGATTCACAAGAGACAGAATGGGGAGCAAAACAGGCAGACTGACTGAAACTCATTGCTAAGGGGAGCAGTGGGTGAGATAAGAGAGGTCTGCCTCACCATGTGTGTCTCTCCCTGGCAGGCCAGGAATCGAAGCCGCACTGCAGAGGCTGCAGACAGCTTCACAGAGCGGCACTTAACCACCTGTGCCACCAGGGGAGACTCCAATTCACAGAATTTTAAACACAGAAAGAGAAACTGAAACTAGTTTCATATTTATCGCGTTTATTATGTTCTGTTTTGGTCATGTAATAAGAGGCCTGTTTTATGTGTGTAGAGAGGACTTGAAACCCACAAAGCATGGAGAGTTGTTGGTGACTCAGCTCTAATGTAAACTATTAGAGTCAACTAAATTAGATATAATAACTGGAAAGAAAATGGAAGACAAAAATAATTCAAAAGAAAAGAGAGAAGAAAGGAAAAAAAAGATGAAACCATGACAACTGTATAACTTGGCAAATATGCTCTGATGCTTTCAAAGTGCCAAAAGTTCAGACACGAGCTGTCAATCTGCTAAAATAAGCTAATTTGTCTGATATAAAGACTAAACTCCTATCCACATATATAATAGGCTAAAATGAAATTAATGAAGTGCATTAAATAACTAGCAGAAAAGAGTTTTCTGAGTAAATTGATAAGGTCCAAACTGTAATATCTCATATATGTATGTAACACTGAGGGCAAGAAAGAGTAAAAGCATGATTTATTTGAGCCAAAGAGATTACTTGATATTTGATATTACTGATAACAAATTGGCATAGAGTCTCTGATATTCGTATTGTGAGCTAGCATTTCTCAGTTCAGATCCAATACTGAAATTTATTTCTTATCACAAAAAAAAGAAGGCTTTATAAAGTCCTCCTTAGTCACATCATAGCTGAAAGGAGCATATGGAGGGATAAAGACATGCAGAGCAAAAGCATTTCAGGATAACAAGGACAACCAGGCTTTTTTTGGTGTGAACACAGGCTTTTTCAGCATTTCTATGATTTAGAAATGTGGGGAAATGGAATTTGATACATTTTTCAGAATATAGCTCATGACACTGAACTTAAAATATGAACTAGGAATAATGGCAATAAGAAAAAAGACTGAAAACTCTGCTGTGGATATTAGAGGTCTGAGTATAGGTAATCAATCTTTTCAACTCAAGTAACAAGAAGCAAGAATAGAAACAGATCATGGAACTTAAAATATGAAGACAACATCTGGACTGGTTGGGCAGAGTGAGTTATTCTGGTAAGCATTAAATGTAAACAATATTAGATGAGTGAAAATAATTTCTCTTGTCCACATCAGAGTGAGGTTTAACTTGTCATGTAATAAGTGATAATTATATGTTAATAGAAATCACAATTAATTGATAAATTGAACAATATTTATTAACACAGAAATATTTATTAACCTGGGTTCCAAAACAGAAAAAAAAAATCTTCCTCCCTTTTTTATAGTCTACATTTCAGTGGGGAATTAAACAAGTTATTTAGGGTATTTGTCATGCCAGTTGATGTCAAATAGTATGGAGAAAAATAAAGAAGAAAATGGGTATGGGTAGGAGTGGCATGAGTTAGGGTGGAGTTCATTTCATGAAATACAGCAGAAATGATATGGTTGAAAATGAGATAGCAGTCAGCTCCAAAGGAGGGAAAGGACAGACCTATCAAATTATGAAATATTCAGATTGAAAGTGTTCTGATCCTGGCCTCCCCTGGTGGCACAGCGGTTGAGCGTTGGGTTGCGAGTTTGATCCCCAGCCACCAGCGAGGGTCCAACAACAACAAAAAAAGAAAGTGTTCTGATCCTATGGAACAGCAGGAACGAAGCCCTGTGTAAAGCAACCTATGCGGATCTAAAGAAAAGAGTGAAGGATGGGCCAGCACCTGTGTTCAGACTGAATAATCACACCCATCACCAGCCAGAAGGAGAATTTTGACATTTAAAAGAGTGAAGGATAAAAATTACTGAGAGACACTGATTATCCTTAAAATAAGATCACTTTGTTCTAAGTAGAGTAGCTTAGAATGGGTGTGGGCAAAGACATAGACAAAAAACAAACCAACCAAGCAACAAACAAACAACTAGCCAGTTGAGATGCTATAATGAAAATCCAGGCAAAAAAAACAGCACTAGCTTGGATAAAATAGGAACATCAGAGATATGATTGCATTCTAATATATTTTAAGAGAGTAAGTTTCTCTTTGTGGAGTAATATAGAATAACAGAGAGAAAAAAAAAGTTGCCTTCAGCAACTGGAATTTTTTTTTATTATAAATTTTATTTTTATATTCCCCATACAATTGCAACCCCCTTATTTTGACCCCAATCCCTCCCCTCCCAGCACCCCACCTCCCAAAGAGTGTCTCTGGTTCATAGTTGTTTGTTGATTTTGATTTTCACTTTCTTATAGTTGTTCATTTTCCTGGTCCCTTATTTAAGTTTTCTAGATTCCTGCTATGAGTGAGACCATCTGGTATTTTTCTTTTTCTTTCCGGCTTATTTCGCTGAGCATGATCCCCTCCAGCACCATCCATGTTGCTGAAAATTGCATGTGTTTATCTTTTTTGAATGCTGAGGAATAGTCCATGGTGTATATGTGCCACATCTTCTTGATCCAGTCATCTATTTTTGGGCATTTGGGTTGTTTCCAAAGCTTAGCTATTGTAAACAGTGCTGCTATAAACATAGGGGTGCAGGTGCTCTTTGGAATGGATGTTTCTGTGTCCTTTGGGTAAATACTAGGAGTGGAATTGCTGGATCATATGGAAGCTCTATGTTTAGTAGGTCCAGAAATCTCCACACAGCTCTCCATAGTGGTTGCACCAGTTTGCACTCCCACCAACAGTGCAGGAGAGTTCCTTTTTCTCTACATCCTCGCCAACATTTGTTGTTGCTAGTTTTTTTTTTTTTTTTTTTAATATGTCTCATTCTCACTGGCGTAAGATGGTACCTCATGGTAGTTTTGATTTGCATTTCCCTGATTACAAGTGATGTTGAACATTTTTTCATATGCCTGTTGGCCATTTGCAATTCCTTTTCAGAGAATTTTCTTTTTTGCTCTTCTGCCCATTTTTTGACTGGATTATTTTCTTTGTTTTTTGTTGAGTCTCATCAGCTCTTTGCAGATTTTTGTGATCAGTCCTTTATCATTAGTGATGTGTGCAAAAATGTTCTCCCAGTCGGTGGGGTTTCTCTTTGTTTTTGTTATTGCCTCTTTTGCTGTGCAGAAGCTCTTTAATTTGATGTAGTCCCAGCTGTTTATCTTTGCCTTCACTATTACTGCTTTGGGTGATGTGTCTGTAAAGATGTCTTTGATGTGCATATCACGTAGTGTTTCTCCTGTATTTCCTTCTATGTATTTTATCGATTCAGGTCATATGTCTAGTTCTTTTATCCATTTTGAGTTGTGTTTTGTGTATGGTGTGAGGTAGTAGTCAAGCTTCATTCTTTTGCATGTAGCGACCCAGTTTTCCCAGCACTACTTATTGAACAAACTTTCTTTGCTCCAATGCATATTCGTTCTTTGCTCCTTTGTCAAAGATTAGTTGACCATAAATCTGTGGGTTTATTTCTGGATTTTCTATTTGATTCCATTGGTCTGTGCATCATTTCTTGTTACATACCATGCAGTTTTGATGATTATGGCTTTGCAGTATAGTTTGAAGTCTGGGAGTGTGATGCCTCCATTCCCTTCTTTGTTTTTTGTTTTTTTTTTTTTTTTTTCATTAGCACTTTGGCTATTTGGGGTTTTTGGTGATTCCATATGAATTTCATCAATAATTGTTCTATTTCTTTAAAGAATGACATTGAAATTTTTATTGGAATAGCATTGAATCTGTATATTGCTTTTGGGAGGATGGCCATTTTAATAATGTTTATTCTTCTAATCCCAGAGCAGGGGATGTCTTTCCATTTCTTTGTGTCTTCTTCTATTTCTTTTAACAGTGTTTTATAGTTTTCTTTGTATAGGTCCTTTTACTCTTTTGTTCGATTTATACCAAAGTTTTTGATTTTTTTTTTGTTTTGATAATAAAAGTGATTTTTTTTTTTGATTTCTTCTTCTTCAGATTTATTGTTTGTGTATAGGAAGGTTACTGACTTTTGCATGTTGATTTTGTATCCTGCCACTTTACTACACTATTTGATGAGTTGAATTAGTTTTTCTGTGGAGTTTTTGGGGTTCTCTATGTATATTATCATATCATCTGCAAATAGTGATAGTTTGACTTCTTCTTTTTCTATTTGGATTCCTTGGATGTCTTTCTCTTGTCTTATTGCTCTGGCTAGAACATCCAGTATTATATTGAAAAGCAGTGGTGAGAGTGGACATCCTTGTCTTGTTCCAGATCTTAATGGAAATGCTTTCAGCTTTTCACCATTGAGAATGATACTGGCTGTTGGCTTGTCATATATGGCCTTTATGATGTTGAGGTATGTTACTTGTATCCCAAGAATTTCAAGGGCTTTTATCATGAATTGGTGTTGCACTTTGTCAAAAGCTTTCTCAGCATCTATTAATATTATCATATGGTTTTTATATTTCTTTTTGTTGATGTGTTGGATAATGTTGATTGATTTTCGGATAGCAACTGGAATATTTTTAATGCAAAAGAACATTTCAGGGAAAAATTTAAAAAATGTATAGATATTTTAAGTTAATATGTATTTTTGGAAAAACAAAATGTTGTTTTGTTGGGTTGCATTTATATGAGACTGGAATTGAAATTAAAATATGTAGGTTCTTATTTTATACTATTAGTTTATACAGAAAATAGCTTCATAGACCCATATAGGTCCCTGGTTGAATTAAACACAATGTAAATATATTCTCAAATGATAAATTAAGTATGTAGTTAACAGAAGACTATCATTAAAAAGCTTAATAATTTTTATATATTAAAATCATGACATATGCATTGGGTAAAATAATTGCATGAAATATCATTACTGTAGCATTATTGACAAACTAAAATGTATATGGTACTGGTTTCCACCTTCAAATTTTGTCAGAGACCAAGAACTCCAGTCTCTGCTAATATTAAGGTGAGGTTTTTAAAATTCAATTTTTATGAAAAATACTCATCATTAAAACTATAACACATCTTATGATATTGAGAAAGTGAAAAGTGCTGACAGTAATTTACATCATTTCTAGGGGAAACATTTTAATAAAATTTTGATTATCACTAGGTCATTTCTTCAAGTAAAATTTTATTTTAATACTTAATATTTTACAAAGTACTGCAGTTTATTTTTTAAAGTTGCTTTTTTAAAGGTATATATTTTATATTTTAAACTTGTACTTACTTACAGTCATTGTAGTGACAAAATAATTCTTCCTAACAGGAAATATAAGGTCTTTAGATAAAATTAGAATTGAAGGCAAAGGAGAAGGACAAGGACATGAAAAATGAAGCTCTCTTTCTTCCAGGAATATCTCACCAAATATTTTGGAGAAAAAAGAAAACATATTACTTCCTTTTAAAAATATATTTTTTAAATTTTCTTTTTATTTATATATTTTTACATAATTGTTCTTTTATTTTTTTAAAGATTTATTTTTTATTTATACGATAGCTGGGGTATAGGCTAGAGTCGCAGGAGGGTGAGAGGATTCACCAGAGACAGAGTGGGGAGCAGAACAGGCAGAAGTACCCGAAAGCGCTGCTGAGGGGAGCAGTGTGTGCTGTGTGACAGGAAAGGTCTGCTGTGCCATATGGGAATCTCCCTGGCCAGCTGGAAATTGAACCTGCCCTGCAGAGGCTGCAGACAGCTTCACAGTGTTGTGTTCAATCCGCTGAACCACCCGGGAGGCCCGAAAAACGTATTACTTCTGATTTAACTTTCACTGTCATATATTCATTTAAGAATAATGAAAAGTACCATCCTTATTTGAAAGATTTTTTTTTTAATACTACAGCACATGGTTTTAGAAATAAAGCAGCTCCTGTAAAATATTAACTGTACCCTTCTGTTTATTCAATTTTATATATAAATTCAGGGAATTAGAAGATGAAGGAATGCAAAGTGCTGAGGGACTTGTTTTTTCTAAAACAGCATAAATAAGACAAAAAATAAAATGCTAGTTTAAAAATTAAAATGAATAATATATATTTTTCAGTGTTTAATAACACTTTTAATTTCTTGCTTCATTTTTCCTTAAAAATTAGAATTGAAAAATTATCCCTATAGATATACTACCTGACTACCAGTGTCAATTTGTAGATTCAATGAAAATCAGAAATTACTCATGTTTAAAGAAATAAAAATTCAGACTTAAAAAAGAAGAAAAAAAAATCATTAAACCTTTGAGGTAGGGCCTGCCCTGGTGGCGCAGACGGTTGAGCCCTGCACTGTGAAGCTGTCTGCAGCCTCTGCAGCCCACGTTCAATCTCAGCCATCCAGCTAGGGTCCCACATGGCACAGCAGACCTCTCCTGCTGCTCCCACTGCTCCCCTCAGCAGTGTATTTTATCAGTCTGTTCTGTTCCCCCCTCTGTTTCTGACGAATCCTCTCACCCTCCCACACATCTGGCCTGTACCCTGGTTCTTGCATAAATAAATAAATAAATATTTAAAAACAAAAACAAACAAACAAAACAAACTTTGGGGTAATTATATCAGAACCCATGTAAATACTATTCAATTAAGAGAGCAAATGAAATCTACTAAAAAAAAAAATGGTGAGTGGTATCTGAATGCAGGTCTGACTATTAAGCTATAAGCACTGCAGAGTGTTTTAGAGTTGATTAACCAGTCCTTATTGAGTACACATGCCAATGTCTCTTTTGTCAATATCTTGAACACATTTTCCTAAGGTATTCTTTATACTGACCCGGTTGCATATGGCAGAAAGGCATCTCAGCTGGATAAACATACAACCAGTTTTGCAAAATCCCTGAACTCCTGAATACTATTGGAGAAAAGCACACATTTGCACACATTGATTTCATATTGTTTTAAGATGTACAAACACAAAGGGGCTATCGACTCTGCCCTCAGTTATTCTATGCCATTATTTTCTACTGTCTCCCTTATATTTTCCAACGTCTCCATTCTTTTCAAACTTATAACTCCTTACCTACCTGAATTATTCTCAAAAAGTAATTTTATTTCTAATTGTCCTTTAAAAAAAAGACACCTAAATACAGCCTCTTAGATTATAGCCCCAATCCAATGAATAAACAGATTGCTTTGTCCATACTTTCTTTTTCATTTCCTATTTTACAGTCTAATGGGTGGTCTTGTTCAAATTAAACTCAAGTCCTTCAATAGATTTCTTCAATCCCTCCACTCTAGAGTTTTTAATGTCATCAATTGATTACTTTATTTTTTTAAATATTTTTATTTATTTTCAACTGAGGTAGCATTGGGATACCCCAATCAGGTATTACCACCATAGTGCACCCACCACCTATATTCCGTGACTATGGACTAAAGTGCTTCCTTCCATCTTTCTTCTTTTGCTTCCCCCACTACTCCCTCCCTTGGTGTTCAGTTCTTTACCAGCTACCAAAGTTTAGTTTTTCTCAGTTTATAATCTGACTGTAAGTTTAGTTACTTTATATTTCACATATTAGTGACACTAACCAGTATTTATCTTTCTCTTTCTAACATATTTCACCTAGCATTATCCTTTCAAGTTCTATCCATGTTGCCGAAAATGCCATGAGTTTACCTTTTTTTCATCACTGAGTAGTTGTCCATTGTGTATATATATCAAAATTTTTTTTAAGATTTATTTTTATTTATGCATACAAGAACTAGGTCTAGGCCAGAGGAGTGGGGAGTGAGAGGGTTTGCCAGAGATAGAGTGGGGAGCAGAAGAAGCATATCTACTGAAATATACTGCTGAGGGGAGCAGCAGGTGAGACAGGAGTGGTCTGCTGTGCCACATGGGTTAGCTCCATGGCTGGGGATCTAACTCATGCCACAATGGCTGCCAAGAGCTTGATAGAGCTGAGACTTTAACACCTGAGCCACCAGGGAGGTCCCTATACAACATCTTCTTGATCTACTCATCTGCTGTGGGGCACCTAGGCTGTTCCCATACTTTAGCTATAATAAATACAGTTGCAATAAACATTTGCAAGTTTCCTTTTGAACTAATGTTTTTGAAATTTTAGTATATGTTTCTAAGAATGGAATTACTGAGTTGAATGATAGATCCATTTTTCATATTTTGCAGCAACTTCATACTACTTTCTATAAGGGCTGACCAGTTTGCATCACCGACCCCCTCTACCCCCCAGGTATGTAGCATGGTTTCCTTCTCCGCATCCTCATCAACACTTACTGTTTCTGGTCTTTTCAATATGGGCCATTCCTATAGGTGTGAGAAGGTATCCGACTATGGTCTTAATTTTGTATTTATCTAATAATGACTAATTGTGAACTTTTTTTTTAAAGATTTATTTATTTATTTATACAAGCACTGGGTACAGTCAGAAGCACGGAGGGTGAGAGAATTTACCAGAGGCAGAGTGGGGAACAGAACAGGCAGACTGATGAAATACACTGCTGAGGGGAGCAGTGGGCATGGCAGGAGAGGTCTGCTCACCATGTGGGACCCTCACCAGGGGCTGGGAATCGAACAGGCACTGAAGAGGCTGCATGCAGCTTCGCAGCCCAGCATTCAACCCCTGCGCCACCAGGGAGAGCCCTAATTGTGAACATTTTTTTCATAGCCTGCTGGGAATTTTAATGTCTTCTTTGGAAAGGTATCTGTTTAGTTCTTTTGTCCCCTTTTTGGATTGAGTTATTTGTTTTATTTTGTAGAGTTTTATGAGTACTTTATGTTCCTTTGATATCCGTCCTTTGTCAGATGTATGGTGTGCAAGTATTTTCTCCCACTCAGTAGGAAATTTCAGTATGATTATGCCTTGTTGACAATATCACTGTTTGTTTGTTTTAGCTTCCTCTGTTTATACCTTTATTACCTTCTCTAGATTCAGGAAGTTTTTCTCCATTATTTCTTTAAATATATTTTCTGTTCATTTCTCTCTCTTTACCCTTTGATGTTACTATTATTCCTTTATGTCAACTTTTCTCATGGAATCAGATAGTTCTCAGTGTTTCTTCATTTTTAAAATTTCATTTCTCTCTTTCCTTAGCTACCAAAGTTCTTTACGCATATCCATCAGCATTTACACTGACTCATTGCTCTATTGTATCTACTCTACTTCCTTGACTTTCTCCTGAAATTTTCATCTTCCATATTTCTCTTTTGAAAACCTGAAACTTCATTTTTATATTTTTTAGAGTTTTATTTTCTGTCTTTATTTCATTTCCTTTCTAAGAACAATCATTTCTTTTTCTTAGTTTCCTTCCATTTCTTTACATTTCCTTATTGTAATTCTAAACTGTGTATCTAATAGGGAGAACATAGTCCCCATATGTGACTTGGGGTTCTGGGGAATTACTCTTTCTGTGTATTATGTTATTTGCTTGTGGACACATGTTCTCATTTGGTGGGTTTTTCCTTCTGCCCATTAATAGTTTGGAATCCAGCTGTTTTGTGGTCTGTCCTTTGGGTATGGCTCATCCCCTCTCACTGATCAGGGTTTTCATTTATCTGGGCAAACTGCTAACAGTTTAGAGGTCTAGAGGTCCTGAGGCCTCTAGACACTCTGGCTCACTCTCTGATATGGGCCCACGGTCTCACCAGTTTGTGTGGCTGCTGGTGGGTATCTCATGGGAAGTCACAAAGCATTTGTAGGTCTGGGTGGGCACTGTCAGTGTCCTATAGAAAGTTAAGAGTCTTCTGCCAGTCTGGGCAGGCGATAGCTGCTTCCAAGGCTGGCTGGGTTTCTCAAAGTCTCTGGCTGCTCTGGTACCCTTCCCAACATGGATCTTGAGCTTCACTGTTCTGTGTAGGCAATGGTGGGATCTTGCAGAAGACGGAGACCTTTGCTGATCATGATGGGGGCTGACATTTCTGTGTTTTCTGGCTCCCTCCCCAATGGGGGTCTAGGGTCTGACTAATCTGGGTGGAAACTTCTTTTCATTTTCCTTATTTCATTAATACCGCCTGTAATGCAATCATCCAAACTGGGTAGGTTCATCACCAGTTCAAGCAGCCATGTTGGTGTTTTATCTGTTTTCACGTTCGCCACTGTACTTCACTGTACTTTGCTGTACTTCGTGGTACTCCACACCACACCACTCCACACCACACCATCATCTGCCTTCCTGGCCTAATATGCCCAGTCTCTTGGCTCAGGTGTGCCCTCCTATGCATGCCTACACCCTACTCTAGGTGTCTGCCATCAGGCATGCATTTAATCTAGTGGCGGGAGGGCAGAAAAACCTGATAATTTTTACTTACTCTACACCTCCCTTTCTGCTAATCTTTCTGAGTATCCAGACTCACGCAATTTAGAACAAAAACCAAGTTCAAATCATCTTACTATTGTTCCTCAATATTCTTATTCACATTATGAGGTTATATGGCTAGGCAATTACTACATTTATTCTTGCACTTGCATTCTAGCACTCACATTATATTAATTAAAAGACCTACTTTGAGATTTTGAGGAAATAAATTATCCTTTACTACATCTTAATTTCTGAGAAAATTTTAAATGGAATCAAAAAGTGACATTTTATAATCTTTAATACCTTGTCTTTAATGTTTCCTTAATCCATTCAATAACTTGTTCTCCTCAATTTTCCAACATAAATGTTCTCATCTTTCCTCTCATTACTTTATATTCTAGGTTAAAAGGAAATAAAAAAGTATTATTGAAAAAAATATGGGAGACTATATTAGATAAGTTTTAGAGTTCTTTCTATTTTGAGATAATTATTATTTCATTGGGTTATCACAATTCAGTGCACAGCTTTTTAATGTTTCTTTGTAAGAAAAATGATCTTGAGCATTATATTCAATATCATGTGGACAGTAGAAAAAAGTTTTGGCATCTCATTTATCCCATTTAAGACAATGTATATTAATACTATTAAAAGGATACATATATGCATATACTTACATGATACATACATGTATATGCATATACATATACATACATGCACTCAAAATAACACAGCAGTGAAAAATAAATTAATTTCATTAAGCTATAGTGTGCATGTAGATTTGTTCTTCAACTTCCTTTTCTACACTCCACTTATTGAACATGATTTTCATTTCCTGGGATATCTATTTCAGAGTCTGTAGCTTACTGAAATTTATTTCATTTTTTCACTGTTTTAAGTTATTATGAGTATACATATGTATGTATATATATGCATAAATCTATGTAGGTATATGCATATATATAATAATTTAATTGTATAAATGTGCATTGTCTTAAATGGGATACACAAGATATAAAAATGCATCATACATCTAACAAAGGACTAAGATAAAAAATATACAATTAACTCATGCAACTCAACAAAATGTAAACAAATAACTCAGACTTTATTGAAAAGAGCAGAAAGCAGTAAGCATCAGTGAGGATATGGAGAAAAGGGAACCCTACTACACTGTTGGTAGGAATGCAATTCACCTGTGGAAAGTGATATGCAGGTATATCAAGTGATTAAAAATGGATCAGCTAGGGCCTCCCCGGTGGCACAGCGGGTTGAGTACAGCGCTGTGAAGCTGTCCACAGCCTCTGCAGCACCAATTTGATTCCCAGCAGGCCAGAGAAACACCCACATGGCTTGGCAGACCTCTCCTGCCTGCCCACTGCTCCCCTTAGCAGTGTCTTCAGTCTGTCTGGCTGTTCTGTTCCCTGCTCTGTGTCTGATGAATCCTCTCACCTTCCTGCACATCTGGCCTATACCCCAGTTCTTGCATAAAAAATGGATCAGCTATATGACCTAGTAATTCTACTCCTAGACCTCTATCCCCCCACATTCAAAATAAAACTAATTTGAAAGGAAACTTGCTCTCTCACATTCTTGTAGCACTATTTACAATAACCAAACTATGGAAACAAAGTTAGTCTCCAGAAATATGTGAGTGGATCAAGAAGCTATGGTACACATACACAATGGAATATTACTCAGTGATAAAAATGATAAACACATGCCTTTTGCAACAATATGAATGAAGCTATAAGGACAAATGGTAAGTGAAATAGGTCAGAAGGAAAAAGATAAATATTGTATGGCATTGTCTATGTGTGGAATACAGGGGAAAAAAAACAAAAAAAAAAAAACAAAGGGTCAGATAAAGACAAACTTAAAAACTGACCCTTGAAAGCTGACTCTAGAAATGAAGCACTCAGACAGGTCCTTCTCCCTCTGAATGCATTGAGAGCAAAGAGGGAAGGAAGCACAATGGACTACAGTGGAGAACTATGTGTGTCTTAGCAGTGTGTGTATGATCTTATAGTTGTGACTCAAATACATTGTTGAAAACCAGTATTACCCTCATAAGAAAGGAACAATAAAATGAAAAAGTAAATAATAAGTAAACTTGTGACCACTGACAGTGATGAACTATGAAAAGCATGCCTTCTACTAAACAATTTGAAAATTTTATTTTCATAGACTGAATAAGTCTTCTTTTAATGACATTATTGTGTACTTTATGATTAATATGAAATAGATTGAGTACAACAAATCTCTCCCTTTTAAAATTGAAGGCAAAAAGTTTCATTTTTCAACACTAAATAAGTCTAACCTACCTGAAGAGAAAGATTTGCCAACATAATAACATTACCTAAGAGCCATGACATCAGACTATATTTTACAAAAATATGAAAATATGTTTGCATTGGGTGTAATAACTAAGCAATATATTTCAATCATCAATCTGTAGCTTTGTAATTTTCATTTTTTTTTAAAGATTTATTTATTTATTTATGCAAGCACTGGAACAGTCAGAAGCGGGGGAGGGTGAGAGAATTCACCAGAGCCAGAGAGGGGAGCAGAGCAGGCAGAGGGACCGAAGTACACTGCTGAGGGGAGCAGCGGGCGGCAGGAGAGGTCTGCGTGCCATGCGGGACCCTCCTCCGTTGTCCGGGGAGCAGCCGGGGATCGAACTGGCGCTATAGAAGCTGCGGGCAGCTTGGCAACCCAGTCCTCAACCGCTGCCTCACTGGGGAGGCCCTGTAATTTTCATTATTAATTCCTGATTATGAAATTTACTTCCTTTGGAATCAAATTCTGGGCACCAGAAGGAAATCTGATTAATTAGTATGTAATCAGAAAGATAATTTTCCCTTTTGGGAATTGATAAGGCAACAGTTGGAGAATGTATTTCAAGAGAGAACAGATTTTTTCCTATTACAAATGTTATAGAGGAAACTTACCTTTCATGATATTTTCCATCCAAAATTTTTAATGGTATTTTGTGGGATGTTTGTCATTTCATTTTTTTTTTTTTTTTGAAAAAATATTTAGTTTTTTTTTATTTTTACTTAAATTTATTTATTTATTTATTAATATTTTTTAAAGATTTATTTATGCATACAAGATCTGGGGTAAAGGCCAGAGATGCAGGGGGAGAGAGGACTCACCAGAGTCAGAGTGGGGAATAGAACAGGCCGACTGACTGAAATACACTGCTGAGGGGAACAGCAGGCAAGACAGGAGAGGTCTACTGTGCCATGTGGGTTGCTCCCTGGCCAGCTGGGGATTGAACTTGTGCTGCAGAGGCTGCAAATTGCTTCACAGTGTGATGCTTAACCCCTTGCACCACTAGGTAGGCCCTATTTATTTATTTTTTTAAGATTTATTTATTTACACAAGACCTGGGGTACAGGCCAGGGGTACGGCAGGGTGAGAAGATTCACCAGAGCCAGAGCGGGAAGCAGAAAAGGCAGACTGACGAAGTATACTGCTGAGGGGAGCAGTGGGCGAGACAGGAGAGGTCTGCACGCCATGTGGGACCCTCGCTGGCAGCTGGGGATTGAACTGGTGCTGCAGAGGCTGTGGACAGCTTTGCAGCCCAGCGCTCAACCGCTGCGCCACCAGGGGAGGCGCGAAATTCTTAAAGCTATTAATATTTATCATGACAATCTCTTCCTATTACAAAATGTCATCCTTTTCATTTAGTTACCATGAGATCTAGTGATGACTTTGTAAAAAAGAAAAAAAAAAAAGCAATAGTTTAGCAACATGCAGTCTCCATTTTGGTCTAAGATATTAGGGAAAATTCTATCCCTCAATTTAATTTTATTGGGAATAATTTATGTTTGATCTTCCTCCTTTAGAAAAAATAAAAATGTAGATCACAACAAGAGATATTTTTAAATTTTTGTGCTTTATCAGCATCAGTTTGTTTTTAAAACTATAACTTAGAAACTAAACTATCCCCAAAAGAAACTAAGAAAAGAGTCAGAAAAAAATGGTGGATGTAGAAGAAAACAATATAGAATTGTGCCTCTGAGGAATAGATAGAATTTGTATATGGCCTAAAGTTCAATCTTGGTAGGATTTTAGGAGAACAGCTCTCCCTATTCATCTCACTGTTATCAAAAGATTCTCATAAATAAAGCTAAATATCAAGTTCTAAATCTCCAGAAGGGCCATATTCTCTACAGGTTCTAAAGAAAAGTGAAAGAAATGGAAGTATAGTAGCAGTGGTTCTTTTTACATCAATCTCCTGCAAACCATTTAAAAGCATCAACGCAAGGTGATAGCATAAACCCGGTTGCCTAATAGCTGCTGCTGACTGCTGTCACTACAAAGATTTTAGTCCTTTCCCCTAATGATAAGGGTTCTTGTGAAACTTTATCAGGTAAGGATAGAAGAAAAAGTTATTGGTAATCTCAGAACTATAATTAATGTCCTTATATGCTATTTAATGTGCTTTAAATGCACATATATCATTGTATTTCTCAATAATAAAAAAGACAAATCAGACTATATGCAGTATTTACAGGTACAAAAGAGAAAATAAAGAAAATTTTGAGTTATATAGAATTCACACTGTTTGCATTAAATGATGGCATTTGGTCTTATTAAACACAGAATATACAATATCGTATGCATAAAGTGACATTAAATGCATAATTTTACAAAGTTATCTGAATTCCAAATCATCTGACTTATATTTGATGTATAGACAACTATTTATTAAAATACTTTGGAGGAATCACTTTTCTATGACAGTTATAGCCTTACAAGACACATTTTTATGTCTTGAAAGTCATAATTACCCCTAAAAACATGGGTTGCAGAATGGACAGATTATTGTTTACAAGCATGAAAATAACATTAATCTCCTTGTACATCTCCGCCAGAGTTCTTGGGAGACTGGTTGCATTGTTGATGAATGGTGTTATTTTGAAAGAATTATCTTTTTCTAAATAATAGTTTTCAACAGTGAATACAACATCCAATAAACCATGGTTTGGATGGTTGTGTCATCATTCTGGCTTTGTCATTCCATTTATAGAGCACAGGATACAGTACATTTAGAATTATTCTCTAGGATCCTAGAATTTTTAGATTCGTAGATGAACATTAGTTTCATCTTAAAATCAACAGTAACACTTGTTCTTATCAAGGGAGTCAGCCTGGTCATTGAAACATTGAAGTCAGGCATTGACTTCTCTTTAGTTATAAAAGTCCTATATGACATTGTCCTCCAATAGAAAACAATTTTGTCTACTATAAATATCTGTTGTTTAGTGTAGTCACCTTCATCAGTGATCTTAGCGATATCATCTGGATAACTTTCTGAATCTTTTACTGTAATCTCAATCTGTGAAGTTATAGAGGCTTCTTTCACTAAATCATGTAATCCTCCCTTGGTTATAATTAAACTTTTCTGGGCCTCCCCTGGTGGTGCAGACAGTTGAGCGCCGCGCTGTGAAGCTGTCCACAGCCTCTGCAGTGCTTGTTCCATCCTGGCTGGCGAGGGTCCCACATGGCACAACAGACCTCTCCTGTCACGCCCACTCTCCCCTCAGCAATGTATTTCATCAGTCTGTCTATTCTGTTCCCTGCTCTATCTCTGGTGAATCCTCTCACCCTCCCGTGCATCTGGCCTGTACCCCGGTTCTTGTGTAAATAAATAAATCAATTAAAAAAAACACAGAAATTAAAAAATAATAATAATAATTGAACTTTTCTGCTGTTGTTTCGTCACCACTTTCAAACATCATGTAATTGAAGGGTCTTGCTCTAGTTTAGACTTTAGTTTAATGGAAAGTTGTGTATAGTTTAATCTTCTGTCTAGGCCATTAAAACGTTCTGCATCTCAGTAATAGGACTTCATCCATTTTTTTATCATATTTGTGTTCGCTAGAGTAACATTTTTTTACTTCCTTCGAAAACTATTATTAGATTCTCAACTTTGCTAACTGGTCTATCTGCATTTTCTACATTCCTTGCTCATAAAGCTTAATCATTTCTACCATTTGATTTAAGTTGAAAGACTTAAAATCTTTTCAGTTGAATACTTAGGGGTGCCACAATGTTATTAAATGGGCCTAATCTCAATATCACAGAAAAGTGAGGCACAAGGAGGGGGAAGAAGTGGGGATCAATGGTCAGTTGAGCAGTCAGAATACACAGAACAATTTTCAGTTAAGTTCATTACATCTTGGGTCACAGTTTGTGGCACCCAAAGCAATTACAATAGCAACAATAAAGGATAATTAAGCACAATAATTAGAAAGTTTGAATCATGGGAAAAACCAACAAAATCTGACAGAGACATCAACTTAGTATATGCTGTTGGAAAAATTGAGCAGAGTTGGATTCTAGATGCTGAAATGCTGGATTTAATGTTGACACAAACCTTAATTTAAAAAAAAAAGAAAGTATTTTCTAAACATAAGAGAAGAAGCACAATAAAATAAGTACGCCAGCTCTTTAATTTCATAATGAAACTTTAATAAATTTAATATACTCAGAAATTTCAAGCAGTGTGGAAAATGTATTGTGTGTGTGGATGGACAGATAGATAATAGATAAATTTGTATTCAATATGTTTTCTTCTTAATAGAAAGGTAAATATTTCATGCAGTTTTTAACTCCTTTTGAGTGCAAAACAGTCCATCTTGCCTTTAATTGTCATGTTGAAACTTCTAGGTTAAAATTAAACAGCTTGACTCAGTTATTTGGTGACTATGAAAAGTAAGAGATTATCTGCTAATAGGGAAAGCAGAATCATGATGAATTTTCTCTGTAAACTTTTCCCCACTAATCATAGAAAGGAAAATAAGCAAGAGTCACCAAAACTGACCTACCCTCATCATTGACCATGGTCAATGATGCATCTTGGGACTGCACCTTAGTTATATACTTGGATCATGATTCTTATCCTTAAAGAAATAGATTCTTGGGGCCTCCCCAGTGGCGCAGCGGTTGAGCGCTGGGTTGCGAAGCTGCCCGCGGCCTCTGCGGCGCCGGTTCGATCCCCGGCTGCTCCCCGGCCACCAGAGGAGGATCCCACATGTTGCGCAGACCTCTCCTGCCACCCGCTGCTCCCCTCAGCAGTGTACTTCAGTCCTTCTGCCTGCTCTGCTCCCCACTCTGGCTCTGGTGAATTCTCTCACCCTCCCACGCTTCTGACTGTACCCAGTGCATGTATAAACAAAACAAACAAATAAAATAAATAAATAAATAAATAAAAACATGCCTCTATAAAAAAAAAAAAAATAGATTCTTGATTATATTACAAACATTTCTTGGGTTAACAAAGGGATAAAAAAATATGAAAATGCATAGTTAATTATTTTAATTATTGATCAACTCAAAATGATAAAGCACTTCAATTATATTACCTTATAAAGATAGGCTGAAGTATAATATAGTCATACTCTCTTTCCCCAAAAAATTAGCATAATTGGTTGCAGACAAATACAGGACAAAGTAGAACAAATTACGTCGGTCCATCATTTTGCCTTATTCTAATCAATAATGGCCTTAAAAAATAATAGTGTAATGTTGTAAACCTAAATGTCAAAGAATCCAGGTTTTTCATCATGCCAGTCTAGCTTGCCATCAAGATAAACAAAACAATAACTTTCATGGACTATCAGAGCAATTGGCAAAATTTCTGAGCCTGAAGACAGGTGAGACTCAAATGTTTAAATCTGAATTTATATTTTGGACTCCTTAATTACGAGTCTTGCACACAGGTCTCTGGTGCCAATTTATTTGCTCCTCTCTCCCTTCTTCCTTTCCTTGTTTGCTATTAATGCTAAGATTACTTTAAATACAGGTTACATTTATTTTGTGATACTTCCTCATACATTATCCCTCTCCCGAGGTTATCACCTTGGCCAGCTCAGAGACTCAATTTAACTTATCTGGAATCTACATAGATAGATGATAGATACTTAGCAACATATTTTATGTATATCCCTAGTGACTGAAGCATTGCTAGTCACTGTGGTATGTGTGCACCAGCTCTAGATGGACAGTTATTGAGATGAGACTGCTATACCAGAAATTCACCCCGTTTTTTGGTAAATGCATATCTTTTCACAAATAAATGTGAGAAACAAAAAAGGTAGAAGACCTGAGGATACAGTTTTTAAATGGGCATTAAATTTAATATTTTGAGCCTCCCAAGTGGCGCAGCTGTTGAGCGCTGGGTTGTGAAGCTGCGCAGCCTCTGCAGCGCCAGTTCCATCCCTGGCCACTGGCGAGGGTCCCACATGGTGCGCAGACCTCTCCTGCTGCCCACTGCTCCCCTCAGCAGTGTACTTCATCAGTCTGCCTGCTCTGCTCTCCCCTCTGGCTCTGGTGAATTCTCTCACCCTCCTGTGCTTCTGACTGTACCCAGTGCTTGTATAAATAAATAAATAAACAAACAAACAAACAAACAAACAAATAAATAAATAAATTTTATGTTTCAAAAGGCTTAGCAACACATTTCTTAAGTTTAATTTCCTAGATCAAAATATATGACCATTTTACCAAAAATTACTTTAAAATAAATTTATTGAAACCATACCCAAGTATAATGTATGACATGTTTTATAGAAATAAATAATTCTGGAATAATTCTACATTGTGGAGACACTTTCTGGTCATCAGAGTTGAGACAGCCAAGGATAAGGAGGTCAGGAGTCCAAGACTTCACATGCTAGAGGGGTGATGACACAGTGGAGAGAGGTCAGCACATCGATTCTGGGGACTGGATACAGAAGGTGTTTGTGAAGACAGAAGATGGGGGTAGGTTTTTGGTATCACTATAAACCCATGTAAAAGAGCAAAGGGTTCAGTCTACTTAGGATTTAGACAACGATGAAAATTTTAGGGTGGCGGTGTGGTGTGTATAGGAAGAGGATTTTTGTTCCAAATATTTAATTCTTTTGAGTCAAGCAGATAATTGAAATACAAACATTTGTATAAAGCAATCAAATTCAAACTGAATATAAGGTGTGATTACTATGATCCAGTGAATTATTTAATGGCTATAATGTTTAAATTTTGGAAGATGCAAAAGTTCTGGAGATTTGTGATGTAAATTCTGTTATAACATTTTGCCACACATTCTTTATTTAATTAGTGCTTTACAATCTGACATATGATGTTCACAGTCAACACCAAAGAAAAATTAAAATTTAAGGTGATTATCTGGAAAATGTACACATGAAATACAATTGAATAATTGGGCAATTAAATAAAAGGACAGTAATTCCCTGGTTTGTTTTACTATCACTCGTTCTATTCTTGCATTTCAAGGGATTATGAACTACTTATAAACTGACAGTATGAGGGCCTCCCTGGTGGTGCAAGGGTTTAAGTCTCAGCAATATGAAGCTGTCCACAATCACTGCAGCATGAGTTCCATCCCAAGCTGGGGAGCTGATCCACATGGCACAGCAGACCTCTCCTGTCTCACCCGGTGCTCCCCTCAGCAGTATATTTCAGTTGATCTGCCTCTTCTGTTCCCTACTCTGACTCTGGTAATCCTCTCATCCCTCCCCCAGCACCTCTGGCCTACACCCCAGTTCTTATATGCATAAATAAGTAAATCATTTTTAAAAAATAAAACTGGGGCCTCCTGGTGGTGCAAGGCATTAAGACGCAGATTGTGAAGCTGTCTGCAGCATCTGCAACATGAGCTTGAATCCCAGCCAGCCAGGGAGAACCCACATGGCACAGCAGACCTCTCCTTACTGGCTCACTGCTCCCCACAGCAGTGTACTTCTGTTGATCTGCCTGTTCTATTCCCCTCTCTGGCTCTGGTGATCCTCTCAACCCCACACTTCTGGCCTGTATCCCAGCTCTTGTATGCATAAAGAAATATTATTGTTATGTAGTGATGTTGTAATGGTCCTGATTGATCTATGTTTTACATGTTTTGATATTAAAATGGCCCTGACTGGTGGAAAAGTGGGGGCAATTGAGACAGAGAAACATCAATAAAAAACATCCAATTGTTAATGAAGGCACTGAAAAACAGACATGAGAAAGGCAAGGACATATAAAAAACAAACTTGCTGACAGGCTCTTGCCTAAATAAGGATTAAGAGGTGATGCTGATAATATCTCTCTGAAAACTGTAAATATAGGCACTGCATTTGAGCAAGTCAAGGTGCCTATGGACTGCCTGCCCATAGTCCTGAAGTTGTCTCTGGGTTTTGGCAAAAGCCTCCAGGGACTTTAGCTCTGACAAGTGGTCCTCCACTCCATACAGATAAAAGGCTACTTGGAGGCCTCCTAATCAGGTCCCATAAGTCACTAGACCCCTGCACTTTGCTAAACAGTTTGTTATCTTCCCCTTTTTTGCTGCCAATTGAATTGTGTTATTATGTTATTATAATTGTGAATTCTTCCCAATGCATATTGTGATTAGATACATTTGACTCGAGTTATAAGTGTAACTGTCCCAATTCCTGGAAGCTAGCACTCTGGAGATCCCAAGCCTGATGAAATAGTAAACAGGTGGCAAGAGGGACAAAGCCTAGAAGGAAAAGCAGAGGTGAGGCAGAAGGAACAAGATTAAAAATTAACTAGATCAGGAGGAATGTTGAATTCAAAGACATAGAATCTTGGGTATGAGCTGGTCTATGCAAATCACTGTACATATATTAACCCAGATGATACTTCCAGCATCTTTGTAACATGATCTGTTATTTCCCATTGTAAAGATATTGAAATTGGGCCTCCCCTGGTGGCCCAGCTGTTGAGCGCAGGGTTGCAAAGCTGCCCACAGCCTCTGCAGCACCGGTTGGTTCCCCAGTCGCCGGCGAGGGACACACACACACACCCACACACACACACACCCAGTAGGGTTGTTGGAGGAGTTCAGTTTAAAAAAAAAAAAAATTGAAATTAAGGCTCAAACAAATCCACCCGTTCATGTGCATGCAGTAAGCCACTTTCTTAGAAAGTAAATCTATATCTTCTAAACTGCAAAGTTCTTGCCACTATGCCCTATCTTAAAGAATGTGTGTGTTTTTATCTTCTAAACTTATCTTTTAATAATCCTTGATATGAATTCCTCACTTTAAATCTTCTACTTATAACATGACCAATATCGAATAAGGGGGAATGTAAGCCAGGATTCAAACTTTAAAGAGGTATGGACATCACACCTGATGAGAATGTGCAGAAAACGGAAGCCTTTGTGCACTTTTTTTTTTTTTTTTAAGATTTATTTATTTATTTATGCAAGCACTGGGTACAATCAGGAGCACAGGAGGGTGAGAGAATTCACCAGAGCCAGAGCGGGGAGCAGAACAGGCAGAAGGACCGAAGTACACTGCTGAGGGGAGCAGCGGGCGGCAGGAGAGGTCTGGGCGCCATGTGGGACCCTCCTCCGGTGGCCGGGGATTGAACTAGCGCTGCAGAGGCTGCGGGCAGCTTCGCAACCCAGCGCTCAACTGCTGCGCCACCGGGGAGGCCCAGCCTTTGTGCACTTTTGATGGGAATATAAGTTGTTATAGTCACACACACACACACAAAACACAGTATGGGGATGTCTCAAAAAATTAAAGGTACAACTAACATATGGTTCAGTAATAAAAAAATCTAGGTATTTATTCAAAGAATATGAAAACAGTAATTCAAAGATATATTTGCACCCCTATGTTCATGGCAGCATTATTTACATTTGGCAAGTGTAAAGGGCGGACTGGCCACAGTGCAGGTTTTCTGATCCCATGCAGACCGGATAAAGGAGGAGTCAGAGTCCTTAGTGGGTTTTTGCAGGTCTTTTATTGGGGTTCACCAGGCATATGGCAGGCAGGGGTGCTGGCTGGGGGGCTGGCAGGCCTCCCAGCCCCCAGCAAGTCTTCACTCTATCTGGGCTCTCTAGCGTTCATTCTGCTGCTTCTCGGCTTCTCTTTCGGCTTCTGCTTCTACTGCTGCTGCTGCTACTGCTGGCGTCCCCGTGACGCCGCCTTTAAAAGCAGTCTTAACTCAGCTGAATCCCATCTACCTATGCCCACACCCTACTCCAGGTGCCCACCATCAGGCATGCATTCAGGACAAGGATCCATCATCTATCCTGATGGCAGAAGGGCAGAAAAGCCTGATATTTTCTTTACCCTACAGTCCACCCCCTCAGGGTTTTCTGCCATACAGTCTATACATATATATATATACAATTTTCTAAGCAAACAAACAATGCAGCCATGGCCCACAAAAGCAAATACATCAAATATAACAAAATACAATATAACAAAATACAACAGAACACAAGTAAGTCCAGGCAGGGCACCAACCTAGTGCAAAAGACAATTATTGGTACCAGCAGATGAGCCACCAAATCTGCAGCCGAAGGCACTGCTCATACGAGGGAGGGGAATCACTCACGGCATCTACTATATCACACCAGGAGCCGTCAGGCTTCCTGGGCTTCTCTGGCTGTAGTCTCGGCTACAAGGCACACACAGCATCCACCCCCAGGATGCACTAGCTCTGGGATTGGCAATTTTATTCTGTTGGGGGTAATCACCAACCCTCAGGGTTTCTGTCTGCAGTCGCTCCAACACCCGGCCTTCATAGCCACCAATGCGACTCGCAGACCCCTGCACTCAGGCCAACCCACTGCACAAGCACATGGGTCGGGGATCCAAACTCTGCATTCGGCTTGGGCTCCACCCCAAGCCACGTTCCCCACCCGTCCCCCAAGGACAGGTTCCTCAGCTCCTCACCCTCACTCAAGAATGAGCAGGGCATCACCCACAGGTGATTTTACGAGACTCACAGGTCTTCAGCATACCCAGGCTGCTTAACAGCCGCTTAGGGCTTCTCAGCTTATCATCAGTACCAGCTTTTGCCTTCTTAGTTGGCTTTTCTCCTCCACCTGGCTGCTGGGCATGCAGAGGCTGCTTTTGGCCATCAAGGCCCACTGGCCACCCCCAGATTCTCAAAAAAAAAAAAAAAAAAAAAAAAAAACAACCTGCCAAGGTCCTCCGCCTTCTGGCGGGATTGTCAGTCCAAGTTTATCAGTCTATGTCCATCAGTTGAAGTCCATTGGCCTCTCCTTGCTTCAGCAACGGCCTGCTGCCTCAGGGGTCATTGGCTGTTCCTTTCCGGTGTCGTTGGCTGGTCCTCTCGGACGTCTCCTTCATGCCAGGTCTCATCCTGTAGGTCGTGGACGTTGTCCACCTTCTGTGCCGCCATGGCGCCTCCAGCGTTGTCACAGGTAAACACAGTTACCCCTTAGTCCCTCCAGGTCTTTGGAGGGCTCCAATACCCGTCTGCATGGATCTTGCCGACTTACGCCAATTGTAAAGGGCGGACTGGCCACAGTGCAGGTTTTCTGATCCCATGCAGACCGGGTAAAGGAGGAGTCAGAGTCCTCAGTAGTTTTGCAGGTTTTTTATTTGGGGTTCACCAGGCATATGGTAGGCAGGGGTGCTGGCTGGGGGGCTGGCAGGCTGGCAGGCCTCCCAGCCCCCAGCAAGTCTTCACTCTATCTGGGCTCTCTAGCGTTCGTTCTGCTGCTTCTCGGCTTCTCTTTCAGCTTCTGCTTCTACCGCTGCTGCTGCTGCTGCTGCTGCTGCTGCTACTGCTGGCGTTCCCGTGACGCCGCCCTTAAAAGCACAGTCTTAACTCAGCTGAATCCCATCTACCTATGCCCACACCCTACTCCAGGTGCCCGCCATCAGGCATGCATTCAGGACAAGGATCCATCATCTATCCTGATGGCGGAAGGGCAGAAAAGCCTGATATTTTCTTTACCCTACAGCAAGATTTGGAAAAAAAAAAACACCTTAATTGATAATCAACAATGGGTAAAGAAGAGCTGAAACAGCAATGAAGGACTTGTTTCTCTTTCTGTCCCACAAGATGAACTCTTCCATTTCCTTCTAACCTCTAGGCTTAAAAAAATCATTTTTCTTTGTGTGTGTGTGTATGTATATGCATACACATGTGTGTATATACATATACACATATATATGTATACATATATGTATATGTATATACACACACATACACACACACACTAGGAAGACATCAGAATTGTGAACACCAGGTGATAGGAAAAGCAGCTGGCGTCAACCAAAACCTCCAGACATTTGTGTTGCAAAGATGAATGTGCTGGCCTTGCCCACCCCACTTCTGTTCCCTTGTAACTCTGTATAAATATCCCTGCCCTCTGCCAAAGAGTAGGACCATGGTCTTTCTGACACAAGTCTGCTGCCCTCCTCATTTTGTCGACAAATTAAACTACTTCCCTTATCCTCAAACTGTTTCCTTTTATTGGCTAAGGTAAACTGAGGCAGGAATTCAGTATCAAATTGGTGAGCTAAGCCAGAAGCTGTGTGCAACACCCGTTCTGCCCACCCTGCCTCTGACCTCCAATGCATGGAATATTGAGCCAGGGCTTATGCATCCATACTGTCAGAGTGGGGCCTGGGCATCCTGGGTGGCATGTTGCGCCATCCTGCTAAGGAGGAGAACTGCCTTTCAGGAATATAAGGGAGAGTCCCAGAAGCTGCCAGACCTTAGTTTTCTCTCGGAAACACTCCCTCCCCCATGTCCTCCTAGGCAGAAGTACAGCTCTTCTCTGCCCATGGATCCACTTTTGAGGAGATGGAAATTAAACTGGAAAATGCTGTCCCGTGGCATTTGGATTGGATATAAGTTCCCCCGGCGTGCACACCAAGACCCTCGTCTTCACACATTTGGGAGGGAGTCTGAGGCCTCCTCAGTTTGAGAGGTAGCCTGAGTCTCCCTTAGTTTGAGAGTGAGTCTGTGAATCTTTCTCAGTTTGAGGTGCCATTCATGTGTTAGGCCCTGTTGAGTGAGAACTGAGAAACATTTGATATTTAGTAACTAAGTGGTCAACCTGTATTTATATTTGGTAATTAGTGTTTCCCATTTGTTTTATTTTATAAGCCGGAGATATGGTTTAAAAATTATGGGAGGCAATATAGTTGCTCCATCAGAAAGTCCCTTGGGAAAATATTTAACTGAGTGGTCAACCTGTATTTACAAACCTATGTCTAAACAGCACCACCTGTCACCAATTTCCACATAGGAGCCCCAGGTGCAACTGACAGGAGGGAACAGATTGACACCAGAGTCAGGCTACGTCCTCCTTTCCTTTTCCAAAACTAGCTCCATCATTTTTTTTTTAAGATTTATTTATTTATACAAGAACTGGGGTACAGGCCAGATGTGTAAGAGGGTGAGAGGATTCACCAGAAACAGAGCAGGGAACAGAACAGGCAGACTTACTGAAATACATTGCTGAGGGGAGCAGCGGGTGAGTCAGGAGATGACTACTGCACCATGTGGGATTCTCGCTGGCCGGCTGGGATCGAACTTACGCTGCAGAGGCTGCGGACAGCTTCACAGCATGATGCTCAACTGCCTGTGCCACCAGGGGAGTCCCAGTCTGCCTGTTCTGTTCCCCGCTCTGTCTGTTGAATCCTCTCACCCTCCTGCGCATCTGGCCTGTGCCCCGGTTCTTGTGAAAAATAAATAAATCTTTAAAAAAAATAAAATTAATCAATTTGGTAAGAGAAAAATATAAAGAAGAAATGAAGTTTTCTGTGAACTAAATTCCAACCTCAGGTTTCTGATAAGAGCCTAAGAACAGGGAAACCACAAAATAAGATCTTAATCTTCTGTCCTCCTCATGATCCAAGAATAAAGTTGTTTTTTTTGTTGTTGTTTGTTGTTTTTTGTTTTTTGTTTATTTGTTTTGTATGTCTTTCTTAGAATCAGGCCTAGTTTCAAATGAGGTCAAACAGAAAGAAGGACTTTGGGAAGAAACTGGAATTTTAGGTTCTGCCTCCTATTGGAAACACCTTGATACAAAAGTATTTTAGAAGAGAACTTAGATATGTGGGTGTATCAAAATTAACTTAGAAAACTTAAGTTGTTTGAGGAATTAAGCTAACTTTGTCTTGAAAATGGGTATAAGACTGGTGAAACTGCCCACCCATCCAAAATCTCTTCTAGGAATTTAAGGAAAAATGTGGCCTTAGCAAACTAAGAGGGACATTTCTGCCCTAATTTCTTTAGAACCTAACAGTCATTATTAGAAATATGAATTTAACATTTTTTTTTAATCTGGGGTTAGTAAAAAAAAAGAATATTTTTAAATTTATTTAAAAATTTTTCTCC
This sequence comes from Talpa occidentalis, assembly GCF_014898055.3. Classification (NCBI taxonomy): domain Eukaryota; kingdom Metazoa; phylum Chordata; class Mammalia; order Eulipotyphla; family Talpidae; genus Talpa; species Talpa occidentalis. The sequence goes on from NW_026555331.1 coordinate 70,248,470, forward strand.
ATGTCTTCAAAGTTATTGGTAAAATAATATTTCTGAAAGTTAATACATAGTCAAAATTTTAAATGAAAGAGATTTCTGTGTCTCTGTGTTTGCCTTTGTGTTTTTTGTCTCTGGAAGGTTATTTATTAAAATTATTTGTAGGGCCTCCCTGGTGGCGCAGGGGTTAAAGACAGTGCTATCAAGCTACTGCCAGCCTCTGTAGCACAAGTTTGATCCCTGGCTGGCCAGGAAGCAACCCACATGGTGCAGAAGACCTCTCCTGTTTTGCCTGCTGCTCCTCTCAGCAGTGTATTTCAGTATATTTGCCTGTTCTGCTCCCCACTCTTGTCTCTGGTGAATCCTCTCACCTCCCACACTTCTGGCTTATACCCCAGTTCTTGTATGCATAAATAAATAAATCTTTAAAAAAATTTGTAAATGGTGCCTATATAAATTCTAATACAAGAAAAATATACGACATTTGAAATCACAATCCAGAATTTTTGGTAAACAAGAACTAGTTCAAAATTTAATGGCTTAATTTGAAGCACGCATGCCTTAAAGTTATAGTCATGGTGTTAATACTTTTGTTGTATGTTTAAATGTGTTTGTAGGGTAAGTAAAAAGTATCAGGCTTTTCCGCCCTCCCACCATTAGATTAAATGTGTGTCTGACGGTGGACACCTGGAGTAGTGGGCATGCATAGGTAGGCACACCTGAGCCAAGAGACTAGGCATATAAGGCCAGGGTAGCGTATTATGGCAAAGTAAAGTGGCAAACATAAAAAACAGATAAAACACCAACACATCTGCTTGAACCAGTGATGAACCTACCTGGTTTTGGATGGTTGCATTACTTTTGGCGTAACTGGCAGGATTGTTCAAAGTAGGACAGTTCAAGGCAGACAGGTAGGGAATACTTTGAGACCTGGTGAGGGATTGAGGGGTGTCCGGCCATGAGCAGATGGTACTTAGTGGCCAGCCTCCTCTCCCAGTGGGCACCTCCACAGGAATGGCCAGAGGTAGATGGATTCCTGGTGCATTTGGAACAGGCCCTATCCGAAAAAGAAGAGACCCTGGATGTATACTGTGCCCGCGATGCAGCAGTGGCTGTGGGATGGGTGTTTCTGGAGTCTAGGCAGAAAGAGTGATCCAGAATCCAGTAACTACAGAATGAGATGTGGGAACTGCAACAGCGTTTGAGAATTCTGAAGGAAGAAGTTCAGAGAAACCAACCTACCATTCCAGAGACACCAAACTCCTTCTCAGGAAAGGCAGAGAGGGAGGCTGGCCCTTTGCCCAAGTCTCATCTGTAGTGGTAAAGCACCCTGCAACTCCAGAGATGCCAGGATGCAGAGTTGCAGGAAGTTCTTGGTCCAGTGATGTATGTCAGTATGGAACCGATTTCAGAAATCCTTGTGGAAGCTGAACCTGAAGTTAATCTCTACAAGGAGGGATGAGCACCGATTCCAGCAGAGGCCTGGTATAAGGAAGGCTCCAGCTGGAGATAGCCAGCATCTTGAACCGCTGTGGCTGTACACCCAGAAATGACACCTTTTGGTGTGAAACTGGGACAGGACAGAGCAGTCAATGGGCTTAACTGTGAACAGTATGGATGGTGGTGGCCCAAGAGCCTTCCGCTCCAGTAATTTGTACTGACAATTGGGCTGTGTACAGAGGCCTGACACTGTGGATTTCCACGTGGAATCTAAATGACTAGTCAGTCATGCATCGGCCATTATGGGGCCAGGCCCATGGAAAGATCTGTGGGATTTAGGGCATCAGAAGCAGGTGACTGTTTATCATGTCACAGGACATGCCCCATTGGCCTCACCAGGCGACAATGAAGCAGATTCCCTAGCCCAGGTTCAATGGCTTGAAACTGCTCTGGGGCGGGATGTTTCACAATGGCTACACAGATGCTTGTTCCATGCAGGGCAAAGGACGATATGGGCCACTGTGCATGCCTGGGGCCTACATGTAACTTTAGAGGAGGTTCAGACTCTTTGTGAACAATGTGTAGTGTGTTCAAGGACTTACTCCCGGAGACCTTTTTCATCCACAGTCCAGATGTTACAGGGGCAAGTGCCCCTGACACGCTGGCCGATTGACATCATTGGACCACTACCTCTCTCCGATGGACAACAGTATGCAGTCACCTGTATGGATACTGCCACCAGGTTATTGTCAGCTTATCCTGCTCTACATGCAGACCAAAAGGCAGTTTTGTCAGCACTGGCACACCTATATGCTGGTAGTGGAGAGCGACCAGGGTACTCATTCTACAGGAGCCCGGGTGCAGCAATGGGCCAAGAACATTGGTGTTGAATGGAAGTTTCACACTCCCTATAATCCCAAAGCTGCAGGTATCATATAGTGTTATAATGGCCTGCTAAAGCAAGGACTGAGAGCTACTGCCCCCACTCTAGACTATCTAGTTGGAGCTGACATCCATGGGACTTGCTATGAACACTAAATGAGAGGAGCAGGAAAGGCAGCCTGGCTCCAGTGGAGTGGTTGCTGCATCTTGCCACTGCTCCCATCCAATTGCGGATATAAACTTCGGAATATTTTGTTAAAGCCTGGATTTGGACAACAGGGCAACATTTTACTGCCAGCCCCAATTGGAGTGGACCCAGGGCAGACTGTGGACTGGGAATGGCCCTGGCCTGTGAGGGCTCCCCACATGCTTTGGTGGCTCTGATAGCCCCTCGGGGTAATGACCTGGAAGCCAATTTACCAGTAACCCCATGGGTGACTGCACAGTGGCCATCCCAGGTGAGTGTTACCCATCCTGGGGTGGCAGATCAGAAGGCAATCCTACAGGGGACATTTGTGATGAATCTGTGGCCTATTATGAGCTTGCCTCTCTTGTTACATGTAGATCCCACTGATGCCTCTTCACTGGCAAAGCAAGTGTGGTACTTACAACCTAGAAGGCCACTGATGACAGCTACAATAATATCCTCAGACACAAAATTGGCATGTATATTGCCAGATGGGAGGGATCTCTCATTGCTGGTACCAGTAACTTCTTTATCTTTTTGCCACTAGGAGAATTGAACTTAGTTTTATTGTGATGAATACCATTTACTTTTGTGGGCCATAGCTGCAGTGTTTATATTCGCCAAGTGAAACTTGTATATACTTGTATATAGATTGTATGGTGGAAAACCCTAAGGGGGTGGACTGTAGGATAGGTAAAAAGTATCAGGCTTTTCCGCCCTCCCACCATTAGATTAAAAGCATGCCTGATGGTGGACACCTGGAGTAGGGTGTGGGCATGCATAGGAGGGTGCATCTGAGACAAGAAACTGAGTATATACGGCTGGGGCAGCAGATACAGGGAAGCACAGCAAAGTAGAGTGGTGAATATGAAAACAGAAAAACACCAACACAGCTGCTTGAACAGGAGATGAACCTACCCGGTGTGGGATGGTTGCATTACAGTGCTTAATTTAAAAAGGGAACTCCTGGAATTCAAACAGAGTAATTGGTCTGGTCTATCAACAAAGGTAAGTCTGTGTTTTCTTTTCTTTTCTTTTCTTTTTTCTTTTTTTTTTTTTTTTTTGTGGGACCCTCGCCAGCGGCCAGGGAACAAACCGGCGCTGCAGAGGTTGCTGGCGCCACCAGGGGAGGCCCAGTAAGTCTGTGTTTTGATGTTTATACCTAAACTTCTCTTGATAAAGTTATTTTCCAAGAAAATACTGACTTCTGTCTTTACCCTTGTCCTAGGTAAGGAATTCAAGATGTCATCTAAAGCTACCTGGATGAGTTACTCTGTCATACTGTGTTTTTCACATGTTTAGAGGAGGTGTAGCTGGTATCAATCACCTTCTGATTTGTCTTGCAATTTTTAATCTATTTATGAGTGTTTAGTTATTCACCAGCTTAAAAACACACTGGTGTATGTAATTATTCCATTTATAATCCTGTAATTAATTTGGAATTCCAGTCCTGAGAGAAAATAAAGCTACAATTGGTAACTCCATATTGAATCTGTTCAATTTATCATTATTTAAATGGTAGCTAAAATCTCTTCTAAAATTAAGGTTTTACTAAATTTAATAATGACAATTTGTTAACTATTAAAAATCATTTTATTTAAATTACTGAGATTTTAGATTTCCTGTTTGTTCCTTATTATAAAAATACTATAAATTTAATTTCATATCACATAAAGAAAAATTAAATCATGTATCTATGTTTACATTATTCAGTGCAAAAAATAATAGTACAATAGCTGTCACAATGACTTACAATCTAAAAATTATATATTAAGATGTAATAACTTTGAATGCAAGTAAAATGAGATCTTTCTTATACATATGTGTGGATATGGAATGGAATTTTGAAGGTATTTGGAAGGATTTAGTGTCAAGATGAAATTGGTAATTTTTTGAAATGGAATGAGATAAGACATTGAAAAAAAAACATTTAAAGGTCTAAGAGAAGTATTTTAGGAAAATAAATTTATTGTGGTCAAGTGAATTTTTGAAAGAATAGTTAAATTTTAATTTAGCAAAGTGCTTATATAAAAACCAAACTAATTTCTCTTTCATCTGCAAAAAAATACTAATGTACTCTTTTTTGTAAAGATTTATTTTATTTATTTATACATGCAAGAACTGGGTGTAGGCCAGAGGCCCAGGGAGAGGATTCACCAGAGACAGAATGGGGAGCAGAACAGGCGAAGCTACTGAAATGCACTGATGAGAGGAGCAATGGGTGAGACAGGAGAGGTCTGCTGTGCCATGTAGTTCATTGCCAGGAATTGAACTCATGACACAGTGGCTGGCAATAGCTTGACAGCGCTGAGACTTTAACCCCTGCACCACCGGGAGGCCCCAGATTTAAGTACTCTTAAACAGCTCTTACCAGTTTTTAATAACTAAGTAAAGATTGCTTATGTAATCTAAATCTTGGTGCTCTTTTACTCTCAGGCTTGGTTAACTGAAAAAAATCTACTCCTATCAGCATTATTGAGAATTGTTAAAAAAAAAAAAAATAGATTTGTTACAGGACAGGTGAGGTGCACACTGGAATCCCCAAATCTTCCTGCTCTAAATAGGTTCTGCCATCCACTTCATCAGGACAAAACACAAATGTAAAGGAACTTTAATACAATTAGTGTGTAACAAAGAAAAGACAAAGAATAGAGTTTCCAACTCAAGTACCCTAAGTTACTCATCCCCTTGTAGGTAAATGCCCAGCCAAACAGGACTGACCCACACATTTTCAGCACATATGTGAATTGATAGAAGTGTTGTAAAATATAAGATATTTCTAAAAATCACAGAAAAGAAACTGACTATACCCTTGTAATACAGATTTGTTGTGGAACTGAGAAAACCTACTGAGCCTATACCAAAAAAAAAAAAAAAAAAAATGGAATTGTGAAAATTATCAACAGATCAAAATTTACTACATGGAGCAAAATACACTGAGATGAATTTGTATATTTTTAATGACTTTTTAAAATATTGGTCTTTAATATTTTGCTTTTTATCTCTAGAAAGCTTGTCTTTGAACTATGCTATGATCTATAGCAATGCCATTTTACATCTTTTTAATGAGCAAACTGGAACATTTGCTTTTCTCTCTCATCGCAAAATGTAAAAAGAAAAATCAACTTGTAGGCAATATTTGTACTTCTGCACTGTACTTCTCATGGCAACATGTCTATCTTTGCTTACTCTGAATAAGAAATGTTATTTTTCCATCAACTAAAGAATTGGAAACATGTTTTGTTACAAGGTTTGATTGAAATTCTTCTGGGAGTGCAATTTGAGCTGAGCCAAGAAGAGCTGAGCCAAGATGACACTTTACTTATAATAGGGTTCCACAGACCTCCAGGAAAGGTGGGGAAGCTTGCCTCCACTGGCAGGACTGGAAAAATCCTGGAGAAAAAACCCTGACAACCTTCAGTAGAGGAATTCACAGGGAAAGTCTGGTAGGACTGTGGCCTTGATTCTGAAGCCTGTGAGGACTGGTTATTGAGAGCTCACACAGAGCTCTAATGGAGAATTCAACAAAACCAACTAAATTCTGCTTGGTTATTCTGCTCAATTAGTTTATGTAAATATGCACAAAATGTCTTAAAATTAGATTTAGTTTCCTATTGGACAAAATTGGGATGCGGGTAGCGAAAAATTATGTCTCAGTAATTTTTGCTATTAGTCTCCGTTCCTCTTTGGTAGGACTGGGACTTAACTATTTTGCATAGGTTTGCTTCTGATAGACGACAGCATCTGACAGACATCTCTTGGTGATCCAGGTGTTTCTGAAAACTTGAAAACATTATAATCTTGAAGAAGGGAAAAAGTTGTTCCTATTACATTTGGGACTATCATGTGTTGTATACCTTATTGCCGCTCTACCATCATACAAAATCCTGCAATAATAAAAACCCCATGGCAGCTCATTTCATAGGGAAGTATCCATATGATTATAAAGCCTTTTTCTCCCATAGAAATGGAAGGTCACAACTGCCCAGGGGGAAATGAAACAGCAATGAGGGATTTGTCTCTCTTTTTGTCCCACCAGACAAACTCTCCCATGTTCTTAATTTACCCTGTAGGCTTAGCAAACTTTGTTTTCTTATATTCCTACATGTGCATTCATACATTAGGAAGATAACATTTGAATTGCCCAACACCAGGTGATTGGAAAAGCAGGTGATGTCAACCAAAATTTCCAGATGCTTCTGTAGCCTTGCCCGCCCCACTTCTGCTCCTTTGTAACTCCACATAAACACCCCTGCTCTCCGCCAAAGAGCAACGGAACAGGGTTATCCCACAGAAAGGGAAGGTTCCAGGTTCCCTGCTCCACCTAAGGAAGGGTGGAGCTGGGCGAAGAGGAGATAAATCTGGAGAGAATAGAGAAGGAAGGAGGGATGGAAAGCAAGAAGGAAACCTGGAGGAGGCACATGGAGCAGAGAGATAAGTGAAGAAGCTGCAGTTGCTTCTTGACCTTGCACTGGTTGAAAAAATGTGGGTGAGAGACCCTTGGGGAGGTTAACAAATGGCAGCTTTCGTCTTGATTTTGATTTTGCTCCTTCTGTCACAGACATGCTGGGCCCCATCCGCCCCTTTTCTTTTTTCTTTTCTTTTCTTTTCCTTTTTTTAAAGATTTATTTTATTTATTTATGCAAGAACTGCGGTACAGGCCAGAGATGTGGGGGGTGAGAGGTTTCACCAGAGACAGAGTGGGGGAGTAGAACAGGCAGATGGATGGAAAACACTGCTGAGGGGAGCAGCTGGCGAGACAGGAGAAGTCTGCTGTGCCATGTGGGTATCTCCCTGGCCAGCCAGGAATCGAACCCGTGCTGCAGAGGATGCAGGCTGCGGACAGCTTCACAGTGCTATGCTCAACCCACTGCACCACTGTTGCCCTTTTTCTATGGGTCTACAACAGAAGGTGCTTTAGACTTTGGGCAAACTTTTGGTATCAGCTGTCCTGCTTTGGGCCAATCCAGTTTGGCTAGGCATTTACCCATGATGGGATGTGTAACTTTGGGTGCTTGCGTTAAAACTTTATTCTTTTTCTTGTCTTTGTTGCACACTAATTACTTTAAAGTTACTTTCCATTAAAGATCTTACACACTAGAGTATGTTTTTGCCTTTAGGTGGTGAATTGCAGATACTACTTAGTATGGGCAGGTTTGGGCTTTCTGAGGTGCCCCTCATCCTGCCCTGTAACAGCAGGACCATGCAATTTCTGTAATGGCAAGACACAGCTCTCCTGCCTGCCTGTGCCTATGCAGGTGTTTCCTTTCACCAATCTTTTCCTTTGCAAAGCAGCAGAGGCAGTGTTCCTCCCAAGACTGTGTTATGCAGGCATCTCTTTTATCAAGCCTGTCTCTTTCAGGGGCAGCTCTTTCTGCCTGCATGTGTCTGTGCAAGAGAAAAAAATAATAATAATTGCCACATGAGTCACAGAAAATCTAATTTCATTCAGAGGAAGTCCCTGACCTTCAGCACCTGGGATAGAAGAGAGAATGGTTTGGTGCTGTGGGCACTAAATCATTAGGTCACAAGAGCAATGCACGGGAGTCATTCAAAGGAAAGGATGGTAGTGAGAAACTTAGCTTGTGTCGGTAACAGACACTATGGTTATAACAAAAGGAGAATCTATATATATATATATATATATATTTTGTCTTTCTTTCAGGAAATGTAAGTGATCCACACTGAGATTTCTATAAGCACATTTACCCTCAGGGAGTCTTGCCCAGACCAAATGGCCAGACAATTGCCTGGCCTTTTATCCTCAGAGCTTTCTGTCTGCACCCATCAGAATATAAAAAAAAATAGATCTAATTAGCACTGGACTGTACATTAGAGGAAATGGGATCTACTTCAACCTGCACACACTGTAGAGTCAGTAGCTTTCATAGATGGTACAACCTCTCTGGGGGGTTGCCAAAATGAAAGGTTAAACAGAAAGATCCTTTCTGGCTTCAAAAGTAAGATTCTACATTCAAAATTAGAATGAAAGTAAGCTCAGCCTATGCATTTTCTTTCTTTCTTTTTTTTTTTTTTAAGATTTATTTATTTATTTATACAATCACTAGGTACAGTCAGAAGCGCGGGAGGGTGAGGGAATTCACCAGAGCCAGAGCGGGGAGCACAGCAGGCAGAAGGACCGAAGTACACTGCTGAGGGGAGCAGCAGGCGGTCTGCACACCATGTGGGACCCTCCTCCGGTGACCTGGGAGCAGCCGGGGATCGAACTAGAGCTGCAGAGGCTGCGGGCAGCTTCGCAACCCAGCGCTCAACCGCTGCGCCACCGGGGAGTCCCAGCCTATGCATTTTCTTACTGTTTGTTTTACTGATATGTATTTTTTTTAATTTAATTTAATTACTGAAGAAAATCATCCAAAAGTCTTATGGGTATAATACAAGAAGTTAAAAATGCTTTATAGTCATGACTGGGTTTCCTTTTCTTTGTTTTTTCATTTTGTCGTGTTTTCTATTTGTTTGTTTGTTTTTGTACGGAGTCTGATTAGGATTCCTGAGAGGTTTTGAAATTCATTCTGACTTCTTTGAATTGGGTGATTTGGTATGGCTGTGCTTTCCCACACCTCATTTTTAAATCATTGGTTCAAAGCACAGAATACACTGATTTTTCCTTACCAGCACTTCCAGCATGCAAAGCATCAGCATATGTCCCTGGGGGTCAGTGGTCTACAGCCCTCTTCTTAGTGTGAGCTGCCAGACAGCCTTACAATTCCTTTTTGTGGATAGTACCCAGGAACTTCTCTTTAAAACTAATGGGTGCACCCAACACTAATGATAAAGGACTGATCACAAAAATCTGCAAAGAGCTGATGAGACTCAGCAACAACAAAGAAAATAATCCAGTCAAAAAATGGGCAGAAGAGCTAAAAAGAAACTTCTCTGAAGAGGAAATGCAAATGGCCAACAGACATATGAAAAAATGTTCAACATCACTTGTAATCAGGGAAATGCAAATCAAAACTACCATGAGATACCATCTCACACCAGTGAGAATGGCACATATTAAAAAAACTAGCAACAACAAATGTTGGCGAGGATGTGGAGAAAAAGGAACTCTTGTGCACTGTTGGTGGGAGTGCAAACTGGTCCAACCACTATGGAGAGCTGTGTGGAGATTTCTGGACCTACTAAACATAGAGCTTCCATATGATCCAGCAATTCCACTCCTAGGTATTTACCCAAAGGACACAGAAACATCAATTCCAAAGAGCACCTGCACTCCTATGTTTATAGCAGCACTGTTTACAATAGCTAAGCTTTGGAAACAACCCAAATGCCCAAAAATAGATGACTGGATCAAGAAGATGTGGTACATATATACCATGGAATATTACTCAGCATTCAAAAAAGATAAACACATGCAATTTGCAGCAACATGGATGGCACTGGAAGGGATCATGCTCAGCGAAATAAGCCAAAAAGAAAAAGAAAAATACCGGATGGTCTCACTCATAGCAGGAATCTAGAAAACTTAAATAAGGACCAGGAAAATGAATATAAGAAAGTGAAAATCAAAATCAACAAAAAAACTATGAACCAGAGACACTTTTTGGGGGTGGGGGGCGGGAGGGGAAGGATTGGGGTCAGAATGGGGCGTTTGCAATTGTATGGGGGAATATAAAAATAAAATTTAATATTTAAAAAAAAATAAATAAAAAAAAAAATAAAAAAATATAAAGAATTGAAAAAAAAAAAAAAAAAAATAAAACCCCAAGAAAAACAAAAAAAAAAAAAATAAAACTAATGGGATCTTGCTATTTAATCTTGCTTAAAACCTGCTGATGTCTTTTTTAAAAAAGATTTGTTTTTATACAAGAGCTAGGGTACAGGCCAGAGGCGCGGGAGGGTGACAGGATTCACCAGAGGCAGAGCAAGTAGCAGAACAGGCAGACGGACTGAAATACACTGTTGAGGGGAGGGGCGGGAGCAACAAGAGAGGTCTGCCACGCCATGTGGAAATCTCCCTGAGGTCTGCCACGCCATGTGGAAATCTCCCTGGCTGTCCGGGAATCGAACTGGGCTGCAAAGGCTGCAGACAGCTTCACAGCGCTGTGCTCAACCCACTGTGCCACCAGGGAGGCCCTGATGTCTTTTAATTATACTTTGAACTAAGTAGAAACTCCCCTCTTGCTTTAACATTATCCACATGATCAGGTTTCCCTTCCTGTTTCCTAGTTCCTGACAGGCAGGCTACTTCCCGTCTGGACACGTATTCTTTGGCTGCTTCTTAAACTCTTACCCTAATTTTCACTTTGTTGGCTTTGTTCTGTTAATTACATCTCAGTCTAAATTTTTCCTCTTCAGGACCTTTCTGGTGGCACAGGGGGTTAAGTCTCAGCATTATGAATTTATCCGCAGCCACTGCAGCCCGGTTCAATCCCTGGCCAGGGAGCTACCCACATGGCACTGTAGACCTCTTCTGTCTAGCCCACTGTTCCCCTCAGCAGTGTATTTCAGTCAGTCTGCCTGTTCTGTTTCCCACTTTGTCTCTGGTGAATCCTCTCACCTCCTGCACCTCTGTACCCCATGGCCTGTACCTCATTTCTTGCATGCATAAATAAATAAATCTTTAAAAAAAAAAGTTTTACCTCTTCAGAAAAGGCTCCCTGGACAAGTCTAGGTCACTTTTGGTTTTCATGAAACTGAAATTCTCCACATAACATTCAACAGAGCCACATTCTATTTTCTGCTTATTTTTTTCACTTCCCTCTTGAATGTGAATTTCATGAAAAAAAAAAAAAAAAAAGAAAAAAGAAACTGTTGGTTTTACTCAGCCTCATGGCCTGGAAGAAATCATGCAATATTAGGCAAATAAATATAAAGATGTGAAAACTTGGGAAATAAGTGAATGGCTTGCCACTCAATTCTTCCTGTCTGTATCAAATGCATGTAACTAAAAGAATGTTTCATATGCCACACTATAAAAAACAAACAAAAAGAAAACAAAATTGTTCTTTGCATTATTTTCATATAATACTAACATACTAGGCCTTCAAAGAAGGTCTTGCTCTGTCCCCCACCAAAAAAAAAATACAAAATCTAATAAATGTACTATTGATTAAAAGGGACATCTGGATGGATATTTTTATATGATAAATACAATATGAATCTTGAAAATTAATACTAACTGTCAAAGATAGTAGTGCATCTTCTTTCCAATTCTCTCTCCATGCCTATTTTTGAAATAAAGTTAGAAAAATAAATTATTCAGGAAGAAATACAGTTTGTAAATAAAATGTTAAGGAAAATAAGTAAAACACAATTGCATATATTCCATTACCAAAATTCAATTCCAATACCAACCCTATTAATTTGTTGAAAAGCAAAAATTGTTTAAACTATATATCCACAAATGGAGACTTAACATGTGTAAATATACTTTTGTAAGTATTGCAGGCCCACAATGCTACTTTAGAATAGGATAAATTTTTCTTCAAACCAACCCTCCTGGAGGAAAATGATATATGTGTATAAAGAACATGTCCCTTATGATTATTGGAGAGCTATCTTGCAAGGTCTGTGAATGCCAGACCTTGTAAAGTCAGTTTCACAGTGTCCTTATCCTGAAACAGTAATAAGAAAAAAATACATAATCAGGAGTTGTAGGGGCTGTCAGCCAACTCAACAACCCAGCACAATTACAATGATCCAGAAAATAAATGTTGCCATGTTTCACTTAACAGTGTAAATGGGGCTTGGCAGTGGAGTTGCTGTCCTGCCTCTCTGAGTATTGGAGTCTCTCTTGCTCTGTCTGCCTGTCTGTGTATACGGTCCCCTGTCTCAGCAATAAAGGCCCGCAAAATCCACCAATGGCTCCAAATTATCTTTTCATCTTGGAGAACTGACAGTGAGCTTACCTGGCTTAGGATGGTTGCACAAAAATCATAAACTAAACATCAAAAAACATACTAAGGTAAAATATCTCAATGATTCTTAATGTGAAAATTATAGGAGCTTAAAGAAATCTTCTCCAATATTGCAGCAAACATTACAAAAAAATAAAATAACTCTTGAATTTTGTTGATAAACTCAACAACTGTGATGACTATGAATTAAGATATCTTAAATTTTATGTTTGGGCCTTCCTGGCAGTGCAATGGGTTGAAACACAACCTATGAAGCTGTTTGCAACCACTGCAATATGAGTTTGATCCCTGGGTAGGGAGCTACTCTCATGGTGCAGCAGACCTCTCCTGACTTGCCTGTTGCTCCCCTCAGCAGTGTATTTCAGTCAGTCTGACTGTTCTGCTCCCCACTCTGTCTCTGGTGAATCCTCTCAATCCCTACACCTCTGGCCGATACCTCAATTCTTGTATGCATAAATAAATGACTCTTTAAAAATAAATAAGTTTTATTATTGCAGTTATATTTCATGGGGCCTCCCTGGTGGCACAACGTGTTAAGCACCACACTATGAAGCAATCCAAAGCCTCTGCAGCATGAGTTTGATCCCCCGGCCAGCCGGGGAGCAACCCACATGGTGCAGCAGACTTCTCCTGACTCACCCACTGTTCTCCTCAGCAGTGTATTTCAGTACATCTGCCTGTTCTGTTCCCCACTCTGTCTCTGGTGAGTCCTCTCACCCCTGTATCTCTGGCCTGTACCCCAGCTCTTGGATGCATAAATAAATAAATCTTTAAAAAAAACTCTTTAAAAATAAATAAATTTTATTATTGCAGTTACATTTCATAGGAAGTCACCTCAGTTACTATGAAGTTATATTTCATAGGAATTTTATTTAAAACATATTGTGCTAAATGTATATTTGAATGTACAGCCCTTAGTGACCTCAAAATGATTTTGGAGAGACAAAGAGTAGACAGACATGAAAATGATTTGTTGCTTAAGAAACAACCCTGACTGGTCTATGATGGGCTTTTCCAGGCAGCATACTCTGGACCATCAAGGCCCCAGAAGTCTGCCCAAAATGCAGACCTATGCATCTGATCTCTACATGTTCCTTCTCTAGTTTCACTCGGCATTCAGTATGTTAAAATGACTAAAACAACCTGCCATAAATGGACATAAGTCTATTTTTTCTTTACCTTGTCTTACTCCAAAAAATCACCCACAAAACCCTGTGACATATCATATATTAACATATGTGAAACTAATGCTTTCATATTAAAGTCTAGGGAACAAAAAATAAGTTGCATTATTGTAGATATTTTTTTCTGAATTTTCTTGTTATTTTGCATAGAATCATTGCATTTTATAATTTAAAATTATGCAGTTCAAAGCCTTTACAGTTGATGAAGGAGTTACAAGGTCATGAACAAACCACTGATATGTCATTCATGTAAGGGCTACCTCCTCTGAATTTTCAGAACAGGGACTGTGTCCCTAATGCCAAAGAAAAAATAAATCCCTTCTGAATCATTCTAAGTAAAGGTTGAGAAACAAGAAATGTAAAATCAAATGACCTAAGAATAATTTTGCCATTTTTCAACAATATGTCCTGGAAGTGTAGATTCCTTTTCTAGAAATAGCTATCTTAATGATTTATCTACCTACCTCATAGAATTGTTGAGAAGTCTAAATAAGCCTATAAAATATATAAAATCACTGTATAAAATATAGATGGCTAACACATTTTAGTGCTTACTAATTAGTATCGTTATGGTGACTTACTTCATTGACCTTCAATCCAAAAATCTAAGTTTATTTTAGTAATAAATATTGTCAGTCTATAGGTCTTATGCTTGCTAATGGAGTTATAGACTATTCCAAATAGAAAAAGATGGATAATTTAAAATTGTGAATACTACATTGATTCACTGTGGAAAATAACATACTTCCTAGCATAACAAAATATAACTTGAATTACTAGATCAACTTGATGAATTCAAAGAGAAAATAGACTGCGTATATTGGAAATTCATATTTCTAGTAAAAGTAGACATACTTCCCTCTTCCCTTAGGTGATAACACGCATAACATTAAAAACAGTCACATATTTAATTTGAATAAAAAATACAGGACCTAACTCAGTAGCTATAATAATTAGAAATGTGTTTTTTGAAAGTAAATACTACATATTTTTATCAAATAGGGTCATAGTAATTGTTGTTTTCATTCTTATTTTCTGCAAATATTCTTTTTTTATTCTAAAGTACAAAGTTTAATGAATTGACCTATATTTTGAGATGTATTGAAAGAATACTAAGTACACTAAAAACTACTCTTTGCTTTCAACATATACTTCTTTTTATACATCATTGTCTTGCTGAAATACTTTATTTTTTTAAAAAACACTCTGGTACATCTTTTATGAAAGCTGGACTCACTAAATTAAAGGAGTGAATTTCATCTCCTCTGAAACACAGCCAGACTATATCTGAAACCAACTTGGAACTGAACATCATGCATTTATAGAGCCACTGGTTCAGATCCCCTAAACCTTTAGGTCAATTTTGCTTATATTTGGCATCTTTCCCTAACCACAGCTGCTAACTATTCAAGGTGGGTGAAAAGGAATCTCTAGCATTAAAAAAAATAAACTGTCTGCCAGTCTCATTAGCTATAGAATCTAGGACAACAAATTTGTTCTATCTGATAGAAATGGTGGCTAGAATTGCATAAATCATATCTTTTTATGACCCTCAACATGGACTGTGACTCTATGGAATAAAAGAAAAAAATAGAAGCATCTGACCATAATTTGGATTTGAGTTAGGAAATACCTATTTCTCCAACAAGCAAGGTGCCTGAACAAGGCAGCCTGGTGTCCTGCAATTAGCAACTTGCTACATTTCCTGGAATGTAACTTACACCAAACAAGTCTGACCATGAACAATTACATTGCTAACCCACACAGAACAATCTAAAATGTATATATAAGCCTATAACTTCCTTGTAGGGCTGCTCAGCCTTTGGCTGTAAATTGGCTGAGTCAATACCAGTACAATAAACCTATTTCTTGCTCTCCTTGGTTTCCTGGTTTCCTTCCTTTGTTTCACATAACATTTCCAGTGAGTTGTCCGGGAAACTGGAGATGGTGTATTTACCTTCCTTGACTCTGAGAAAGTCAACTGGCCCCAGGGCAGCTGATCCTCCTAGTAGCTACCATCTTCCCTGGCACTCTGGGACAACTCTCAGAGAAATGGAACCAGTAGGCACAAAAAATCAAGTAAAGAAGCCCTACCCTCCAGGAAAAGGTAAGGACCTGAGTCCAGAATTCCTGCCATTAGTGGTAGAAAGGAAGCCTGATCACCTCCCATGAGTCACCGGAATAACTGTAAGGTGAAACTGATTCCTAAAAAGTAGAGGGCAGCATTGATAGTATGGCAGTGTGAGTGCTCTTTGTGGGAATGAGTCATGCATGGCTTGTAGGCTACAGTGGGAATTAGTGTCCTGCTCCGAGGCTCTGTGGTGACCTTATACAGCTTAGGGAGACCTCACACGGGGATCCTGACATGGGTTTATAACATCTTGCCAATGTTAAGTGGTGCCAAAATACCAGAGAGGGAAGCAGCCAGAATAGGACAAAGTGAGTCAACTGAGTGAGTCTGATCATTGGGTAGCATGGGTGGACAACACTGAAAGTAGACACCATCAGGCTGCATGTTACCTAACTTTTAAAAGGTTTTTAAGGACGATTATAGTATTAAAATGTTCCCCGAAAGATTGCCACTCTCTGTGAAACTGATTGGGGTGATTTTGATGTGGGATGGCCTTCTGAGGGATCTCTAGATAGCCAACTAATCAAAGGGGTTTATAGAGTGGTCACAGGCAATCCTGGCTACCTGGACCAGTTTCCATATGTAGGTTCCTGGCTTGCTGTGGTCTTATCCAAACCACGCTGGTTAAAAGTGGCTGACCATTCTCTCAGCTTAGTACTCTTGGAATAGAACATAAAATGCTTGTTACAAAACCCTTTTCTGAGCTTTCACCATCACAGAAACTTCAAAAATTGGAAAAGCCTCATGCACAAAAAAAATGTTTTCCATTGACTGACGATGAGGAGAAGCCTCTGCCCTATGTTTTGGTGCCCCTTGTGCCTCTTTTGTATCCTCCCTTGCTGCCAACTGAAGATATAGATAAATTCCATTTGAGTGAACTTCCCCAACTTCTCCATCTGGGTCTGAGTTTCAAGTGTCCCCCACTAGCTACAGCTCCCCAGAACTGCCGGTTCTCACACCCCAAGTTTTCGGCCTAAACATAGGTCACAAAGTGCTGACCAGGAGGTCCTCCAGTTGCCTCCAAGAGAAACTCAGGGTCCAGTTTATGATGATACAGATGAGATGATTTGGGAAGGACAGAGGCTATTCATATCAACCCTTTTCCACTACCAACCTGCTTAATTGGAAAAGTCAGACGCCCTCATACTCAGACAAGCCTTGGGGCATGATTGACCTCATGCAAGCTATTATTCAAACAGATAAACCCAGGCAGAGTTAAACAGCTTTTGATGACCTTGCTAAATACTGAGGAAAGAAGGTAACACAGGAGCCACTATAGTGCCCTGCCTGAAAATCTCAACCCTGGCCAATATGCCCAGAACCAGTTTCCTTCTGATGACCCTAATGACAAAAGACACCACCAGATGCTCAGAAGATACCTAGAAGCCTTGATAGTAAGTATGAAAGAAGGGAGTAAAAAGGCCATGAACATGGCCCAAATAGCTGAAGTCTTATTGTGAACAGATTAAAGCCTGGCAGCCTTTTACTGGTGCTTGTATGAGTCCTTTAGGCTGTGAATTCACTCCCTTTGACCCTGAGGCTCCCGACAATCAGTGTATGATAAACGCTGCCTTTGTTTGTCAGGCTCAAGGTGATATCTAATGAGAGTTACAAAAGTTGGAGGATTTGCTGGTATGAATACCTGCCAATTGATGGAAGTAGACTCAAAGGTTTTTGTAAACCAGCACCAAGAGGCAAAGTAAGTGGCAGAAAGAAAAATGAACAGAAAGGCAGACCTCATAGCTATGGCACTGACCAAACACAGCAGCTTCAACCAACACTTCTGGTGGTTGGGATAGAAAGCGAGGTAGGGGGCACCAAAAAACCTCTTGTTTCCAACCTCCTTAATTGGAATCAATGTGTGCTTTGTCACCAGCAAGGCCACTGTAAGACCTAATGCCTCAGGTGACATCAGGACAGGATGTGGGGGCAAGTCCAGGATGGCCATTACTACCCCAATCAGCAACACGCACAGCTGACCAAGACTTTATGGGATTCGCATCAATGAGTCATGATGACTAGTGGCTCTGGGGCTTGATATTACTTTGAAACTGCATACTGCTTACAGGCCCCAAAGTTCAGGAAAGGTTGAATGAATAAATCAGGCACTTAAAAGCCAGCTAGCAAAACTTTGTCAGGAGACATGGTTGCAGTGGGACCAGGTATTGCCCATGGCCTTACTCAGAATTTGGTCTAGACCTAACAGATGAGGTACACCCCTTTAAAATCACCAACAGGCACTTTCCTGGTGGTGCAAGGGGATAAGACACAAAATATGAAGCTATCCGCAGCCACTGCAGCATGAGTTCGATCCCTGATCAGCCAGGGAGCTACCCAAATGGTGCAGCAGACCTCTCCTTACTCACCTGCTGCTCCCCTCAGCAGTGTACTTCAGTAAATCTGCCTGTTCTGTAAATCTGCCCAACTCTGTCTTTGGTGAATCCTCTCACCCCACTCCCATACCTCTGGCCTGCATCCCAGTTCTTGTATACATAAATAAATAAATCTTTAAAGATAAATAAATAAATAAATAAATAAATAAATAAAATTGGGCCTCCCAGGTGGCGCAGCGGTTGAGCGCTGGGTTGCGAGGCTGCCTCTGCAGCACCGGTTCAATCCCCGACTGCTCCCTGGCCACCAGAGGAGGGTCCCACATGGCGCGCAGACCTCTCCTGCCGCCTGCTGCTCCCCTCAGCAGTGTACTTCGGTCCTTCTGCCTGCTCTGCTCCCTGCTCTGGCTCTGGTGAATTCTCTTACCCTCCCGCGTTTCTGACTGTACCCAGTGCTTGTATAAATAAATAAATAAATATTTTTTTAAGATAAATAAATAAATAAAATCACCAACAGAATGAAAATGGTGGCCCATGTCCCAGTCCAGGAATAGAAAGAATGGAGCCCTGAAATCTTATTCAGTGGCTGCTTCTTTGCTATAAGAGGGTTCAAAATTCTTACTGGAACTTTTCTTTGTGGGACTATGTCTGCTACTCCCTTACTTCTCACCATTGTTCATATGCATTTTTTCCAACTTTTAGAACCCCAGACAGACTGAAAAACCATAGCACAGATTATGTATATGCACAAATGCTAGCCCTAAAGTTGCCAGGATGACTAACATTATGGTGATGCTCTTTATCATAAAACAGAGCGGGAGAATGAAGCAAAGTGCCTGAGCAAGGCACCCTGGGATCCTCTGATAAGCAACTTGTTACATTTCCTGGAATGTAACTTACACCATACCTGGCCATGAACACTTACAATGTTAACCCAGAACAATCTAAAATGTATATAAACCCATAACTTTCTTGAAAGGCTGCTCAGCCTTTGGCTATAGATCTGCTGAGTCAAGTACCAGTACAATAAATATGCTTCTTGTTACCCTTTGGGTCCTGGTTTCCATTACACCAAATAACAAAATGGATGATTGCTATTGATTATTTTGGAAACCTTATAGAGCAGACACAAACATTTAAAACAATTGTACTTGTCCCAAGAAGACAGCCACTGGAGAGCTCACACAAGATCATTAAATACTAGATGTTGGTAACTAAAAACTAGTACCAGAGGACATATATGTATTACTGAAAGTACACAACATATTTTAATGCTTGTGTTTTTGCATAAATGGTTGTTTCAAGTTTTTTTTTTTTTTTGGTTGGTTCTCACAATTGTATGGTGATTGTTTTGTAAAGAATCTTACAATATGGACACTGAGAATTTTTGCAAGAAGGTAAGGTACAAAGATACTGAAGTTTCAAATCATTTAAATCCTTTAATAGTGTCATATCAATCAGACTAGAAATGGCACTCTGTAAGCAGCCGTTGGCATTCTTCCCAGGATAGGGATAAATGTTCCCTTGAATTAGTATGCCTCAGGACATGGGATGGCCTTGGTAGGATTCACTAGTACACAGGACTAAATAACAAGCTAGCAAGCAAACAAACAGACAAAACCAAACAGTCCTTAATTCCATCATCAAAAAGCATATTATATTGGGAGATGCATCCCCCATAGTGTTGCTGAAGAGAGAAGAGGAAGAAACAACTTTTCAAATTCTATGTTTGGAAGGGACACAATTGTAAGATTATTATTTTCATAATGTAAATATCTATTTTCTTTAGGATGACTCAATGCCAAATACCATAAAAATGTAATATGAAAAATCAAATAAACAAACTAGGTTTTAAGCATTTTCTTAAATTTTACAACTCTCCATAATATGATTTATAGATTCTCTGGTAAAATAAATCCAAATTTCATTGTATTACTGTCTCTCTCTCTCTGAGGTATCATCAATTAAAAGAGGGAATTTAAAGTGGTTTTAACCTCCTAAAAATTATATCAAGCACCTCATAAAAATTAATCAGAATGAAAGACTAACTAAATTTACCAGTGCAAATACAAGCCACCAGTACATTAGTGACCTTGATCTAGAAATACTATCCCTTATTTTATCCCTCATTCTGTCTCTAATTCATTTTTTATACTATTTTAACTCAGTATTTCCAAAGTTCAGAAATGTTTCCTACAAAACCCATTCCTTTTTACTTTACACAAATCCCTCTAAATTGAAATCCAAGCCCCTCAAGGTTTTTTTTTTTTTTTTTTTTTTTGGTTTTTTTAGGGTTTTCTTTTATTTTTTTTAAGATTTATTTATTCATGCATACATTTATTTATTCATTCATGCATAATTAAGATTTATTATTCATCGGGGTATAGGCCAGATGTGTGGGAGGATAAGAGGATTCACCAGAGACAGAGTGGTAACAGAACAGGCAGACTGACTGAAATACACTGCTGAGGGGAGCAGTGGGTGAGACAGGAGAGGTCTGCTTCTCTATATGGGATTCTCCCCAGATGGCTGGAATTGAACCCATGCTGCAGAGGCTGCAGACAGCTTCACAGTGTGGCGCTCAACAGCCTGCACCAGCAGGGAAGGCCCACCCCCTCAAGTTTTAGATCCAGTCTAGTTTTTAACCCATCCCCTCTGTGTTGGCCTTTGTATGCAATAAACACCAAGCTAATGGAACGATCCATTATTATCCCACTTGTATCCGGAATGTCTTTGTCTTCTAGCTTTCTGGAATAGCAAAACACGATACATGTAAACCATTGTGATTGAACTAATGAATAAATGCTCTCTGGTCTGCCTTTGAAGTTCTTTCAACAATGGTTGCAACCAACCACAAGTGTAACATTATCAACCAGGTTGGGTGCCAGACTGTTACAGGGCAATCCCAATGTGAAATGGGTTAGCCTGACTGTGGGTCCTCACCCACAAGCTTAAAAAGAACATATAATGAGACTCAACCACAGATAAGCAATATAAGGAACTGCAGAAGGGAGCATGGATTCATTCAGTCTTCAGGATTCAGTGTTTTCAGATCTTCAGCATTTGGGGTCAGCAGATTCCTGCCCTCACCACGTTGATATTCCAGAAGACTGTTGTGGGAATGTGATGATGAAGGTATCCAGCAGCCAACCTCAGAGAGGAAAAGTTCCGAGGCTTTGCAAGTAGCCCAGTAACTGAAACTGTTCCCAGTTTTGCTGCTGTTACAGCCTGAAAGAGAATGTGAAGACCTAGAGCTGCATGAGTGGGGCCATTTGTCAGGTTGTTCAGCTGTTGCAGCTGCTGTTGTTTTGAGTGTTGCTGGTCTGGTGCTGTGCTGCGGCATCCTGCCGCTATGGAAGCATCTCCTGTTAATTCTTCTGTTGTCTTTGTGAGTTGGAACCTGGCCTGGAGTCTGGTTGCCACATGCTTCAGGCTAGCAGAGGGAGGAAGACACCATCTTAGATACGTGACCTATTGTTGGGGAGATGAGTTGCACATCCTCAGGTGGGCAGACACCATCTTAGCTGCCTTTTTTTAGGACTTAAAAACTGGACATTACTTTGGGTGAGGTATAGGCCATTTTGGCCTAAGTAACTCTTTGTTTTTCCCTGGTTTGTTAAATAAATCCCATTGTTGTTCCCTGAACCTGAGCAGTCTTGCAATTGTGGGTGCGGGTGAAGAACTCAGTCAGTGACTGATAAACTCTTTGGGCATTGTCCTTGGCCAGTTTTAGTGCCACTTGCTGCCCTGTATCACTTTTATTGGCTGAGTGAAACTGAGGCAGGCATTCAGTATCACTTTCATTTGTTCCACCTAAATTTATATTAACTCCTCTGCATACAACTTTTTGTTCCTTGGAACCTGAAAACCTTGTGAATATTTCAGGTAAGGATCATGGCTGATTCATTTTATATCTTATCAATACCTCATTGTAAGGAAAATGAGTTAAAATCAGGCTATTTTTTTGCCTTTCACATTTTAGACTACCCATAACCTTGAAATGCTGTTTTCCACCGTTCAGACACCCAACAAATAACAGATGTGCCCAGCATTTGCAATGATATTTCAGTTGTGTGCTTTGGGCACTTAACATGGTAAAGGGGGCTAAGAGTACAGTGCTGTTCTGCCTCTGTCAGTGTAGAGTCTCTGGAAGTCTCTCTCTGCCTGCCTGTGTATATGGTCACTTGTTGTAGCATGAAAGTCCTGCAAAATGCACCAAAGACTCCAAAACTCTCTTTTCATCTGTGAAAACTGACAATGAATCTTTGTGGCCTGTAATGGCTGCACAACACTCACTCAGTATGGTTTCCAATTCAGATATTTATGAAAATTGAGGTACTAAAAAATTAACTCCAAGTCATGCAGTGTGTCAACTTGATGGTTGAAAGCATTTTTGGATGTGTTCTTGTTACCTCTCATGTCTCAAGAAGCAAAGTAAAAGAGTTTAAAAATCTGTCATATAAGTTAGTTCTCTAGGTCATCAGAATATATCTCTCTATATGCATACATACACATAAATATATACATATATTTATGTATATATGTATGTATGTATATAATTACCTATCGGGTAGGTTCTTGTTTCCAAGTGACTGAGGAATAATCACCAACATACCGGACTGAAGGCTAGCAAGCTCAGGTTTATAGCAAGAGAGACTCCTGACAGCAGGAGGGGGTCTGAAGGAGGAGCCCATTGCTGTTGGGGGTAGGTTTACTTTTATAACCACTCATGGGGACTTTCCCTGTCTGGTGCTTTTCCACTAACTCCCTGTGCCTCATTGCTCCACTTTGCCACCCAGAGGTGTGAAGCCACCACAAGCTACTGTGTGCTTCTATATGCCTCTTGTGGTTACCAGCCTCTGCCTGCTAGCTCAGTGGCCAGCAGCCTTTGCCTGTCAGCTTTCTGCTCCCTCAAGCCCCCATCCTCAGCCTGCTATCTTACCACCAGCCCTAGCCAGCCAGCTTGCAGCCAGCTCTTGCAAGCCAGGTCCCTAGCCAGTTCTCTACTCCCTCAATATCATCATATATATATTTATATATTACACACATTTATGCATTTATAAAGGCATGGAAACTTATTTTGAGAAATTAGCTAGCATGATTATGGAGACTGAGAAGTTCCAAGATCTGCCATGTGCAAGCTGGGTTTCCAGGAAAACAAATAATGTAATTCAGCCTGAGTCCTAAAACCTGAAAACTGGGGGAGGCAAGTCAAGTCCAAGGCAGGTTAAAAATGTGGTTTAAGGGCCTCCCCTGTGTTGCACCGGGTTGAGTGCTGCACTGTGAAGCTGTCCGCAGCCCCTGCAGCGCAGGTTCGATTTCCTGCCAGACAGGGAGAAACCCACATGGCATGGCAGACCTCTCCTATCTTGCCCACTGCTCCTCTCAGCAGTGTCTTTGGTGCATCTGCCTGTTCTGCTCCCCGCTCTCTCTGGTGAATTCTCTCACCCTCTCGTGCCTCTGACCTGTACCCCAGTTCTTGTATAAATAAATAGATCTTTTTAAAAATTTAGTTTAAACAGGAATAACTTTTAATCTGGGGCATCCTGTAGCCAGCTGAGTTGGCACTTGAAGTAAACCACTTTGAGACAAAGTGTGGCATAACTAGGATGAGAGGCAGGTGTTGAAATGTTATATGCTAAAAACAGGTTTTTGGAAGCACATTTCAGTGTGGTAAACCAATGTCACCTCAATAAAAAAATTAAAAGTAGGACCCTAATAAGTCAAAAAATTCAAATGTGATGGTTTTAGAGAAATTAGAACAAAAAACTCTTCTCTGCCAAAATATTTTCTTTTACACATGAACAAAAATGCATATAGGGCAGCTAGCATTGATGAATAGGGAAGATTTTATGAGATAAAAAACTGTCATCACCACATATTTTTACTGAGTAAATTTGCATACAAAAGTAGAAAGTAAACGAATACTGAAAATTTAACAGACTGGAATACACAGAATTTATAATTTTAATAATAGTTTTTATAATATGTTAAATAGACACAAAAATGCCTATATTGTATGGTGTGAAGAGAGGGGCTCCTCATTTTAGTGGAAATATAGAATAATTATTAAAGGCACATAATCCAAACATAGATAAGAAATGTTCAAAATGATACTGTTGTGCAACCACCCCAGGCTGGGTAGGCTCATTGTTACTTCTTGCAGACATACAAAGAATTTTGAGGGCTTTCGCATTTTGCAGGCCTTTATTGCTGAGAGGGCGGGAGAGGGGGTACATACACGGAAGCAGGCGGACAGAGCAGGAGAGACTCCAACACTGAGAGGCAGAACAACAACTCCTTTGCTTAGACCTCTTTACACTGTTGAGGGTACATAAGCATACAACTGACACATTGTTGCAAATGTAAGGCCCATTTGTTGTTTGTTCCATGCCTGAATACTAGAATGCCTGAAATGCTGATTTTGGCTCATTCCCCTTATACTCTGCCCCATCTGTGTTTTATTTTTGTTTTTGTTTTTTTGCTGTAGAATCTACCTGTCAATCTTCCACATGTTTCCCTTGGAGAGGTGTGTAGGACACCATACCCATATCATTGCAAAAACAATTCAAACTGTAACAGAATGCAATTAAGCCCAGTCCACATATTTTCAGGTCTGTACATCATAGTGGTACAACTTTTTCCAAATGTGCAAGAGTCACTGGTCAACAGATTGTCATCATTGTAATACAAGCACACCAAAGATGGCCTCTTCCACCAGGCCAAATCTGTTGCCACCAGCCCCTGGCACAGGGTAGGGTTATGCAGGTATCCCTGTGGAAACACATTGAATGTCCACTGCTGACCTTCCTATGTGAAGGCAAAATTGGCCTTTCTCTCCTGCTATAGCAATGAAAATGAAAGCATTAGCTAGAGAGGTTGCAAAGTAATACGTGCCCAGCTCATGGCTTAGATGATTCATCAAGTCTGCTACTGAAGGCTCTGCTGCATGCAAGGGGGAACTACTTTATTTAACTCACAGTAACCTACTGACACAGTAATCTACAGAGACATATCAGGCTTCTTCATCAGCCACATGGGTAAATTATAGGGACTGTGGGCAGCACACACAATGTCCACCTTCTCCCACTCTGCTGTTGTGCCCGTAATCTCTTCATGGACACCTGGCAACCAATGCCGTTTAGTATACTGGTCATCACCTAGAGACTGGCAGTTGTATGGGCTCAGCATGTACCACTGCCTTCACCATATGTACCCTAAGGCAAAATTCTCCAGCTGTGGCCGCCAGCCATGACTCACATAGTGCATCCGCCCCCAGGATGTACTCTGGGATTGTAGACCGGTACACTTTATTCTCCTTAGGGGATAACAGCTCAATCCCCAGGGGTAGTCTCACTGCTGTCATCTTGACACTCCAGCTTCCACATCTGTCAGTATAACAAGCAGACCCCTGACACATCTCTGGGTTACCATATAACAGAAAACGCTCTGCCCCTCTATCTACTAAGGCTAAAACCCTTTGCATATTTATTGGGAACCAGTGGATAGCAAGTTCCACATGGGGCCTCTGGTCCCCACCCATCCTTGGTGGACATGTCCCTAAGCCCTCATCCCATTTAGAAGCGAACAGGGCCTTCCCCTGGGCTAAAGTTGGCAGCAAATGGTCGTCTAGATGTAGGGCACATGTCTGGAGCCTGGAGTCCCTAATCTTGCCTTTCACAGAAAAATGTCTTCTCAGGGGAGTGAACTGATGTTCCTCTCACAATTGTCTCCATAATTCTACCAAGTATGCATTGGGCTATGCATCTATTTTGGCCCATCTGCACTTGCTCTCAGTAGATCCACCCACATTTGGGTATGGGACTTTAAGAGGCTTACTGACCTTAAGATATTTACTTGCCTGGCCACCCCAGTGGCACAGCAGTTGAGCGCTGGGTTGCAAAGCTGCCCGCAGCCTCTGTGGCTCTGGTTTGATCCCCTGCTGCTCCCCGGCCACCGGAAGAGGGTCCCACATGGTGCGCAGACCTCTCCTGCCGCCCGCTGCTCCCCTCAGCAGTGTGCTTAGGTCCTTCTGCCTGCTCTGCTCCCTGCTCTGGCTCTGGTGAATTCTCTCGCCCTCCTGCGCTTCTGACTGTACCCAGTGCTTGTATAAATAAATAAATACATAAATAAATAAATAAATAAATAAATAAATAAATACATAAATAAAAAGATATTTACTTGCCTTCCTTGGAATCCTTTTTGGTTGTTCAACAACTACCTGCATATCCTTATGAGAGAGCTAGCTCTCAGCATCACCCAAGCTGGCTATTATTGTGGTGATATCATTTATACAGCATCCCACATAGGATACTAGAATTGCCATAAGGGATCCAAATGAGGACAAGGAGCATTTCGCAAAATCAAATGCCCCGTCTCAGCAATGAAGTGTTGACTATCAGGGCCATGAGTGTTTACCTTAAACATGGCCTGCTGCATTACAAGTTCACAAAGTACATACACAAGCTCAGTGCATGTTTGCTATTTACTCATGGTTTCTGGCACACTCCCATATCAGCTCATACCATTTGCACATCAGCATTAACAACAGAGTGTGATCACCCCACCCATATCCCTGGCTGTTCTTTAGTCTCTGTCTCAACAATGGGTGTAGAGTCACTGAAGCCAGTTTCTCCATCTCCTGTGCTGTGCAAATGATTGTATCCATTTTCAGGTCCCACAAATGCAGCAGCCACGCTGCCAAGGGTTCTCCTACTTTCTCACTGAACTGTTTACCCAAGTCCACCAGTTCTGCTTGGATGTATGGGCGATATGTAGTGAATGTTGCCATCTGTGGTGGTCCAGAAGCCTGACCCCTAAGGGCTATGGGCTACTGGTGCTTCATCTTCCTTGTCACCATCAGGTGAGCCTGGAGCTTGGGGCCAGCCTCTCTCTCCTCTCTAAAGGAGGAACCTGGCACCTATGGTGAAGCAGGTCAGTCTCTCTCAATCTCCCCTAGCCATTCTGATACAGGGCAGCAAGGGGCACTAAAACTGGTCAAGGACACTGCCCAAATAGTTTATTGGTCATTGTCTGAGTTCTTCACCCACATGCACAATTGCAAGACTACTCAGGCTCATAGAACAACAAAAAAGGTATTTATTTAACAAACCAGAGAAAAACATAGTTACTGAAGCCAAAAATGGCCACTTACCTCACCCCAAACTTGTCCAGTGTTTGCAAGTCCTAAATAAAAAGCAGCTAGGATGGCATTTTCCACCACTGAGGATGCTGAGCTCCTCACCTGAACAATAGTTCATGTGTCCAAGATGGTATCTTCCTGCAGCAGCCAGACACACAGCAGCCAGAATAGAGGCAAGGTTCCAACTCACAAAGACAACAGGAGACACAGCAGGAGATGCTCCCAGAGCTGCCAAGATGCCCCAGCACAGCACCAGACAAGCGGCACTTAAAACAGCTGAAAGACCCAACAAATGACCACACTCATGCAGCTCAGAGAGGCGCCTGGCTCCGGGTCTCCACCTTTTCTGCCAGGTTGTACCAGCAGCAAAACCAGGAACAGTTTCAGTTGCTCAACTACTTGCAAAGCCTCTGAACTCTTCCTCTCTGATCTTGGCTGCTGGAGGCATCTCCATGTTCAGAAGCCCACAACAGCCTTCTGGAAGATCAGCGCAGTGGGGGTTGAAATCGCTGCCCCTGAAAATGCTGAATCCTCAAACGCTGAATCCCGAAGACTGAATAAACCTCCTCTCCCTCTGTAATAACTTATATTTATGAAGGGAGATATATATATATATATATATTTATATAAAGAGAGAGCGAGAGAGAGAGAGAGAGAGAGAGAGAGAGAGAGAGATATCTATATAAATCTCCACCCCACAATGTGATACTTTTTAGCATTTTCCCTGGGGCTATCTGTCCTTACCAGCAACCTCCCTCAGGGAGCACCACCTGTGACAGACTTTGCCTTCAGCCACTGGTTACTGCTGCACACATTCTTACAGGACCTGTGTCTCTTCCTGCCACATCCCAGCCTTGGCTTCCTCTCATAGCAAAGACTTTCATAGAGAAATACTCATCCCATAGCTCCTGCCACCTTGTGGGCACTAAATCTGCCCAAGGTCTCTTCTATTCTGCATAGGACCCATTCCAACTGCACAGAGATGCATCTGTCTCTGGCCATTCATGGAGACATGTCCATTGGGGTAGGAAGCTGGCCATCGGGTACCACCTGCTGTGGCTAGCCACCTCGCATTCTCTCCCCAGGTCTCAGAGGGCTCTGTATCTAACTGCATCAAACTGTCCTGCTGTCTATAACATTTGTTGTGCAAGCATCCCATGATGGGTAGATTCATTGTCAGTTCTTGAAGACAAAAAGAGAATTTTGGAGCCTTTGGTGAATTTTGCAGTCCTTTAATGCTAGGACAAGGAACCATACACAAAGGCAGACAGAGCAAGAAAGAAAG
The DNA here is from genome assembly GCF_014898055.3 of Talpa occidentalis. Lineage (NCBI taxonomy): Eukaryota > Metazoa > Chordata > Mammalia > Eulipotyphla > Talpidae > Talpa > Talpa occidentalis. The sequence continues at coordinate 70,276,908 of NW_026555331.1, forward strand.
ACTGCAACACTGAAAGAGGCAGAACAGCAACCCTTCTGCCTAGCCCCTTTTACACTGTTAAGTGCCCAAAACCACACATCTGATACATTGTTGCAAAAACAAAGTCAGTTTGATTTTTGTTAAATGTCCTAAAGGTAGAAGGTGAAAAATAGCTTGATTTTATCTCATTTTCCTTACAGGTACTATGCCACTTTATTAACCATGTGACTTTGGATAAATCATTGAACATCTATGTCAGTCGCTTTATTCATCCATGAAATGCAAATTGAACAGGTTCATTCATGTGAGGACTATGATATTATTCAGCACTTGGGGCAATGCTAACCCACCTTGAGTGTTACCTTTTATTATTCATGGTATTGTTTATCACAATGCCCTCCAAATAACATGTTGAGCACAAATTTTCTTATTGACATGACTTAAAAAAATTGTTAAAATATGAAATAACATTAAATTCATGTAGACCATTATACAGTTGTTTCAATTTATTGACTTTTATTATATGGTAGACATACATAGACTGGTGCATACAAAATGTGACAATAAAATAAAATGATTTCCACAAGCCATCATGTTCTTTGGTTATCACAAAATAACTACCACTAGAATAAAAGCAAAATAATGAATACATTATATTTTGAGGCCAAACCTGTGTTTTAATTAAAGAACTGTAATGGTTAAAAAAAAAAAAAAAGGTTTCAAACAAGGAAAACAATGATGGTAACTAATATATTTAAATTACCTACTATATTTCAAGTGTAAATCTAAAATTTCTAACAACTATGTGAACTGATAGATACATTGATATGTAGACACAGGCATATATATATATATATATATAAAAAATATATAAAACAAATAGGTAATACATATAAAATATATATGTAGAGAGAGATACATACTTTTTTATAGATACATAATCTGAGTCATTAAAGATCAAAGTGACTAAATATTTAAATGTATATAATTAGGCAACAAAGTACGTTCCTTCCCACTATTTTCAAATTAGGTGAAAAAGAGAGAGAGGGAGAGAGAGAGAGAGAGATGCTTGGATGAGTAATAATTCAATCAGAAATAAAAGCAAAATATATTTTACATATGAATAATACACCCTGAAAATGCTGAGAAAATAGAAAGATGCACAAAAACTTAAATGTATAAATGAAGAGCAGGAATAATAAGACCCTCCATAAAAGGTTCAAATCACAACAATATTTTTATTTTGATATTCATGTGAATTTAATATTTTAAATTTTAACATTCATGTAAAAACCAACTGCAATGTATTTATAAATAAAATAGTAGGTAAAATGAAATAAATTAAAGATCTCAGGTCATAGTTAAATAAACCTAAGTGAGTTACTAAATTAAAATATATCAAAGAAAGATAATGAGAGAGTTAAATAAACTAAAAATCATAATATTGCATTTGGTTTTAAACAACTGAAATTTCAAGAGTTACGGTACTGTATACTTGTACTATTTTCATTAACAATTTTTATTTATCTAATATGTGAATTGTTCTGGTGGAATTAGGGAATGCTGACTAGTCAAGATCCACTACAAAATCCAGTTGAAGATTCACAAGTCAGTGGCTGATTTACCTAGATTTCAAAGTTCTATAGGGACACTCTCCTGGCTTCTACAGTAACAACTCTCTTGTGCTCCCTCTGATGAAATAACTTAGTCCCTTTCTGAATTATTTCTGTTTGCACAAATGAATGTTCATGACAATCAGAGCAAGTTATTTTTGGGAAACTGATTAAATAGCAAGTTGTTATATCTCAGCAAATGTATTCCATCCTCAATCTCTCTCTCTCTCCACACACACACACATTCATTAAAATGTGTGTTCATAAAGAAAGGCTATAATATGGTGATTGGATTCAGCCACCAGCACCATCATCATCATTTTTGCAATCATCACCATCATCAACAATGTCATCATCGTTGTCGTCGTCGCCATCATCATCATCATCATTGTCATTAAATCCCTTGCTCTCTGTAACTAGTTTTGTTACAATCTGCAATAGAAAACTGTATTCTCACAGATAATTATGCGTAGCCTGTGACCCTTTACTTAATACAAATCCATCACTCCCAATGGTATAAAAACACCCAAGGCAAATGTTACAAATGATAATTAACTTGTGTCATTTTAATATATTAAGGAGGACAGTTGATCACATTATTCTTTACCTGAAGTAAAGAATACCATCAAAAATGATGTAGGTATTCTGTGTCTCTGTTTTTACATTTACTAGGATGACAGTTACAAACACATATATTCAACAACAAAAAATGTGTGTGGTACTAGACTTCATTTCACAGAAAAAAAATATTATTTTAATGTTTCCTGTTTTAACTGAAAATAAAGGTCAACTATTCCATTTTATATACTGTTCCATATCTTGTTAATAACTTCAATTTACCTCAGTGAATACTGTACATATAAACTCTAATTGATGCTGTCACCGATGTGTCTGGGTAATACTACATTTAACACAGACAACTACCGATATGAAAGAAAGAAAAAAAAAAATGCATGTAGGGCCTCTCCTGGTGGTGCAGTGGTTGAGTGCTGGGCTGCGAGGCTGCCCGCAGCCTATGCAGCACTAGTTCGATCCCAGGCTGCCAGTGAGGGTCCCACATGGCGCGCAGACCTCTCCTGCCTCACACGCTGCTCCCCTCAGCAGTGTATTTTGTCAGTCTGCCTGTTCTGTTCCCTGCTCTGGCTCTGGTGAATTCTGTCACCCTCCCACACTTCTGACTGTACCCAGTGCTTCTATAAATAAATAAAATAAATCTTCAAAAAAATTAAAAATAAAAAAAATGCATGTAACTTCAAATTATACTAGCAAAACCCTATCATTTTGGAGATGCCTAATAATATTTAAACTTCATTGCATCAGTGACACCACTAATGAATACATATTGTCATAGAAATGGATAAATAGGGCCTCCCCGGTGGCGCAGTGGTTGAGTGCTGGGTTGCGAAGCTGCCCGCGGCCTCTGCGGCGCCGGTTCGATCCCCGGCTGCTCCCCGGCCACCGGAGGAGGGTCCCACATGTTGCGCAGACCTCTCCTGCTGCCCGCTGCTCCCCTCAGCAGTGTACTTCGGTCCTTCTGCCTGCTCTGCTCCCCGCTCTGGCTCTGGTGAATTCTCTCACCCTCCCGCGCTTCTGACTGTACCCAGTGCATGTATAAACCAAACAAACAAACAAACAAATAAATAAATAAGACATGCCTCTAGAAAATTAAAAAAAAAAAAAGAAAAGAAAAAAAAGAAATGGATAAATATAAAAATGTTAGTCAAAGAGGGAAAATAATAATAATACAATAAAACTTTTAAAAAACATAATTTACTTTGACAAACATGATTTTGTATTTTCCCATGCCACAGTTGTGCTAGAGTTTAATAGTGCAAAGTCAGTAGGAAACATTTATGTTTTCTGTCTTATGAAAAAGAAGGAAAGCAAATTAAGTGTATACCCAGTGTGTAAAGAGAGAGAGCACAAGTGAGCTAGAGAAAGAGAGGTTGAGAAAGAAAGAGAGAGAAAGAAAAAAGATTTTAAGGAATTGGGTCACACAATTGTAGAGACTGGTGAGTCTAAAATCTGTAGAGAAGGCCAATCCTTGTCCTACTAAAATCTACAACTATGGGAAGAGACACATCCACATTATAGAGGGAAATATAATAAACTCAGAGGGTTCTGATGACAATGTTAATCTCATCTAAAAACTGTCTTTAACAAGAATAAGATTTGATCAGTTATTGTGTTCCTTTGCTTGTTTTCTTTTGTTTTTTCTAAGATTTATTTACTTATGCATATAAAATCTGAGGTACAGGTCAGAGTTGCAAGGTGAGAGGTTTCACCAGGGACAGAGTGGGGAAAAGAAAAGGCAGATTTACTGAAATACAATGCTGAGGGGAGCAGCAGGTGAGACAGGAGAGTTCTGCTGCACTATGTGGGTTATCTCCCTGGACGGGGATCAAACTCATGCTGCAGAGGCATGGATAGCTCCATAATGCTGAGATTTAAACTCTTGTGCCACCAGGGAGGCCCTCCTTTGGTTTTGACACATAAAATTAACATACTATAAACAACCACTCTGATATATGTGAAGTTTATATTCAACTTACATTATGTTAATAAGTTGTGGTTATTTAACACATTTGATTCAAGTCATTTTCCTCATTTTAGCCTTATATATAATTTTTAAAATAAGTTTATATGTAAGTTCACAAGTTTAAAAAATAAAATAAGATTAAAAAGACATTAGTGGGGGCCTCCCTGGTGGTACAATGGGTTAAGATGCAACCTATGAAGCTATCCACAGCCTCTGCAGCACGAGTTCGATACCCCGCCAGGGAGCTACCCATATGGCTCAGCAGACCTCTCCTGACTCACACGCTGCTCCCCTCAGCAGTGCATTTCAGTTGATCTGCCTGTTCTGTTCCCTGCTCTATCTCTGGTGAATTCTCTCAACCCCCACACCTCTGGCCTGTACCCCAGTTCTTATATGCATAAATGAATGTCTTTTTTAAAAAAGATATTATTGGGAAGCCAAAGTGAAATTCTTCTTAAACTGAAACGATTTATAAAAATGTGGTTTGTCATATCAGCTTTGGGGGAAAAAATAAAATGAAGTATCTGTATGGTCTTATTTTTGATAGATTTTAGGCTCTGTGAAATAAATTGTGATTATTTATTCATAGTATTGCCTTGTGGTTTCAAGTGCAAAAGTGACCCAAGGGTAAAATATAATGATCAGTGACTTACAGTGAAGGAAACCCCTACGTATAAGCACTAGACATGAATTCCTCATGACTTATGCAACTGAAAGGAGCCATGTATAGAGACAATCCCTAATTCATCAGAAGTGTTCCCTGAAAAGTAAAGAATCAACATAAATGACCCTTAATACTGTTCAAAAACACAGCAAATACTAAAAGAAAAACTAGTGTATTGAAAGAATAATATAAACCAAGGCCTTACAACTATGACTCAAAAAGATAATAAAATTGTGAAACAATACCATATAAATGAACATTCCAAGTCCAAGATATGAATCAAAACAAAATCAGACCTGCCAAAATAAAAATTGGGTAATATGTCAAAAGGAATTTTGGAACACCAATTTCTATCCAGTTTACTATTTATTTGAATTCTGGCCGAGTGTTTTCAGAAATAAAGTTCAAAAGCATGTACTTCCAGAGGTAGGGAAGAAGCCCAGAAAGTAACAATGGTTAAGGATGAAAATCACTTCCTAATTTGGGGCTGATGATTTATTCAGTCATTTATACTTTCTTTACTCATCCATTCACTTTTCATCAAACTGAACTATTTAGTTTCGATCCAGTTCAACTATGTTAGGTGCTGTAACAAAACCGCAAGAAGTCAATAGCTTCCTGTAGGCACTACCCTGTTCTGGCCAAGAAATACCCATACAGGGGTTCTGGAGCACTGGGTGCTCCTGTCAGGTAGGCTGCTCTGCCAGGATGCTGCCAGCCTCTTCATGACACTCAGTTTTTTTTTTGTTTTAAGATATTTATCTATTTATCTATCTATCTATCTATCTATCTATCTATCTATCTATCTATCTATCTATTTATTTATTTGTTTGCTTGTTTGTGTATTTATACAAGCACTGGGTACAGTTGGAAGCGCGGGAGGGTGAGAGAATTCACCAGAGCCAGAGTGGGGAACAGAACAGGCAGACCGATGAAATACACTGCTGAAGGGAGCAGCGGGCGGCAGGAGAGGTCTGCACGCCATGTGGGACCCTCGCCTGGCGGCTAGGGATGGAACTAGAGCTGCAGAGGCTGCAGGCAGCTTTGCAACCCAGCCCTCAACCAGCTGAGCCACGGGGGAGGCCCCCACACAGTTTTTTTATGAGAAACATTTACCTAGCTCCTCCTTTATTTTTATTTTTTTATTGAGATCATATTGAATTACAACACAGTGGATGATCAAAGGCATCTGATAACACTAACCCCGGGTGCCTCTCATCCCTCTTGACCACACATTGTATTTGCATGCCTCCTCTATCAGTTTACTGCTCAATGTCAGATCATTAAGGCCAACTCTGCACAGTTTTCAGACAAGCTCAGTCACCAGTGCCAAACCCACACTTTACCACTTCTGAAGCTCTGACTAGGCAACAGCTTCACAGAGAACCTCATTTGTTTCTGAATGTCACTCTCACAAGAACCCACTAACCAGAGCACCAGCAAACAATAGGAAGCTGAGTGGAGGGTGATGTTTGCCTAGAGGCTGCCACCAGTGTGACTTTACCTGGCCCTACTATTCTCAGACTCCCTCAAAGTCAATTACAAATTGTGTTTTGTAAACCTCGTAGAAAAAAATGTCATTTTCCTACATTTTGATGGCATGTCAAGGGTATACATTGCACTACTGAGTTACGTGATTTAAAATGTGCCTTGGAGTCTCAGTGGTTTCCTCCACCAGGAAAGGTCTGATTTCCAGGATCAGGAGGTAAGTGTGTGTTATGTGATCCAAAAGAGCAAAAGGGAAATGTCGCAGGATAGGAGTTCAAAAATATGAGTTATTAATTTTCTAGGAACATCAAGCACATTGTATTACAATAATTTATGGCAATAAGCTTACCCCAAAGAAGTTCAATAAAGAATGGCATTTTATTGTGATGCAAATATCATTTACCTCTAATATTTCATTTACACAGATAATACTTACATAGACTTTCAACTATAAAAGGGCATTTTTAAAAGTTCCATCTCAGAAAAATGATAAATATCAGATGGTTTCACTTACATGCAGAATATAGAAAAACCAAAAAAGGTTCAGGAAAAAAGACAAAACATGCAAACTGACCATAGATCCCAGCCATACAGCAGGGGAGAGAGAGAACATGAGTCAAAATAGGGGCGGGAAGAACACAACGGACTGTGGTGATGGATCACAGGTGCTATGATGGTGGGAGACCTATGGGGACTACAACTGAGGGGAGAAATTGAATACTGAAATGCTGAAATCAAATACACCTGAGGGGAGAAATCAAATTCTGAAATACTGAAATCAAATACAAAAATTAACAAAGATGTAAGAACATAAAAATGAATAAGAAGGAGGGGGCGGAGCAACATGGCGGCGAGGAGACGCTGCGAGTAAGATCTCCCATTAAAAAAAGTTAATAGGGAGGAAAAGCGGCAGGTCCCAGTGAGAACTGGGACACGGAAGATAAACGGGTGACGCCAGCGAACTGCCCGAAGAAGAAAGTTGCCATAAAAGAGGACTAGAAGGGAGGGAAGCGCAGAACCCTGCTCCCCTCCCCCGCCCACAGAGACGGCACTCTCCGACCGGCAGAGAGGAGGAAAACAACACACTAAAACGACCAACAAGAACAAAGGACGCAGCAAGCGGGACTGGGAGTGGAAAGGAACTATTGCAGCCACCACACCCCGTGAACGGGAGCTGTGGAGAACCCTGCAGGATCCACCGCGGAGGTGAGCTCCGGGCGCCATTAAAGAGAGACCCCGCCCAGGAGGAGACCAGCACCAGCACACAGCCCCGGCCTCCCGGTAAGCCTGAGCGGAAAGCGGCGCGCTGGAAAAGTAGACGCGGATCGGGATTGCGCGGAAAAGTGACGCGGATCGCGCTGAAAAGCAGTGCGGTTGAAAAGCAAACGCGGATCCAGATCGGATCGCAGCTGCCCAGGTCCCCGCGCCTGCGACCTAGGCTTGCGGGGAGACGCGCGGAGGCCCTCCCTGAGTGAGCAGGAACCAGGCGCCCAGGCAGGGGAGCGGGATTCAAAAGGAGCCATTCCCGCGCCACTGATCTGGGCTACAGCCCGCGTCCTGGAACTGAGGGCTTTGGAACTGAGACCCGGGGCACGAAATTAGGGGCGTGGGTTCCCCACGACGGTGGGGCACAAGGCAGACACAGCACCCCAAAGCCGTTGAGGTGTACCCTACCATCCCCGCTCTGCTCCCTGTCCCACGGGGTAGAAAATCAGCTCCCCAAGGGCTCTAGGAGAGATCTCTGGCGCCACCTAGCGACTTGAAGCCAGCACAGGCTCCTGAAGGAGCTAGTGGCCAGCTGGGGAGTTAGCCCACGCCGGGCCCCTTCCGAACAAGTAGTCTGAGCCCACAGGGAGAGCGAGCACCCACAGCCGGGGCAGACCAAGCGCGCAGAAGAGTGTGCCTGAGACCGGACGCGCAGGGAGTGTGTCCCACATCACCATTATAGAATAGGGACATTTCTTCAGTAAAGACTACCTGCAGAAGGCTTCCTCAGGAGCCAGAGGTGAGCGGGGGAAGTTCGCCCACGCCAGACCCCCTCTGGCCTGCAGTCCAAGCCCAGAGGGGGAGCAGGAACCCACCACCGGGGCAGACCAGGCGCACAGGGGAGTGTGTCCCCACATCGGCATTTTAGAACAGGGACCTTTCTCCAGTAAAGACTGCTTGAAACTGACAGATGACTCCTGGAGGAACCAGAAGGGAGCAGAGAAGCCCACCCAAGATGCCGGCCAGTCCCAACAACACAGTGTCCCAACGCATACGGCAAATTAGAAAACAGACAGTAGGGAGGAGAAGAACCACACACAACCTAGCAACTCTCCAGAGAAAAAGCACACCACAAAAAGAAAACCAGCCCCCAGATGGCAACGACAGTAACTTGGAAGAACTCTGAGCCTTCCAGAAAGAGAATTTAAAATTGCCGTGATTAAAAAACTGACAGAAGTCATAAAGGAAAACAATGATAAGGGAAAAATAATCAACGATCAGAAGAATGAAATTGAGTCCCTAAAGAGGGAAGTAAAAGAAATGCAGGAGATCAAAGAATTAATGGAAGAACTAAAGAATTCTGGGAAAAGCAATGAAAGCAGAATTGATGAAATGGAAGAACAAATAAGTACTCTTGAAGACACAGAAATAAAAAGAACCAAAACAGAAAAGGAAAGAGAAGTACGAAGGAAAAAGAATGAAGAAAGACTTCGGGAACTATCTGACTCCATGAGGAAAGGAAATATAAGAGTTATAGGAATACCAGAAGGAGAGGAGAGAGAAGTAGGAACAGAGAAAATATTCAAAGAGATAATTGAAGAGAACTTCCCAAATGTGAAGGAGGAGCTGAAAATTGATATACAAGAAGCAAGAAGAACACCAAACTTCCACGACGAAAGGAAAAATACAGCAAGACACATAATAGTAAAGCTCCCAAGAATCCAGGACAAGGAAAAAATAATGAAGCTGGCAAGAGGGAAGAAACAGATAACATTCAAAGGAAAGCCAATCAGGCTGACATCAGACTTCTCCGAAGAAACACTACGGGCAAGGAGAGAGTGGAGGGACATAGTCAACAGACTCCAAGAAAACAGATGCCAACCAAGAATACTCTATCCCGCAAAGCTCTCCTTCCTCTTTGAAGAAAGAATATGGACTTTCCCAGACAAACAGAAACTCCGGAATTTCATTGCAACTAAACCCCCACTCCAAAAAATACTACAAGGAGTCCTAAAGCCAGAACCTCAGAGGGACGAATAACAATGAAAGAAGGCCAAAAAAAAAAAAAAGTTATTTAAAGAATAAATAAATAAAATCAAAGGAAAGACAAACACAATGGCAAATACAGATGTTAACATATCAATATTAACTCTAAATGTAAATGGACTAAACTCTTCAATAAAAAGACACAGAGTTGCAGCCTGGATTAAGAAACAAAATCCAACCTTTTCCTGTCTCCAGGAAACACATTTAGCTACAAAAGATAAAAATAGGCTCAAAGTTAAAGGATGGAAAACAGTCCTACAAGCAAATGGGCCAAAAAAGAAAGCAGGAACAGCTATACTTATATCAGATAAAACAGATTTCAAACTCAAAAAGATAAAAAGAGACCCCAATGGTCACTACATTATGATCAAGGGGACAATACTTCAAGAAGAAATAACACTCATTAACATATACTCACCAAACGAAGGAGCACCAAAATATATCAGACAACTGTTGTCCTCTCTGAAAACAGACATCAGAGAAAACACATACGTAGTGGGAGACTTCAACACACCACTATCAACAATGGATAGATCAACAAGACAAAAAATAAGTATAGAAACCAAAGCTCTAAATAAGGACCTAGAGCAATTGGGCTTAACAGACATCTATAGAACACTAAACCCCCAAAAAACGGAGTACACATTTTGCTCAAGCGCACACGGATCATTCTCCAGGATCAATCACATACTGGGGCACAAGAAAAACATCAACAGATACACCAAGATTGAAATCATATCAACCATCTTTTCTGACCATGAAGGCATCAAACTAGAAATAAATCATAAAAAGAAGGCAAGGAACTTTCCTACCTCATGGAGATTAAAAACCACACTACTGGAAGACCACTGGACTAATGAGGAGATGAAAGAAGAAATTAAAAAATTTTTTGAATTGAATGACAAGGAGGACACCAATATCCTAAATGTATGGGATGCAGCAAAAGCAGTAATAAGAGGAAAATATATAGCAATAGAAGCTCACATCAAGAAACAAGAAAGAACTCAAAGAAACAACCTAATCTCGAAGCTCAAAGATCTAGAAAAAGAACAACAAAAAAACCCCAAAACCAGTAGAAGAAAAGAAATAATAAAAACCAAAGCAGAAATAAATGAAATTGAAACTAAAAAACAATCCAAAAGATCAATGAAACCAAGAGCTGGTTCTTTGAAAAAATCAATAAAATAGACAAACCCCTAGCCAGGCTCACAAAGGAAAAAAGGGAGAAAGCACAAATAAACAGGATCATAAATGAAAGAGGAGAAATCACAACAGACACAGCAGAAATCAAAAGAATAATCAGTAACTACTTTGAACAGTTATATGGAAACAAGTTTAACAATCTGGAGGAGATGGAAAATTCCTACAACTCTACAATCACCCAAATCTAGATAAAGAAGAAATAGAACACCTAAACAGACCAATTACAATTAGCGAAATTGAAATGGTAATCAAAAACCTCCCCAAAAACAAAAGCCCAGGACCTGATGGATTTACAAATGAATTCTACCAAACATTCAGAGACAAATTAGTGCCTATCCTTCACAAACTCTTCCAAAAAATTGAGAAGGAAGGGACAATACCAAACACGTTCTATGAAGCCAACATTACACTAATACCAAAACCGAACAAGGACAACACAAAAAAGGAAAACTACAGGCCAATCTCCCTAATGAACACTGATGCAAAAATCCTCAATATAATTTTAGCCATCAGAATCCAACAATGTATCCATAAGATAATTCACCACGACCAAGTAGGATTCATTCCAGGGACACAAGGATGGTTTAACATCCGAAAATCAATCAACGTTATCCAACACATCAACAAAAAGAAATATAAAAACCATATGATAATATCAATAGATGCTGAGAAATTTTTCGACAAAGTGCAACAGCCTTTCATGATAAAAGCCCTTGAAATTCTTGGGATACAAGGAACATACCTTAACATCATAAAGGCCATCTATGACAAGCCAACAGCCAGTATCATTCTCAATGGTGAAAAGCTGAAAGCAATTCCAGTAAGATCTGGAACAAGACAAGGATGTCCACTCTCACCACTGCTTTTCAATATAATACTGGAAGTCCTAGCCAGGGCAATAAGACAAGAGAAAGACATCCAAGGAATCCAAATAGGAAAAGAAGAAGTCAAACTATCACTATTTGCAGACGATATGATATTATACATAGAGAACCCCAAAAACTCCACAGAAAAGCTAATTCAACTCATCAATCAGTTCAGTAAAGTGGCAGGATACAAAATCAACACGCAAAACTCAGTAGCCTTCCTATACACAAACAATAAATCTGAAGAAGAAGAAATCAAAAAAACCATCCCTTTCGTTATTGAAACAAAAAAAAAATCAAATATTTGGGAATAAATCTAACAAATGAGGTAAAGGACCTATACAAAGAAAACTATAAAACACTGTTAAAAGAAATAGAAGAAGACACAAAGAAATAGAGAGATATCCCCTGCTCATGGATTGGAAGAATAAACATTATTAAAATGGCCATCCTTCCAAAAGCAATATACAGATTCAATGCTACTCCAATCAAAATTTCAATGTCATTCTTCAAAGAAATAGAACAATTATTGATGAAATTCATATGGAATCACAAAAAACCCCGAATAGCCAAAGCTCTCCTGAAAAAAAAAGAAGGGAATGGAGGCATCACACTCCCAGACTTCAAACTATACTACAAAGCCATAATCATCAAAACTGCATGGTATTAGAACAAGAACAGACATACAGACCAATGGAATCGAATAGAAAATCCAGAAATAAACCCACAGATTTATGGTCAACTAATCTTTGACAAAGGAGCAAAGACTATGCATTGGAGCAAAGAAAGTTTGTTCAATAAATGGTGCTGGGAAAACCGGGTCGCTACATGCAAAAGAATGAAGCTTGACCACTACCTCACACCATACACAAAAATCAACTCAAAATGGATTAAAGAATTAGACATAAGACCTGAAACCATAAAATATATAGAAGGAAATATAGGTGAAACACTATGTGATTTGCACATCAAAGACATCTTTACAGATACATCACCCAAAGCAGTGATAGTGAAGGTGAAGATAAACAGCTGGGACTACATCAAATTAAAGAGCTTCTGCACAGCAAAAGAGAGAATAACAAAAACAAAGAGAAACCCCACCAACTGGGAGAACATTTTTGCACCCAACACTAATGATAAAGGACTGATCACAAAAATCTGCAAAGAGCTGATGAGACTCAACAACAACAAAGAAAATAATCCAGTCAAAAAATGGGCAGAAGAGCTAAAAAGAAACTTCTCTGAAGAGGAAATGCAAATGGCCAACAGGCATATGAAAAAATGTTCAACATCACTTGTCATCAGGGAAATGCAAATCAAAACTACCATGAGATACCATCTCACACCAGTGAGAATGGCACATATTAAAAAAACTAGCAACAACAAATGTTGGCGAGGGTGTGGAGAAAAAGGAACTCTTCTGCACTGTTGGTGGGAGTGCAAACTGGTCCAACCACTGTGGAAAGCTGTTTGGAGATTTCTGGACCTACTAAACATAGAGCTTCCATATGATCCAGCAATTCCACTCCTAGGTATTTACCCAAAGGACACAGAAACATCAATTCCAAAGAGCACCTGCACCCCTATGTTTATAGCAGCACTGTTTACAATAGCTAAGCTTTGGAAACAACCCAAATGCCCCAAAATAGATGACTGGATCAAGACGATGTGGTACATATATACCATGGAATATTACTCAGCATTCAAAAAAGATAAACACATGCAATTTGCAGCAACATGGATGGCACTGGAAGGAATCATGCTCAGCGAAATAAGCCAAAAAGAAAAAGAAAAATACCGGATGGTCTCACTCATAGCAGGAATCTAGAAAACTTAAATAAGGGACCAGGAAAATGAATAACTATAAGAAAGTGAAAATCAAAATCAACAAAAAACTATGAACCAGAGACACTTTTAGGGGGCAGGGGCGGGAGGGGAGGGATTGGGGTCAGAATGGGGGGCTGCAATTGTATGGGGAATATAACAATAAAATTTATTATCTTAAAAAAAATGAATAAGAAGAAAAACTTCCATTTCAGGAATAAAGGTGGTCAGCATTATGGAATACGTGACCCCACAGTGATCCATATTTCTCCCATTAGAAAGCACCAGTCATTCTGGCTCCCACAACAAGAGAGTTTCATGCATGGCAGAACCTGATCATATGGAAGACAGTGGGATATAAACTTCTTATTACGGTAAAGAAGGAGAAAGGCTTTTTCCTTGTATTGCTGATGATGGTTATAATGCTTAAATATATATATTTTTTATGTTGGTAAAGATTAACTGTTGTGGTCTGGAAAAAAAATGAATAGATATTTCCTTTATTAAACAACATCTCTTTAAAGGGGGAGAAAAAATAAGTCAGGTGTGTTTCTGGTATAGAGTCTGCAAAAACAGGACTCACACAATTCTGAAAAACTAATGCTTAGCTAAGATCAGCTTCATACATCTCCACTTGATTTATTGTTGCCCAAGTCAGCAGCTGTCTGAAAAATGACAGTCCTGACAAAATAGAAACAAAATATTGATAGTTTCCAAGGAGGTCTTTTTTTTTTTTTTTTTTTAGAGGCATGTTTTATTTATTTATTTGTTTGTTTTTTTTGTTTATACATGCACTGGGTACAGTCAGAAGCATGGGAGAGTGAGAGAATTCACCAGAGCCAGAGCAGGGAGCAGAGCAGGCAGAAGGACCAAAGTACACTGCTGAGGGGAGCAGCGGGCGGCAGGAGAGGTCTGCGCGCCATGTGGACCCTCCTCAGGTGGCCGGGGAGCAGCCAGGGATCGAACCGGCGCCGCAGAGGTCGCCGGCAGCTTCGCAGCCCAGCGCTCAACCACTGCGCCACCGGGGAGGCCCATCCAAGGAGGTCTTTTAATAAAAGTTTAACTATAAAGGTAAATCTTATCCTTCTTCATAGCACTGTTCCTGTTATAATTGCCTAGTCTACTATAAAATCCATCATCTGTGCTCAATAGATATGTGTCATTAGATTAAATCCATAAAATTTGAGTCAAAAATGTAAATTCCTTCTATATTTGCTGAGCCATAGATTATATATAACATGTATGGCAATCTTTACAAGTTCCATCTTATAACTAAAAAAAACCCTCAAATTTGTCATAAGAGAATACTTGTAAAAAGTACCCCATTAAAGTCTTGTGTGCATAAGAATATGTACTGTAAAATATCTAACATACTACATACAATAATCTGAAAAATCAAATGTGGAGTTTAACAATTATGGTTAATTAGGATACTTAAATTCAAGTATATATAGGAACTGTTTGTAAAACAAATATATTCGCAAAAAATAAAATGACCTTACCTGGAAACCTAATTTATATATATTTATAAATTATATATCAATTCATATATATATACACACATATATATATATGTCTTCAGGTAATATCATATGATTCAGATCATATGCACACATTGTGGGCTATGATGCACAGTAGGAAGAATACTGCATTGAATCTTAAGCAAATCTGAGTTTAACAATATGTAGCTATATAACTTTATGAAATTGAACTTATGAATTTCATAGACTCTAGATGTCTATCTCAAAATTGAACAGAGAAAACTAGAAATTATCATCCATTTGAACATTAAAATGTTTGGATGAAATTGAATGTCAGAGGGGGCTCAGCATTCGTTGTCAGCAGACCAGGAAAAGTTACTATCTGGGTAGTAGAAATAACACGTAAATAGTAGAGTGCTTCCCCACAAAAACATGGGGAGATATGTGCAAGGTAGCATTCTTCATAACAGCCAAAATCTCCATCAATTGATGACTGCATAAACAAAATGTGATATTTTCATACAGCAGAATGCTATTTGGCCATTAAGAAGTGAATTACTGATGCATATTAAAACATGGCTGGATAATGAAAATCTTATTCTAAGTGAAAAATGTCAGTAATAAAAAAAAACACAGGGCCTCCCTGGAGGCACAGTGGGTTGAGTGCAGCGCCGTGAGGCAGTTTGTGGCCTTTGCAACGTGAGTTTGATTCCCAGCTGGCTGGGGAGCAACCCACATGGCATGGCAGACATCTCTCATCACGCCTGCTGCTCCCCTTAGCAGTGTATTTTGGTACATCTGCCTGTTCTGCTCCCCGCTCTGTCTGGTGAATCTTCCCTCCCCATGACTCTGGCCTCTACCCCACTTCTTAAAAAACAAAGCAAAACACATATTTATGAGTTCACTTGTAATGAGTGGGTAAAGCCAAAGACTGTTAAAGGTGGTGCCCCCTGGAGGGGGGTTACTGGTGAGGCTAGATAGCCCCAGGGAAAATGTTAAAATGTATCACATTTTTTGGAGGAGAGAGTGATAAGAAATATAGGGGATTGCAAAAGGAGCTACCGATTATTGAGACTTCAGAATTTCGTGTTCTGTATTCAGCTTTTGAGGATTTAGTGATGAGGATTCAGCTTTTGATGATTTAGTGTTCCAGATTCAGCATCTGAGGATTTAGTATTTCAGCTTTAGCATCTGAGGATTTAGTATTTCAGCTTTAGCATCAGAGGATTTAGTATTCCAGATTCAACATTTGAGGAATCAGTGTTTTGGGTTTACAAGGCTGTTGTGGGTGTCTAAAGGTAGAGGCCTCCACAGCCAACCTCAGAAAGGAAAAGTTCAGAGGCTTTGCATGTAGCCGAGCAACTGAAATTGCTTCCAGTTTTGTTGCTGTTATAGTCTGAACACCTGGAGCCAGGCGCCTCACTGAGATGTGTGAGTATGGCCATTTGTTGGGTCATTTGACTGCTGCAGCTACTGTTTTGAGGGTTGCTTGTCCCGCGCTTTGCTGGGGCATCTTGGCAGCTCTGGGAGCATCTCCTGTTGACTCTTCTGTTGTCTTCATGAGTTGGAACCTGGCTGGCCTAGCATCTGGCTACTGCGTGTCCGGAGTAGTAGGAAGACACCATCTTGGACACGTGGACTGTTGTTTTGGAGAGGAGCTCTGCATCCTCAGTGGTGGGAAGATGCCATCTTAGCTGCTTTTGTTTAAGATTTAGAAACACTGGACATGGCTTCAGGTGAGGTAAGTGGCCATTTTTGGCCTCAATAACTCTCTTTTCCTCTGGTTTGTTAAATAAATCCCATTGTTGTTGTTTTTTAAGCTTAAATAGTCTTGCAATTGTGCACACAGGTGAAGAACGCAGAAGGTGACTGATAAACTATTTGGGCAGTGTCCATGTCCAGTTTTAGTGCCCCTTGCTGCCCTTTAACACATTTAGATAGAATTCCAAAAATAAGCAAATCTATATAGACAGAAAATAGATGAGTACTTCTTTAGAAGTGAGGGAAATTTACAGTGACAGTTTTTTATTTGGGATAATGTTCTAAAAATTAGATTATTATAATAGTTGTACAGCTCTCTTGCTTTTTTCTACGTATATTTATATGTACTTTTAAAAAATCGGGCCTCCCTGGTGGCACAAGGAGTTAAGACGCAACTTATGAAGCTTTCTGCAGCAACTGAAGCATGAGTTCGATCCCCAGCCAGGGAGCAACCCACATGGCTCAGCAGACCTCTCCTGCCTGTCTGCTGCTTCCCTCAGCAGTGTATTTCCTTCGATCTGCCTGTTCTGTTCCCAACTCTGTCTCTGGTGAATCCTCTCACCCCCCACAGTTCTGGCCTATACCCCAGCTCTTTTATGCATAAATAAATAAATCTTTAAAAAATCAATGAATTTTATAATTGATATCATGAAACAGTATTGTAGATAAATTATACCTCAATAAAGCTATTATAAATTATAGTATTTAAAAATATTAATTTTTTTTTATTTATTTAAACAAGAACTGAGGTGTGTGTGGGGGGTATTTAGCAGAGACAGAGTGGGGAGCAGAACAGGTGGATCTACTGAAATATACTTCTAAGGGGAGCAGCAGGTGATACAGGAGAGGTGTGCTGTGCCACATGTGGATTAGCTCCCTGGCCAGGGATTGAACTCTGGCTGTAGCAGTAATAGTGCTGAAACTTAACCCCTATGCATCCATGGGGGACCCTAAAGTTATAGTATAATGATAATGAGGGAAACGATTCAGATGGCTGATTACAATAGCGTCAGGAACACTTGGAATAACATGTTCATAAAATCTTAACTTCTGGCAGGAAAAATTAGTGGTTCCAGGACAATAACATCCTATTTCTCAATGATAATAATAAATAACACAAAAGGACTTTTCTTCCTTTTTCTTTTGCTCCTCACCACCATGCTCCAATTCAGGGGCAATGGGAGCAAAAATGAGTCCTTCAACAAGCATGAATTGAAGTTTATTTTTGTGAGTATAATTTCCATAAATCAGAATATATCTACAATGCAAGTTAAGAATTGCTAAAAAAAAGTAAGCGGTGTTCCTCATTAATTTTTCACTATTTCAGAAATCATAAAACAAAAAAATCAGATTATTAAATTTTTATTTGAGAGTCATATTTCCTCATTAACTATAACATATCAAAAACACAACAATGGCTGCGAAGATGTATATTTTCAACTGCAAGTTCTAATGAAGCTGTATTTATACATTTACAAAATCCATAATCTGATCTGGAGGTCCAAATGGAGAAATACTTCCCTAGTAAACATCATCTTCCTACTCCACGGCCAGTAATTATTAACCTGTGATTGCATGTTTCACTGTCTGCACTTAAAAAGGCTCTTAAGTTTCAAGGTGAGAAATTCTTGGAGTTGAAATACAACATTGCAAAGCAAATCAGTACTGGAGTTGTAGGAGACCTGGTTCCCATCATTTATTACCTTACGTATTATTTTGCTTGTCACCATAATTATTTTAATACTCTTCCCATTATTTACCAAATTGCTTTTCCGTACTATCAATCAGACACGTGTTAAGTTACAAATTATACAAATAATGGCCAAAAACAAAAAAGAAAAAGATGCTGCAGGAGGCCTTGATGCCCCAGCCAGATAAGACACTGACAAGCAGTGAAGCTCAAAGGGCCTCACACTATGGAGCCGAAGATTCCTTGTGCCTCACACCGTGGGGCTGAAGACTTGACATCCCTTTATTTTTTGTTCTTGGTCATAAAAAAACAAAATTTCCCAAAAAGTACATTAGACTATAAATTATATGTATCAACAGACTACAAACAATTGGCACGAAAAATTACCTGTTTAAAAATTAGTTACTACACAATTCGGGCCAATTAACAATAAAAGACAATTTACTGTATATATCTGACAAACAATCCAACATAACAATTATAATAAAATTATAATAAATCCTTGTTTTGTTTTTTTAAAGTTTCCTTTTTATTTAGAAGTTTCTTAAAAAAGTTTTTAAATAAAGTTAACTGTGTTAAAAAGTTTGTAGGTAAAAAAAATTCTAATAACTAAACAACAACTGGTCTCCGACTAAAGGCCATGTAAATAAAATAGTCTTTTAATGCTTAGGCTTTAACTAATAAAAATGCACTGATGACTATCCACTGTCTTAAATAATTGTCTAGCTAAAATAGTAAGTTTTAGTGTTAAGTCTGTTTTTTTATCTATTAACCTCATCTATTAATCTAACTGGGACCTGTAGAAGACAGTAGTCTATGAAAACATAATACACTAATTGTTTCTAATTTACACATAATAATGTATTTTTTTAATTACTACTAATAAATTAAAAAAAAAACCTACTAAGTCTCTTGACAAAAAATACTTACACCTCATCCAGGGTCAGTGTTTCCTCACTACCTCATCCCCTTCCCCTCAGCCCTTAAATTTCAGCCCCTTATAGGTCGCCTAGGCTGGCTCATCCTTTCAAAAACCCCTAACACAACATTTTACTAAAAACTGGTCCTCGACAGGAGTGATAACATGCCATCTCCTCTCTACTCCCTGCAGCCAGCAGTTTGCCTTTGTGCCTTTTCTTGATCTTGCAACAGATTGAAGTGTTGATTTGTGATATTTAGGCAAGGACACAGGCTTTCTTGCTTGCAACATATTCTGTCATGAACCCTAGCAATTGACTTCTTTCTCATATACTTTCTTTGCAGTGTTTCTTCATGCCTTTGAATAATTATATATGATTAAAATCATAGTTAAATCTTTTATTGTGTAAATTCATTATTAGACTTAAGTTCAGCAAAGTCTTATTATTTAAGGGCAAGAATTCTTAACACAAAGTTCCACAGGCCCTGTGTCATATGCTTAGTCTTAAAGCCTCACCTCTCCTTTCAGTGTCCAAAATCCAACCAAAGTGAAAAATGAAAGTAATATGTGAATTAAATAACCTTTAGTTACTGCAGATATTCCAGTTTTTATCCAGATATATGTGGGAAAAGCAATTAAGGGAACTTTATCTTCAGTCTTCTGTCCTTGCCAAACATTTTCCCCCTCACTAGCCACTCTGTCCTACGGAAGGAGACATACAAATCCTGATATAATCATCATCCTTCCACATGTTATTAATCTAAGTCCAATTGCTCAAAACCACTTCATACAAAATACAGAAGTAATGAAGGAAAAGAACATACAGATAAATAGCAACCACAGTAATACTCAAATTTTAAAAATGAATGAACTTTATTATAGTAAGAAAAAATATATAGTACAGACAGGCCAGCCATAGCTAAAATTTGATTAGAAAAATATTTTTTTCCCGTTGTTACTTATAAAATATCAGTGTCTCCTAGACACTTGTCTCGCCTGCTGCTCCCCTCATCAGTGTATTTCTGTCATCTGCCTATTCTGTTCCCTGCTCTGTCTCTGGTGAATCCTCTCACCCTCCCGTACATCTGGCCTGTACCCCGGTTCTTGTATGTATGAATAAATAAAACTTAAAAAAAAAGTTTTTTCACTTATTTTTTGGCTTGATATTTCATGAAGGAATGTATTATTGACTTAATATAGTGGTTCTGTCATGTATAATTTCAAAAAATAACAGGTTTTAATAAAGAAAATAGAAAATGCACATTTTAATTCAAGTTTTGTTTTTACTCCATATCTCCTTGTGAAAATTAACTGTTACAATATTAACAAGGATGTAAAATAATGGTACTTCATTAAAAATAATAATTACATTAAAATTAAATATTGTTTCAAACATCATTTATAATTTGGTTTTAACATAAGATACTTCCTAGACTTATAGTCTAAAATAATTTCTGTTAAAAAGAATTGCCATTGACATTTATGTTTGATGCAAATTTACAAATCAAATGTATGACTCCTCTAGCTGTTTGACATTGCTCTAAATGTAAACTGCTAACTTAATGACTACACTTTGAGACAATGATATTCATTTAAATTTTACTTTCCAGATATGCAGGATTCTCTGTCTGGTTTGATTTCCTTCAGAAATTACTCAACTAGTTATCAATTATTAGAGAAAATATCAAATAAATATAGATGTTATGATTATTTCCATACAAACCAATAACATTTCAAATCATGTATTCTACACCTATATTTTGATTGTAAAAGAATGTATAACACAATTTTCATTCTTAAATTTCTTCACTAGAGAAAAATAGCAAAAATATATCTGAGACTTGCATTTGTACATCTTTATTTTTGAATCACAGACCATTGTTACTACAAATATAATAGTAGTGCCTATAAAATAAAGGGAAGGAAAGATTAGCAAGTTGCAGTTGCAAAATAAAATAATCAGTTTCTAATACAATCTAATTTTCTAAGAAATGAACTAAGTCTTTACAATATTGGATTTATTTGGGTTTCAAGATTCGTGTTTTTCTTCACTCTGTGAAGGCCCTGGCCTTAGCAATAGCAAGACTTATATCTATGACTACATAAGGCTTTATATTTTTCAAGAGGATTTCCAGTGTCCAAGTAATTTAATATTCATTATAACAAATGATGAGATATGTTCTATATTTCCTTTGCATGTGTATAACATTAAAAGTAACTAAGCAAAGAGAGTATGAATTCCATAATCTTGACATAAAATTATTTACTGTCTGGGCCAGGTATCTTCTGTTCATTTGCTCTGTGAAAGCCCAACCCACCTTAGCTATGATCCTTGTTTCTGTAAGACATTGGTTTGTGTGATACACCGATAGGTTCTCATAATTTCTAACTTTTAGATTTATTTGACCAGTAGACACCAACAGAAGATAAGAGGGAGGGAGAATGCCTGGGCATGCAGCCCTGTTTCTTTCTGAGGTAATCTCAGACTGGCTGAATCCCTGGTGAGTAGGCAGCAATCTTGCTAGCTAGTCTGCAACCCCTGTGAATGAAAGGTTACATATTGATAATTAGCCCATTTGAGGCCAAATCCTTTTAGTTTGACCTGACATTTGTTTCTTCTTAGGAGCCCTAGATACACAGCCTCCTTTATGGGTTTCCTCTACCCTATTCTCCCTGTAAACTTTGGAGTTCTCAGCCTCACTATTGGACATTAATTTTCTTAGCTTCCCTGGTGGTTTCATCCAATATCTTGAATATCAATGTCATACATATGCTAATGACTTCTAAATGTCCAAATCTAATTCAGATTCCCTAAACTTCTGATACACACACACACACACAAACATATACATACACATATATGTATATATAAACATAGGTTTGAACCGATTTTGAATGTGTTACTGGAGCTTAATATGTAAGACATGTTGATATATTTGACTTGATGGATGGTAAAGAAGGGAGAACCAAGGGAAAATTCTTATAGGTTTTGTTTCACCAACTTGCTGTAGGGGTCCATTTTTCTGTAATAGAGATAACTTAATTAAGAGTGTATATATGTATGTATGTATGTATGTATGTATGTATGTGTGTATATATCCACCTATTTATTGGCAAGTCTACCTAAAGGCAAAATTTGTTGTATTAACAAGAACATGACTGATACTGAATACTTTATTTCCACCAATCTCTATCCCACCACCCATAACTTATTCTTTATTTCAGAAAACTGAATCCTTACAGCAAGTTGGTAAAATAAAACCTGTAAGAATTTCCCCTTATTTCTCCCTTTATTACCATCCTTCCAGTCAAATGTATCCACATGTCTTACACATTACACTCCAGGAACACATTCAAAATCGGCTCAAACTTATGTTTATGATCTAGCCCAAATTTCATCTGTGACAAAGACCACTACAATGGCATCGAACTGTGTCCCTTATTCCATCAACATCACTCCCAGTTCAGGTTTCTCTTGGTAGTCATTGATAATTTGAAAATAGTCACAACAAAAGTTGCCATCCACCAACCTTTCTCTCATGAACCTACTCTGTATTATCTTCACTCATCCCTAAGCTCCAACAACAGTAACTTCTAATTTCTTAAACAAATCAAGATATTTACATTTCCACAGATATGTGTGATTTCTCTTTTTTGGAATTCCTCTCCCACTATTGTGATTCCTTCTCTTCTACTCTCTCCCTTGAAAGCATTCCTCTACTTTCACATTCTCATCAGGACCGCATATTTAAAATGCAACATCAAAAGTGTTTAATATACAAAACTTCTTTGCATGTAGCTCTGATCTAGCTGTGGATTGTCTTATTTTTTTCTTGGAATAATATAGTGTATAGTACATAGTACTTGAAAAACTACAGTCAGAATATAGTCTAAGAATAGTCTGTTAATTGTAAAGTCATTTAAGTCTATAATAGTATTTATGGCAGAAAAATTTCTGTAGATTCTAAGGTCTTCTTGAGCTCAATCCAGTTCTGACAATCCTCATAACACAACAAATGCAAAAACAGCTCTATGTGATATATTAGCTGGTGATTACCTGTGTCATCAGCTGAGTTCAAAAATTGTTCCAGACACTTATGTGCCCATGGCTAGGGTATACTTTCTCTGAGGTTCATTGGTCAGTGTAAAACTCAGCTAATTATAGCTGCCTCTAAAGGTTAAGGAGAATTCATTTAGATAATTTATTTTAACCTTTACTATAGTAAGCATTCAGTAAATTATGCATTATTATTATTATTATTTAGTTCCTAGCTCACTGATTGTTTTACCTTTGTGTGGTAAAATATCACAACTTTAACCTTTGAAGTATTTGCTATAGTATAATAGTGTGATAAATTAGATGTCAGTAAATATAATTTCTTTTTTATTTTGACCATTAATCAGCTGGGTAAAATTGGAGTAAAGGCATTTCTATTTTGATATCAATTAATGATCCCCAAAATCAAAGTGTTGGAATAGGTAAGCTCAATATTTCTTGATAACTTGAAGTTTGTAAGGGTTTTATCAATAACTCAAGAAAAAGCAACACTGGTATTATTTAAACAGCAAATTATATTGTATTAAATTGAAAACAAAGAAACAAAAAAAGTATAATGCAAACTCTTTTCATGCAAATAAATGAACAATTTCAAAACAGTGACAATATTTTATGGAAATTCACAAAGCTTAGAACTTTGAAAATTAAGAAAACCTGGAGAGCATTCGCTATTCCCCACATTTGGCAGACAATGAAAGTGAAAATTGATAATTTTTCTATATGCCAAATCAAAGCCAACCACCCAGAAATTTACTACATTATCAAATTTATCATTTGGCATAGCAAAATATAACCCTTTTATGAAAATATATATATTAGTATGTTATTCTCTTACTTGATTGTAAAGAATAAGCATTTTCCCTGAATTCTTAACTCCATTTCAGGAGGATAAAAAACACTATAAGAATAGCAAATAGGAGTTCAGAATCTTCACAATTGCAATTAAGCCTGGAAAATTGTTTATTTTGTTAAGTATGTATCATAGGACATTTTAGATGATAAGCATTATATTTAACTTCAATTTTAATATAAGATAAATCAAAGATTTACACAAGGAAGAATAAAATATAAATATACACTTAAACTAGCTATTTTTAATTCTCATTTAATATCAAATGTTCAATAGTAAGTGAAAAATACTTGAAAATTCCAACCAGTAATGACCACATCTATATAGATATTATTATCCCGATTTGGACTCTTGCAATCTTTATCATTTTATGCTAACTTCCCATTGGTTTTAGGACCTCACTGCTGTGAATGCCCTCTGTTATCGATGTATCCACCCCTCCCACACTGGATAGGGAAGAGAAAAGAAAACCTGAAGAAACCAATCATAAGCAAGAAAATTGAAGCTGTAATCAAAACTCCCCAAAATACATAAATCCAGATCTATATGTCTTTACAACCAAGTTATACCAAATTTTCCATGATAAAATAATACATATCCTTCTCAAACTCTTTGAAAAAATTGAGAAAAAAGATACTTCCAAACACATTTTCGAGGTCTATATTATGCTAATAACAAACCAAAAACAGACAACAACACAAAAAGGAAAACTACAAACCAATCTCCCTCATGAACAACCAATGCAAAAATACCCAATAAAATTTCAAAATTATTTTACATTATAATCAAGTGGGATTTATAACAGCGACATGAGGATGGGTCAACATTCAAAAATCATTAATGTAATTCATTGCATCAACAAAAAGAAAGAAAAAAAAGTGATAGTATCAATAGAGAAAACATTTGATAAGATTCAGCATACATTTATGTTGAAAACTTGGGGAAAAAACATATCTTAGCATAGTAATGTATAACAAACCCACAGAAATCATCATTCTCAATGATGACAATCTAAAAGCCTTTCACTAAGATCA
This sequence comes from Talpa occidentalis, assembly GCF_014898055.3. NCBI lineage: Eukaryota > Metazoa > Chordata > Mammalia > Eulipotyphla > Talpidae > Talpa > Talpa occidentalis. The sequence continues at coordinate 70,302,128 of NW_026555331.1, forward strand.
GATACAAACAAGGATGTTCACTCTCACTGCTACTATAATTCATAGTGTTTAGAATCCTATCTAGAGCATTAGGTAAGAGAAAGCTATAAAAGGAATCCAAATTATGAAAGAATTAAAACAATCATTATTTGCAGATGATGATAATATAGAGAACCCTAAAGACACCATGGAAAAAATACTTAAACCAATAAACCAGTTCAGCAAAATGTCAGGCTACAAAATTAACGCACAATAATCAGTTGCTTCCATTATGTGAACAATGAGCTCAAAGAAAAGAAGTTAAGAGAAGCATCCCTTTGACAGTATCTCCCGTGTCCCCCCCACACAAATGTGCATGCACACACACATGCACACACGTGCGCGTGCGCACGCGCACACACACACACATACACAAACCTTGGGAAAAGAATGGAAGTAAAGGACCTACACAAGCAAAACTATAAGACATCATTAATAAAAAAAATGGAAGATACAAAGAAATGGAAAGATATTCCTTGCTCATGTATTGAAAGAAACATTTTCAAAATGGCCACCCTACCCAAAACCATCTAAAGATTCAATATAATCTCAATAAAAATCTCAATGGCACTCTTCAAATAAGTGTAATAAATATTACTGAAATGTATATTGAACCACATTAGTTGGTACTACATCAGACTAAAAAGTTATGTAGAGTGAAAAAGACAGTTAGTGAAGAAACATCCTACTGAATGGAAGAAGATATTTGAACAAAATAGATCTGACAAGAGACTGATTTTGAATATTTATAACAGCTTGTCAACAAAAAGCAAAGAAATAACCCAATCAAGAAATGGGGAGAAGAGCTAAAAAGGCACTTCTCCAAAGTAGACATACAGATGGCCGACAAGTACAGAGAAAAGGTCATTGACACCTATCAGTGAAATGCAAACCAAAACCACAAAGAAATGCAACCACACTCCAGTGAGGATGAACCATATTAAAAAGTCCAGAAACAAGGGTTGTCAAGATGTAGTGAAAAAAGGGCTGTCAAGATGTTGGTATGAATGTAGGCTGGTCCAGGCCTACAGAAATCAGTGTGGAAGTTGCTCAAAATTATAAAAATGGATCCAATACATGATCAAGTAATTTCACTTCTAGGTATCTACCTAAAGAACACAAATATACCAAATCAAAAGGAAACCTGCATTCTTATGTTTATGGCAGCACTATTTCACAATAGCCAAGATATGTAAGTAACCTAAGTGTCCCAAAATAAATGAGGGGATAAAGATGTGCTGTATTTACCATATTTACACAATGGGATACTACTCAGTGATCAAAATGATAAATTCATGCCATTTATAGCAATATGGACAGAACTGGAAGGGATAATGCTTAGCAAAATAAGCCAGAAAGTGACACCAGATGGCATCACTTATATGTGAAATATAGGCATATCAAACACAGGGGCAGGCCTCCCTGATGGCCCAGTGGGTTGAGTGCAGCATGCTGTGAAACTGTTTGCAGCCTCTGCAGCACGAGTTTGATTCCCAGCAGGCCAGTGAGATAGATACCAACATGGTGCAGCCGACCTCTCCTGTCTCACCTGCTGCTCCCCTCAGCAGTGTTTTTGGTCAGTCTGCCTGTTCTGCTCCCTGCTCTGTCTCTGGTGAATCCTCTCACTGTCCCATGATTCTGACCTGTACCCCAGTTCTGTATAAAATAAATAAATCTTCAAACACAGGGGCATACAAAGACAAACATTAAAACCAACCATTAGAGCTGACCAAAGATCTGATGCGTTCAGAAGGGACAGTGGCAGAGTAGGGGAAATGTTGAGAAATGGGGGTGGAAGGTGGGGACAGCATAATGACTACGGTGGAGGACTATGTATGTTGTGTTGGTGGAAGAGATATGGTGGCCGCACCTGAGAGAAGAAATCCTATACTGTCAAAATATTATCAAGGATGTAAAACAACCGTGCTTCATTAAAGAAAGAATTAAAGAAAGAAAAAAAAAATCATGCAACTTTCAGTAAGGATTAAAAAGTCCTTAGCAATGTATATCCTACCACCAATTTGCAGAGCTTATTAGATAGAAAATTAAAATATATTCATTGATATAGAAAATATCTATAAAAAGCAAAACATTTTAAAATTGTAAAAAGAAACTTGCTTTGGGCCTCCCTGGTGGCACAAGGGTTAAGATGCAACCTATGGAGCTATCTGCAGTCACTGCAATAGGAGTTCGACTCCCGGCCAGCCAATGAGCAACCCACATGTTACAGCAGATCTCTCCTGACTCTCCCACTGCACCCCTCAGCAGTGTACTTTGGTCATTCTGCCTGGTCTGCTCCCCATTCTGTCTCTGGTGAATCCTCTCACCCCCTGCACCTCTGGCCTGTACCCCAGCTCTTTTATGCATAAATAAATAAATCTTTAAAAAAAAAGAAACTTGCTTCTTGGAAGATACCATTTATAACTTACATTTGCTTATTAGTGAACATGGGGAGCTCTTTATAGGTGGCTAATTAAGTTTTACATGCCTTATGTCATTTTAAATTTTTGAAAGGTCTTGAATTGCTAGCATCATAAATATAATTTCCACTTTACAAATCGAGAAATAGAGTATTGAAGGACCAAATAACATAACAGGATATATCCATAGCTAATTGTATATGTAGTTTTACAAATGAAGTATCTAACTCTTGGGTAAAGGTTTTTTGTTTTTTTTTTAATCACTGTATTATTTCCATTTGTCTGTTTAATATCTTATATATGCTCTTATAAAGTGTTTCTTGAATAAACCAGCCTATTCTTTCAGTAAATGTTTTAGGGTTTAAGAAGTATTTTTATAAAGTCCAATATATTTTTAAAGAGAGATATTTGGGAAAGAATTTTTAGCACTTTTTCTTGTGATTTGGTAAATGTGTAATTACATTAAACATCTCATTGTTAATTTTGATTTTTATGTTAAATAAAATATTTTTTAGTATTTATTTATATTATTTATATTTTGCATAAAAGAACTGGGGTGAGAGCCAGTGGTATGGGAACGCGGTGAGAGGATTAACCAGAGACAGAGTGGGGAACAGAACAGGCAGATGTACTGAAATACACTGCTGAGGGGAGCAGCGGGCAAGACAGGAGAGGTCTGCTGTGCCATGTGTGGGTGAGCTACCTGGCCAGGGTACAAACTCAGGTGGTAGAAGTGATAGCACTGAAATTTAACCCATGGGTCACAAGAGAGGCCCTGAATTATTTTTTTTTTCAAAAAGTTGAGATGATATTCCACACTTTGAAATATTCAAAGTTATATGTAGTGTAAATATTTGTAATGTCGGGTCTATTTAAAAACTTAATCCAATAACTCACATAATGTATTTATATTTAGAGTTGTTATTATTTTATTATTAAATAATTATTTTTAATAAAAATATTAGGAATATAGGGAAGTACTACAAAATATCAAACTTTGCTAATATTATTGTCTTTTTCATATATTTTCCCTAGTTTTTTTTTTTATTTCAGAGAACACATAAATTATGCTACTTATAGAAACAAAGCCAAATCTTTACAAACATCCATATTACAGATATTTGTACAGATATTCAGTTTGATGTGTGTTATTTCTACAAAATCCTAAAAGATTTGCAATTATTATTCTTTTTTAATTTTATTTTTTTTATTTAAATATTTTATTTTATATAATTCTTATATCTTTTTTCATCTTTGCACAATGTATGCACTTTCGTTTTGGTTATATTCCCCATACAATTGCACCCCCCGCCCCTTATTTTGACTCTAGTCCCTTTCCCCACCCCTTCCTCCCCCCTATCCCCATAGTGTGTCTCTGGTTTATAGTTGCTTGTTGATTTGGATTTTTACTTTGTATTAATGAGTCTTTTTCCTGGTCTCTTATTTAGGTTTTCTAAATTCCTGCTATGAGTGAGACCATCCAGTATTTTTTTCTTTTTCTTTCTGACTTATTTCGCTGAGCATGATCCCTTCTAGCTCCATCCATGTTGCTGCAAACTGCATGTGTTTATCTTTTTTGAATGCTGAGTAATATTCCATGGTATATATGTACCACATCTTCTTGATCCAGTCATCTATTTTGGGGCATTTGGGTTGTTTCCATAGCTTAGCTATTGTAAATAGTGCTGCTATAAATATAGCCATGCAGGTACCCTTTGGAATTAGTGTTTCTGTGTCATTTGGGTAAATACCTAGGAGTAGGATTGCTGGATCATATGGAAGCTCTATGTTTAGTTGGTCAAGAAATCTCCACACAACTCTCCATAGTGGTTGGACCAGTTTGCACTCCCACCAACAGTGCAGGAGAGTTCCTTTTTATCCACAACCTCACCAACATTTGTTGTTGCTAGTTTTTTTAATATGTGCCATTCTCACTGGTGTAAGATGGTATCTCATGGTAGTTTTGATTTGCATTTCCCTGATTACAAGTGATGTTGAACATTTTTTCATATGCCTGTTGGCCATTTGCAATTCCTCTTCAGAGAAGTTTCTTTTTAGCTCTTCTGCTCATTTTTTGACTGGATTATTTTCTTTGTTTTTGTTGAGTTTCATCAGCTCTTTGTAGATTTTTGTGATCAGTCCTTTATCATTAGTGTTGTGTGCAAAAATGTTCTCCCAGTTGGTGGGATTTCTCTTTGTTTGCTCACACCATGCACAAAAACCAACTCAAAATGGATCAAAGAACTAGACATAAGACCTGAAACCATAAAATACATAGAAGAAAATATAGGCAAAACACTACATGACATGCACATCAAAGACATCTTTACAGACATATCACCCAAAACAGTGATAGTGAAGGCAAAGAAAAACAGCTGGGACTACATCAAATTAAAGAGCTTCTGCAGCAAAAGTGCAATTATTATTATTTACTCCCAAATGCAGAAAGTAAAAATCAAAGGGAAAAGTGGTTTTCCTTTGAATGATTTAGAAGCGATACAAGATTTTTAAAAATATTTTGGATATTATCTAGATTGAAGGAAAAATTGTGTCATGTACTAATTGATTTTTGCATAACTGTGTAGATTCAGATTGTATCAGAAAGTCCAGTATATTGCAGTAAAACATTATGAGCCTTAATTCACTATTAAGCAAATCCCTTCCTGGCCTTTTTCAAATAAGAATTATTATCTTTCTTATTCATGAATAAAAAAAAAGAAATTTTGATATACACCTTTAATTCAACAATGTAAAAGGTAATGACCACCACTTTAAAATGGGTGCTTTAATTTTACAATCCTTAAAATTTTCAGAATTTGATTAAAATTTCAAATAAAGTTATTGATAAAAATGTGCATATACATATCTCTCACAATTTTTAAGATTTCATTCATAAACTCTCACTGAGACCCAAAGTGGTAAGAACTATATTGAATTATTATACTTGCAAAGTTATTTAAAATATTTTGCCCAGCTGCAGTGATATACTTTCATGTGCTGGTGAGTATGAGATGATGGTGACCTAGGAGTTTGAGTTCATCTGGAAAATGAAAGTATACTTAAGGTAATTGAGAAGAACAATACAGGTTGAAAAGAGAAATCTTTAAAAAAAAAATCGTAGTTTTCAAACCTCTTTTTTTTTTTTAAGATTTATTTATTTATTTATACAAGAACCAGGGTACAGGCCAGATGCGCGGGAAAGTGAGAAGATTCACCAGAGACAGAGCGGGGAACAGAACAGGCAGACTGATGAAATACACTGCTGAGGGGAGCAGCAGGCATGACAGGAGAGGTCTGCTGTGCCATGTGGGACCCTCACTGGCCCGCCGGGATCGAATGGGTGCTGCAGAGGCTGCGGACAGCTTCACAGCACAGTGCTCAACCGCCTGCGCCACCAGGGGAGGCCCAAAAAGAGAAATCTTTAAGGGAGTATGAATTCTCTACCAACATTAATCTCTGTGGATACAGAGATAAATACGGATATAGAGATATAGATGATATAGATATAGTAAATATAGACATCGACAAAGATATAATCTTTGGGCACAGATCTCAATTAGCTCCCTGCGCTCTCTACTTAGTGTGAGCAAGGGCAAATATATCATCTTTCTGATTCTCAAATACTTTATTTTCAACAAAAGGATATTATTATAATGACCTACTTTCTGATCAAATTAGAAGAAAGATACTCTGATTTATTGTCCAGCAAATATCCTCACCCTCTTGCTTCCAGTGTGTTCAGAGTGCTGGTCACTAGCTCTCTCATGCTTGCTTGACCACATTGTCCGGAGCCGTCCGGAGCATGCGCCCTGTTGCGTATGCATGCCATGAGTTAAATTTCGCTTTACCATTTTGCTTTCAGAGAACCACAGGTTTTTCCTGTAAATCACATGAGACTAGGAGGTATGAGGGCAGGAGCTACCAGGATATAAGAGGAGAACGCAGGCGAGAGGAAAAAAAGAAGAAAAAGAGATTTAAGAGGAGAACCACGAGAGAGGAGAGTGCTGCGAGAGGAGCAGAGAGAAGGCCAGGGAAGGTAGAAAGACAGGGAAAAGAAAGACATGGAAAAGTAAGAGAAGGAAAAGGAAAAATAAAGAAGCATGCGCCAGCGTCAAATTGTCTCAAGCCCCTCATTTCATCCTCAGCCCTTCTCTTTTCGTGCCTACGAATCCCGCGGGTCGGGACACCACATGATATGCTTTCACAATTGACAATGAGTAAATTGATAGAAGCAGGGGGCTTATACAGGCCTGTGTTATTTGGCTTGTCATAATCTACTCATGCCCATGAAAACAAAGCCTGATAAGTTCAGCTTGGGCTCTAGGAGGCATGGATGTGAAACAGAACCAAACTAGAGTCTGGAGCAAGGCTGAGCCCAGCACAGATAGAGTAACCATAGTTCAGCTGCACACTCATGTGTTGTGTGTGGGGGGAGGTCATGTAAAATTTGCATTTGGGAAGGGATAAATGATTAATAGAAGATCAATGCAAAAAGGTTAAATGGACACAAAGTTTAGAGCAACTCAATAATTGAATAAGCTACCTCTAAAAATAAAACCTTTCTATCCTTTAAGTTTTTCCCACAGAACATAGAGGTTAGGCAGATCAGCTAGGGATATTGCCCTAGGCAATTCACATTAGAAGGAGGAGAATCTATCAATCTATGAGTATGTTTGTCTTTTAGGACCAAAATTACTTTAACAAAATCCTAACTGCTTTGAACATTATAATTCTAAGGATTAAAGATGGAATAAATGGATGGTGTCAAGTAGAGTAGTATATGCATAATTATCAGATGCCTATTTAGAATATTCATCATACCATGAGAGCAATTACAGTATAATTAATATTTTAATGGGGATTTTATGACAAATAGAGTAAACAGTGATTAATATTCAGATTAAATAAGAAAATATTACAAAATTTACATAAATATCCTTTCTCTAAATCTCCTAATATAGGGTGTACTACTGATATATAGAATAAAGGGAATGGTATTAAATGCCAGTAGATCCTAAAATAGCATTTTACACTCACAGTCTATAGAGAACTTTTGCAAAGTCAAACCTGATACCCTGTTTAACCATCTTACGAACTCTTATATTTCTGGGCCTCCCCTGGTGGCGCAGCAGTTGAGCGCTGGGCTGCAAAGCTGCCCGCAGCCTCTGCAGCACCAGTTCAATCCCCGGCCACCACGTGAGGGTCCCACATGGTGCGCAGACCTCTCCTGCCTTGCCCACTGCTCCCCTCAGCAGTCTATTTCATCAGTCTGCCTGTTCTGTTCCCCGCTCTAGCTCTGGTGAATTCTCTCACCCTCCTGCGCTTCTGACTGTACCCAGTGCTTGTATAAATAAATAAATAAATCTTAAAAAAAAAAAAAAGAACTCTTATATTCCCAATGAAACAGTTATAATATTAGTCAGATTGTGAACCTGCAAAATTTTGACACTATAATATCTGACAAGAATCAGGATGAATAAAATTAAGAACAGAAGTAACTGTTGTAATAATTTTGAAAAATGATATTTAAAAAGATTATTTTCAAATTTTTGTATAGTAAATACCAAAATACCACAGATAAATTTTATGACAATAACATTGTTTTTGTGCATTTATATAGTAATCACTGTATATTACTTAGAATCACTGTAAAATCTGATTTTCTTGCTTTAATTTTTATTTTTTTAATGATTTAGTTATTTATGAATACAAGAGCTGGGGCCAGAGATGCGGGGGGTGGAGGAAGATATACCAGAGACAGAGTGAGGAACAGAACAGGCAGATTAAAATACACTGCTGAGGGAGCAGCCGGTGAGACAGGAGAGGTCAGCCTCACCATGTGGGTTTCTCCCTGGCCCGCCAGGGATCAAACTCATGCTGCAGAGGCTATGGGTTGCTTCATAGTGAAGTGCTTAACCCTCTGCGCCACCAGGGAGGCCCCTTGCTTTAATTTTTAAAGACATTTAAAAATAATCAATGCAGTTACAAAGTAAGATTGATAAGTAAAACTAAGCATTTAAAATTTTGGTTTTGGACCAAGGTTGACCTTGGGTAAACTGAAATCACAGAAGTGAGCCCATACTAGGGGGTATTACTCTATTGAACCAAATAATTACCAGAACACATGTTCTGGTACAAGTACACAATATTGTCGCAATATTTAATTTGCTGTCTCATTTCTTCACTAGTTTAGAAGCTTCTGTAGTCAGGTAAGGGGTGCTCTCTTGAGCCATATAATCTGGGCACAGCCCTGAATGTGTGCCTTTCAAGCAAGTCATTTAAATTCTCCAAGGCATCCTTTCACATACTGCCTTCTTTTTAAAAAGATGCAAATGAATATTAAAAATTATTAAAAGTGGGCCCTCCTGGTGGCATGAAGGGTTAATTCTCAGCATTATGAAGCTATCAGCAGTCACTGCAGCATGAGTTCAATCCCCTGCCAGGGAGCTAACTCACAAGGCACAGCAGACCTCTCCTGTCTAGCGCACTGCTCTCCTCAGCAGTGTATTTCAGTACAACTTTCCTGTTTTGCTCCCCACTCTGTCTCTGGTAAATCCTCCCACCCCTTCCCTGCTCCTTTGGCCTATCCCCAGCTCTTGTATGCATAAAGTAAATCTTCAAAAAAATATTAAAAGAAACTTATTGAACAAGATAAAGTACTGCACTATAATCAATAGTATAAAATAAATATACCTGCATCCACACTGATATATTTAATAATTAAATAGCCAAACAGGGGGAAAGAGGCAAATCTCTCAGGAATTTCAAATAATATTTTACATAGTTTGTCCTCAAGGAGGAGGAAACGAATTCTCTGCAGCCACTTTATTGCAAAAGTACACTATGGAAAGGGATGGGATGGAGTAAGATAACTGAGGTTGACACCAATACCACTAGGTCAGGATGAGGGTATGCAGTGTTGGTGCCCTGTGATGAAAATGACCATTTACCTCTGTTCTCTCCTCCTCATAACTTGACCATAGACTCATCGTGAGAAAAATCCCAACACAGGAACACCCTACATACACCTGATTAGCACACCTCAAAATTGTTAAGGAGATCAAAAAAAAAATAAATAAGGAAAGTCTAAGAAACTGTTACAGTCAAGGTGAACCTAAAGGGACATAATGTTGATGTAATGAGGTGACCTGGATGGAATCCTGCACAGCAGAACAACAAGTAAAAACTAAAAGAAATCTTAATAAACTGTGGAAGGTACTGAAACAGAATGTGTTAATATTAGTTCATGAATCTGGCAAATGTAGTATGAAATATGTGGGAACTCTGTACTATCTTTGCAATTTTTCTGTATCTTTAGAACTTTTTTCTAAAGGTAAGTCTGACAGACCTGAATGCAAAGGAGTAGGGAGCCAAAGATTTTACTTTGGAAAGATTGTTTTACAGTCAGATACATCACACAAAGGGGCATCTTATAAGTAAATTCTGTGTGGTCAGGGTTTTAGTGAAAATGTCCAAAGAGTTTACAATGGGACATGAAATATTGCACTATCAAAGCAACCCTAACTTTGTCAATTAATATTTATTAAGTATAGAACAACAGTTAAAATACCATTTCATTGGGGCCGACTTTCTTGATATCCCAGGTTAGGATAGACATAACGGTAACAATTTGCAATCCTGCTTCACAATATTTATATAGCACTTATATTTATATACAGCACGTTTTATATTTTCACTTGCATGATCATATGTTTCTCACTTCTCTCCCCAAGAGAGTATAGGTTCTAAAAGGGTAAGGTCATGAATTTTTTTGTATACTCTGTATCTTGCTCACCTTTGATATTGTGACAGGTCCTCAACATATATTTACAAAATGTCACTATATTAAAGGGACTGAATAAAAAGAGTTTTCTGCTGAACACATTGTCTGTCCTCCAACAAATCTAAAAGGCAATCAAAAATTTGCTTGGGGGGCCTCCCTGGTGGCACAGGGGATTAAGATGCAACTTATGAAGCTATCCACAGCCACTGCAGCATGAGGTCGATCTCCGGCGAGGGAGCAATCCACATGGTGCAGCAGACCTCTCCTGACTCGCCTACTGCTCCCCTCAGCAGTGTGTTTCAGTACATCTGCCTGTTCTGCTCCCTACTCTGTCTCTGGTGGGTCCTCTCACCCCCCCACTCTCTGGCCTGCACCCTAACTCTTGTATGCATAGATAAATAAATCTTTTAAAAAAATTTTGCTTGGTCATTATGGAATTAAAGTCAATAGTTTAGCTGTATGAATTAAATATTATATACAATCACATTAAAAGACATGTTAGGATAAATATCTACCATTCCATTGAGTCAGTTATCTTTGATTCTACTTCCATAATATTTCCAGACAAATCTCCCTTTCCTTAAAATAGCCAGCTACCACTCACTCCATGAATAGACACAATCTGTTTCAGATGCATTGTTATATTGCAGTCTCTTGCCTGTGAATCTCTATCTGTTAAGACACTTAGCTCACTTTTGCTCAGGGTACCTGATGAAGGCTGCCTATAGATCCACTTGTTGAGGTCTTTTGGGGCATGTATTTGTGTCCTTGAGCCATCTTCAGGACTCAGTACACAATTTCCTCAAATAAATTGGTTCAATAGGCTCAAAGTTTAGAGACTCCAGATTGTACACCCCAAATCCAAATAGATTTAAATCCCAGGAGTCAAAAAACATTCTATATGAAATCCAAATACTTTCCCCTGTATTACTTTATTATGTTGTTTATACTTACCCATTTTAGCTTATTTTAATGTTCCCTTTTTTATATTTATTTATTTATTCATTTATTTGTTTATATATACAAGAACTGGGGTACAGGCCAGAGGTGTGGAGGGTGAGAGGATTCACCAAAGAAAGAGTGGAGAGCAGAACAGGCAAATTGACTGAAAACACTGCTGAGGGAAGCAGTGGGTGAGACAGGAGAGGACTGTTATGCCATGTGGGTATATCCCTGGCCAGCTGGGGATCGAACTCCTACTGCAGAGGCTGCCATAGCTTCATAGTACTGTACTTAACCCCTTGTGCCAGCAGGGAGGCTCTCTTTTATTTTAAATAAAAAACAGAATGGAAATGCTTTCAGACTACTGGACCCCAGAAATGCTCAGGATTTACTGTCCTCCTCAAAAGACCAATGTTTAGAATTTCTTCTAAAAATTATTTTTTTGACAGAATGAACAAATTTGGAGTGAACATTTCTAAAACAATTGGGAAAACGTAGAACACACTAAAAAATTAAAGAACAAATTATTTGATCTGGTTATTTTAATTTTTTAATTAATTAATTCATTTATTCTTTTATAGAGGTAACATTTGGGTAGCCCCACCAGGGATTACCAGTGAATCCACAACATACTCACCCACACTCCACCACCACAGACCATTATGACTCCCTCCCTATTTGTTTTTGTAGTGAGCTATCAAGGGTTAGTTTTTAGTATTTTTCTGACTATTAATTTATTAATTTAGTTACTTTATATTTAACATGTTCAGGACACCATCCAGTATTTGTTTTTTCCTTCTGACTTGTTTCACTTAACATTATTCTTTCAAGCTCTATCCATGTTGCTAAAATTGGCATGAGTTTATCTTTTTTGATTGATCATAGTATTCCATTCTGTATAAATAACATAACTTCCTGATCTACTCATCTGTTCTAGAGCACCGAGTTTGTTTCTATAATTTAGCTGTAGTGCACAGTGCTGCAATAAACATGGTAGTGCAAGTTTCCTTTTGAATTAATGTTTTTGAATTTTTTGGATAGATGCCTACGGGTGGTATTCCTGGGTAAAATGGCAGATTCTTGTTTAATGTTTCAGACACCTCCATATTGCTTTGCATAAGTGCTGGTCCAGTTTTCATTCCCACCAGCATTGTAGGAGGGTCCCCATTTTTCCATATTCTAGCCAGCACTTGTTGTTTCCAGTCTTTTCAAAATCGGCCATTCTCACAGGTGTGAGATGGTATGTAAATCTGGTTACTTTAAGAGCCTTATTAACTTATAGCTTAAAAAATATTTTCTGACCTATTATCTGGTTAACTGAGATAACACAAAAGACATTCCAGGAATTTGACATTCAAAAAATAAATATAGTGCAGTATTCTGTTTTTTATTAAATAAGCATTAATAGTGTGTCTACTAGGTGAAATCAGGAAATGGCATTTTAAAAAGCTGTGATAAGACCACATACTATGGAATTTTATTATTCAAGTAAACTATAAATTGACATTTCAGAATAAATGAACCATTTTCATATGGGACCCTAGCAGCTGAGAAAAATTGAATATACTATAAAGTTTACTAGTAATAATTAAATGCAAAAATTAAATGTCAATGTTAATTTACAAACACAGAATTGCAAAAATTAAAGAGTAAAGAATAGAAAAGTTTATTCAGAAAATGACAAAATGAAAATCCTCATGCACCTGTAAAGAGTACAAATACAAATGACTACTCTAAAAAAATAGTCTGGTTGTGTTTAAATTAAAACAAAAAACCTGAAAACCTTCTGACCCAACAAACTTATAAATCAAGGAGTGACATGCAAAGACATTATTCTACATATAGATTAAAGAGTAAAATCCGAGGACATTATTCTACTACTGTGCATGTTATATGGTAATTAAATACAATCTGGTGGTCTATTTCTAGGAGATAAGTAGGTAAAACATGGTTTACAGGGCCTCCCTGGTGGCATGTGGGGTTAAGTCTCAGCACTATGAAGCTATCAGCAACCACTGCAGCATGAGTTCTATTCCCGGGCAGGGAGGTGACCCACCTGGCACAGCAGACCTCTCCTGTCTTGCCCGCTGCTCCCCTCAGCAGTGTATTTCAGCAGATCTACCTGTTCTGCCCCCCACTCTGTCTCTGGTGAATCCTTTCAACCCACATTCTCCACCCTCCCAGCATCATGGCCTACATGTTTGTATGCATAAATAAATAAAATAAATCTTAAAAAAATGCATGGTTTATAGCTAGTATTGAGTATTATACAGCACACAGGAGTACTAAACTATAAGAAAATAATTACATCATGATAGATACATAGACATATTGCTAAAGGAACAAAATAGATGAACTGAACAATATTTGTAGCACAATACTATTTGTATAAATATATAACATACATAAAATATGTTACGTATTTGATAAGAATATTTTATTTAAAAAAGATTTTTATTGGGCCTCCCTGGTGGTGCAGCAGCTAGTTGAGCACTGTGCTGCGAAGCTGCCTGCAGCCTTTGCAGCGCCGGTTCAATCCCCGGCCACCAGGGAGGGTCCCACGTGGTGCGACAGACCTCTCCTATGGCGCCCGCTGCTCCCCTCAGAGTGTACTTCGTCGGTCTCCCTGTTCTATTCCCCACTCTGGCTCTGGTGGATTCTCTCACCCTCCTGCGCTTCTGACTGTACCCAGTGCTTGTATTAATAAATAAATAAATCTTTAAAAAAAAAAAAGATTTTTATTCACATTCACCACTCACCTCTGTGCCAAAGGATGCTGACTTGAGTAGGCTATAGCAAGCAGTTGTCTGGTCTCTAACTTCAGCTTAGATGAAGTCAACGAGAGGCACTAAGGAAGACCATTGGGGTATTTGTTCTCAAGTTCTCTGTCTGTGAATTCCTGGGTGACTGAACTCATCTTTAGGAAACATACACCCCGGCAGGCTGTTTCATCCATATGACTACTTTCTTTGAGATAAGGTGTATGTTTCCATTCCCTGCCCCTCCGAGCACCTGTTAAAGGGGTCTTATATGCTCTTATGATTTCCATATATCATGGTTAGATGTTAAAAAATAACTAATTTGATAAAATCCCTTCAAATTACCTATAGTCATTGATCTATGTTTCCTGCTGAGATACTATAATTAATTAAACTCCTATTATGAAGTTCATTTAAATAAAGGAAGAAAGAATGAGGGGGTGGAGAGAAAAGAGAAAGGAGTTACACTACATACTAGGCACGAACAGAAAGTACAACACTTAATTGGAATCTTGACTATGAAGGCATGATTTTCATTTTGAATATCCAAATTTATAAATATGCATCCTATTTTCTCATCTGAGAAATGGAAATTATAATTATTACCTACCTTGTAGGATTCCTGTATAGATTACATTTAAAGTAGTACACAAAGTGCTTAGCACATGCAGAGCTGATATTGTTATTTTGGAACATATGCATGACATTGCACACGAGTTTGCATAAGATTAGAGAGACAGGTGAACTCAATTTTGAACAGTTTCTTAAATTAAGCCAAGGAGTTACAGTGTTACCCATGAGCAGTCAGTGAAAGTTTAGTGGGCAAGTGCATGGAAAAATTAGGATTTGTGTTTTAGAAAGTAAACCTGAGAATTATGGATTTGAAAAGAGTGAGGGCACTAATTAGGGACCTGCTCAAATAGCTGTGAAGGGGAGAAGGCAGATTAAAAAACATATACAAAGTACAATTTAAGGCTGATTATAGATAGGATATAAAATGGGAGACAGAGAGACGAAGTTATTGATTATGCATGCCAAAATTAGTAGCTTGTTGTGGACCTGGTAGGCATAATGTTTCACAAAGAGAGGAACCTGAACTAAGAATAGAGAGAGGAAGTAAGAGAGGGTAGGAGAGAAAGAAAGACGAAAATACAGTGTGTCCAAGAGAGCTGAAGAACGCCTTAAAGCAAAGTGAAAAACCGAGATCTAAAAATGCAGTTGATTGCTATTTTTCATTTGTCCCTTTTTATTGTTTCTCCTGTCATAGACTTATTAAAAAAATGTCTGGTCATTTGTTCTACGCTTTCCACTTTCTAGATATAGATAATTAAATCACAATGATGCTGTTTAACATATTTTTTAAAGATTTTTTCATTTATGCATACAAGAGCTGGGGTACAGCTCTCTATGCAGGGGCTGAGAGGATTCACCAAAAACAGAGCAGGGAACAGAACAGGCAGGTTGACCAAAACACACTGCTGAGGGGAGCAGTGGGTGAGACAGGAGAGGTCTGCTGCACAATGTGGTTTTCTCCCTGGCTGGCTGGGGATAGAACTGGTGCTGCAGAGGCCATGGAATGCTTCATAACGCCATGCTTAACCCCTGCACCACCAGGGAGTCCCTGTTTAACATATTTTTGGCACCTCCCATGTTTCCTGCAAAATGGTGGTTATTTTCAATAGAAAAGTAATTTTAGTCACATAACTTATTTTAAATATTCTAATAGTGACCTTAGAGCAGTACAAAGCAATAGATGAAATTAATCTTTATAGTAACTTTAGTGTGGATAATTTACATATACCAGACCACATTGCAGGGAAAATAATTTTCAGGCTTTTCTGCCCTCCTGCCATTAGGATTGCATACCTGATGGTGGACACCTGCATTTTGTTACATTGTTATCTTCAGTCATGTTATTTACTCTTGTGGGCCATGGCTGCAGTATTGATATATTGGCCAAGAGAAGCAGAGTCAGGACAAAGAACAGAAGAGAGAACAGGAGAAAGAAGGGGAGAAAGTGCGCCAGAGAGCCCAGAATGAAGACTTGCCAGGGGTTTGGAGGCCTACCAGCCTCCTGGCCCTCAGACATCCCTGCCTGCCATGTACCTGGTTGCTGCACTACATGTAAAAGCTCAGTAAAAGCCTGAGAAAGTCACCGAGGGCTCCAGGACTCTCCTTTACTCGTCTGCTCAGATCATAAATGAACCAGTGCTCATCCTGCCACTACCCACATATATTTAAAATACACTATTTAGAACTATCACCACAATCAAGTTGCTGAACACTTTACTTGAACTAATTTGCCATTTTATATTTTAATTACCAGCCATGTCAATGATAATACTACGAATTTTTGACACTGAAAGTGTCAAAAATAATTCTTAAAAGGAACCTCCCTGGTGGCACAAGGGGTTAAGCATCAGCACTCTGAAGAAATATGCAACTACTGCAGTGAGTTTGATCCCTGGCCAGTGAGGTGATGCACAAGGCACAACAGACCTCTCCTGCCTTGCCTGCTGCTCCCCTCAACAGTGTATTTCTGCAGATCTGCTTGTTCTGCTCCCCACTCTGTTTCTGGTGAATCCTCTCACACCTTGGCACCTTTGGCCTGTACCCCAGTTATTGTATGCATAAATAAATAAATCTTTTAAAAAATAATTCTTGAAAGATTATTAAGCTCATATATAAAGTAAACTAATCAACAGAAAAATTGTAGCAAAATGTCCTTTTATCCTTTCAGTACACTAAATTTTCAAGGTATAATTAAGGGAAAGATTTTTAAAGCTGAGTAGTATCCTACTGTGTATATAGTCTATATCCTTCTAATCAGCTCATCTTTCATTGTACATTTAATTATTTCTATATCTTAGCTATTGTAAATGGTGCTGAAATGAACATAGACATGCATATATCCCCTCAAATTAGTGTTATATTCCTCAAGTATATACCAAGTAGAATTGTTGAGTCATATGGCAGATCTATTTTTAATATTCTTAGAAAACTCCAAAACTCCCCACTCCCAACATAACATATTCACTAGCTAAGGATCCCTACAAGAAACTCCTCCACCCTGAGATAGGCAGCAGCAGATCAGATTTCCCTAACATACAGTGTCATATAAAGAAAAGTGGGAGCTCTGATCCTTAGGACAATTTAGCACATACTTTAACCTAAAAAGCTAAAAATCAGGAAACAGAAAAAAAAAATAATGCAAATTGAATTAGCACTTTGAATCCTCAGCACTTTGAATACACCTCAAAACAGAGAGAGAGAACAAATATCCTAAAAGCAACTACAAAACAAAGACTGTCTTTTCTTCCTGTGAGATAAAAAGTTCAAAATTGCCATGATAAAAAAAAAAAAAAAAAAAAAGAAGGAAAACAGAAAAACAGATCAAATTTATACAAAAAAATTCAGGGAAACAAGTAAACATCCAGATTAAATAAAACTAAAAAAAAAAAAGAAAAATAGAAAATGAAGTTTTAAATAAGAAAATAACAGGGATTCAGGACCCCCCCACACACACGAAAAAAATCACTCAGCAGATAAGAAATTCTGGAGGAAGCTATGGAAGTAGAACTGATCAAATGGAAGATTGAAACTGTGACCTTGAATACAAAGAATTGACGTGGAAGAAAACAGAGAAATAGAAAAAAAATTTACAAAGAATAGGGCCTCCCTGGTGGCACAGCAGGTTGAGCCTATGCTGTGGAGCTGTCCGCAGCCTCTGCAGTGCGGGTTCAATCCAGGCAGGTAAGAATCCCACATAGCCCAGCAAACCTCTTCTGTCACACCCACTGCTCCTCTCAGCAGTGTATTTCTGTTGTCTGCTTGTTCTGCTCCTCACTCTGTCTCTGGTGAATCATCTCACCCTCCCACACCTCTGGCCTGTACCCCAGCTCTTGTATAAAAATAAATAAATATAAAAAAACTATAAAAACGAATTAAAAAATTGAGATTTACCCAAGTCCATGAGAAAAGGTAATATAAAAATAATCAGTAAAAGGGCCTCCTCTGGTGGTGCAGCAGTTGAGTGCTGGGCTGCAAGGCTGCCCGCAGCCTCTGCAGTGCCGGTTCGTTCCCCGGCCACCAGCGAGGGTCTGACAAAAAAAAAAAATAATAATAATAATAATCAGTAAAAGTGGTGAAGAATGTGAGAAGAGATCAGATAACTTATTTAAATAAATAACAGAAGAAAACTTCCCAAATCTGGAGAAGAAACTAACTATAAATGGCTGTGACTCTAAAAGAAATCTTAGTTATTTAAATGTCATTAGACCTGTACCAAGACACACAGTGGTGAAACGTCCAAGAGCTCAAGATAAAGAAACAATAATGACACTGACTAGGGAAAGAAGCAGATAGCTGATAAAGGAAAAGTGATCAGGCTTATATCTGACTTATCTGAAGCAACACTATAGGCAAGGAGAGAATGTAATGATGTGGATGAAAATAATTTAGATAAAAACTGAGAATCAAAATAATTTTAGCCTATAAGCTTCTCCTTCAGATATGCGGGAGAAGTAAAGGCCTTCTTAGATAAACAGAATTTGAAGAAGTTTGTCAGCACAAGAAAAATTTTGACAGATACTGTCTTATGTAAATTTCAGAGGGAAACCTCCACCAATAACTGAATAATGAAATAGATTGAACCAAAAATTTAAGGACAAAATAGCAGTAGCATATCTTAAAGTACCAATTATTGCCCTAAATCCTAGTAAATGTAAACAGAATGAACTCACAAAATTAAAAGGCACAGAGTGGCTGGATGAAGCAGAAAAAAAAATACAACTTTCTGCTGAACCAGAAAATGCACATGAACTCCAAATATAAGCACAGCCTCAGATTAAAGGGTTGGTAAAAAGTCCTATAAGGAAATGGAACCCAAATGAATGCAGGGAGTTTCATACTCAGAACAGATACAATTGATTTCTGGCTAAAAATGGTAACAAGAGATGGGGATAGACACTACATAATGATTTAGAGAATAATACATCAAAAACACAAAACACTCATCAATATATACTCAACAAATGAAGTCTCATCAAAATATCATAGACAATTATTATCAAAAATTAATACAGACATTGGAATCACATATTAGTGATTGGGAAATTTAATATCACTCTTTCATCAGTGGACTGATCACCCAGTCATAAAATTAAAATGGACACCATAGCATTAAACATGTAATTAGACCACATGAGATTAATAGATATTTATAGAGCAGTGCACCCAAAAATCTGAATACACATTCCTTTCAAGTCCATGTGTGACATTCTCCAGGATTAACCATGTATTAGGTCACAAAGCAAGTATAAATCAACTTAAGAATATTGAAATCAAGACCGGGCGTGCAGGGGAGTGCGTCCCCACATCACCATTATAGAACCGGGACCTTTCTTCAGTAAAGACTGCTTAAAACCTGCAGAAGCCTTCCAGAGGAGCCAGAGGTGAGCTGGGAAGTTTGCACACACCAGGCCAGCAGTCCGAGCCCAGAGGGGAGGGGGCACCCACCACCAGGGCAGACCGGGCATGCAGGGGAGTGCATCCCCACATCACCATTTTAGAACAGGGGCCTTTCATCAGTAAAGACTGCTTGAAACCAGCAGAAGGCTCCCAGAGGAGCCAGAGGTGAGCTGGGAAGTTCGCCAACACCAGACCCCTTCGGACCAGCAGTCCAAGCCCTAGGGGAGCAGACACCCACCACCTGGGCAGACCGGGCACACAGGAGAGTGCATCTCTGCATCGCCACTTTAGAACAGGGACCTTTCTTCAATAAAGACTGCTTGAAACTGGCAGGAGTCTCCCTATGGAACCAGAGGGAAAAGTTTCCCTGTGCAGTCAGAGGTGAGCCTAAGGCCCCCACAAGCCTGGTTCCACCTGGCAGGAAGTTGGAAACCAGAGAGGGATCCAGTGATTTGCAACCCAGAGTGCAATCCAGCTGCCCCACCTCCAGGGAAGTCTGTGGGACTTCAAGAGGCACATTTGTAACTAAACACAGAAAGATGAGAGATTATGTGACAGTGACCATTAACATACTCAAAGTACCACTGTCTCACTAGACTTCTGGCATAACAGTATTTGACTCATTTAGACTGCCAGCTCCTGAAACCCACAAAGAGCACACCAAAAAGATGCTGGCCAGTACCAGCAACACAGTGTCCCAAGGCATACAGCAAATTAGAGAACAGGCAGTAGGGAGTAGAAAAATTACATGCAACCCAGCAACTCCTCAGGAAAAAGGCACACCACAAAAAGAAAACCACCCACCAGATTGCAACGACAGTAACTTGGAAGAACTTTTGAGCCTTCCAGAAAGAGAATTTAAAATTACTGTGATTAAAAAACTGACAGAAGTCATAAAGGAAAACAATGATAAGGGGAAAATAATCAACAATCGGAAGAATGAAACTGAGTCCCTAAAGAGGGAAGTAAAAGAAATGCAGGAGATCAAAAAATTAATGGAGGAGCTAAAAAACTCTGGGAAAAGCAATGAAAGCAGAATAGATGAAATGGAAGAATGAATAAGTACTATTGAAGACACGGAATTAAAAAAAAAAAAAAACAGAAAAGGAAAGAGAAGTATGAAGGAAAAAGACCAAAGAAAGACTTCGGGAACTATCTGACTCCATGAGGAAAGGAAATATAAGAGTTATAGGAATCCCAGAAGGAGAGGAGAGAGATGTAGGAACAAAGAAAATATTCAAGGAAATAATTGCAGAGAACTTCCCAAACGTGAAGAAGGAGCTGAAAATTGATAAACAAGAAGCAAGAAGAACACCAAACTTCCATGACAAAAGGTAAAATACAGCAAGACACATAATAATAAAGCTCCCAAGAATCCAAGACAAGGAAAAAATAATGAAGCTGACAAGAGGGAAGAAACAGATAACATTCAAAGGAAAACCAATCAGACTGACATCAGACTTCTCCTAAGAAACACTACAGGCAAGGAGAGAGTGGAGGGACATAGTCAACAGACTCCAAGAAAACAGATGCCAACCAAGAATACTCTATCCTGCAAAGCTCTCCTTCCTCTATGAAGAAAGAATGAGGACCTTCCCAGACAAACAGAAACTCTGGAATTTCATTACGATTAAACCCCCATTCCAAAAAATACTGCAAGGAGTCCTAAAGCCAGAACCTCAGAGGGACGAATGACAATGAAAGAAGGCCAAAAAAAAAAAGTTATTAAAAGAATAAATAAATAATATCAAAGGAAAGACAAGCACAATGGCAAATACAGATGCTAACATATCAATATTAACTCTAAATGTAAATGGACTAAACTCTTCAATAAAAAGACACAAAGTCGCAGGCTGGATTAAGAAACAAAAACCCAACCTTTGCTGTCTCCAGGAAACACATTTAGCTACAAAAGATAAAAATAGACTCAAAGTTAAAGGATGGAAAACAATGCTACAAGCAAATGGACCGAAAAAGAAAGCAGGAACAGTTATAGCAGATAAAACAGATTTCAAACTCAAAAAGGTAAAAAGAGACCCCAACGGTCACTACATTATGATCAAGGGGACAATACTTCAAGAAGAAATGACACTCATTAACATATATTCACCAAACGAAGGAGCACCAAAATATATCAGACAACTATTGTCATCTTTGAAAACAGACATCAGAGAAAACATATATGTAATGGGAGACATCAACACACCACTATCAACGATGGCTAGATCAACGAGACAAAAAATAAGTAAAGACAATAAAGCTCTAAATAAGGATCTAGAGCGCTTGGGCTTAACAGACATCTATAGAACACTAATCCCTAAAATCTGAGTACACATTTTTCTCAAGCGCACACGGATCATTCTCCAGGATCGATCACATACTGGGACACAAGACGAACATCAACAGATACACTAAGACTGAAATCATACCAACCATCTTTTATGACCACTAAGGCATCAAACTAGAAATAAACCATAAAAAGAAGGCAAGTAACTCTCCTGGCTCATGGAGATTGAAAACCACACAACTGGAAGACCACTGGATTTATGAGGAGATCAAAAAAGAAATTCTTTGAATTGAATGACAAGGAGGACACCAATTTTCTAAATGTATGGGATGCAGCAAAAGCAGTAATATGAGGAAAATATATAGCAATTGAGGCTCCCATCATGAAAAAAGAAAGAATTCAAAGAAAAAACCTGATCTCGAAGCTCAAAGATCTAGAAAAAGAACAACAAAAAAATCCAAAACCAGTAGAAGAAAAGAAATAATAAAAACCAAAGCAGAAATAAATGAAATTGAAACTAATAAAACAATCCAAAAGATAAATGAAACCAAGAGCTGGTTCTTTGAAAAAATAAATAAAAAAGACAAACCCCTAGCCAGCCTCACAAAGGAAAAACGGGAGAAAGCACAAATAAACAGGATCATAAATGAAAGAGGAGAAATCACAACGGACAAAGCAGAAATCAAAAGAATAATCAGTAACTACTATGAACAGTTATATGGAAACAAGTTCAACAATCGAGAGGAAATGGACAAATTCCTACAACTCTACAATCACCCAAAGCTAGATAAAGAAGAAATAGAACACCTAAACAGACCAATTACAAGCAGCAAAATTGAAATGGTAATCAAAAACCTCCCCAAAAACAGAAGCCCAGGGCCTGATGGATTTACAAATGAATCCAAGCAATCAGAAAAGAATTAGTGCCTATCCTTCACAAACTCTTCCAAAATATTGAGAAGGAAGAAATAATACCAAACACCTTCTATGAAGCCAATATTACAATAATACCAAAACCAAACAAGGACAGCACAAAAAAAGAAAACTAAGGGCCAATCTCCCTAAGGAAAACTGATGCAAATATCCTCAATAAAATTTTAGCTATCAGAATCCAACAATGTATCCATAAGATAATTCACCACAACCAAGAAAGATTCATTCCAGTGACACAAGGCTGGTTCAACTTCCGAAAATCAATCAATGTTATCCAACACATCGACAAAAAGAAATATAAAAACCATATGATAATATCAATAGATGACGAGATGCTTTTGACAAATTGCAACATCCATTCATGATAAAAGCCCTTGAAATTCTTGGGATACAAGGAACATAACTCAACATCATAAAGGCCATATATGACAAGCCAACAGCCAGTATCATTCTCAATGGTGAAAAGCTGAAAGCATTTCCATCTGGAACAAGACAAGATGTCCACTCTTACCACTGCTTTTCAATGTAATACTGGATGTTCTAGCCAGAGCAATAAGACAAGAGAAAGACATACAAGGAATCCAAATAGGAAAAGAAGACGTCAAACTATCACTATTTGCAGATGATATGATAATATACATAGAGAACCCCAAAAACTCCACAGAAAAACTAATTCTACTTATCAATCAGTTCAGTAAAGTTGCAGGATACAAAATCAACATACAAAAGTCAGTAGCCTTTCCTATACACAAACAATAAATCTGAAGAAGAAGAAATTTAAAAAAAAAACATCCCTTTTATTATCAAAAAAAAAAAAATCAAAAACTTGGGAATAAATCTAACACAAGAGGTAAAGTACCTATACAAGGAAAACTATAAAACATTGTTAAAAGAAATAGAAGAAGACACAAAGAAATGGAAAGACATCCCCTGCTCTGGGATTAGAAGAATAAACATTATTAAAATGGCCATCCTTCCAAAAGCAATATACAGATTCAATGCTATTCAAATAAATATTTCAATGTCATTCTTCAAAGAAATAGAATAATTACTGATGAAATTCATATGGAATCACCAAAAAACCCAAATAGCCAAAGCTCTCCTGAAAAAAAAACAAAAAAGGGCGGGGAATGGAGTCATCCCACTCCCAGACTTCAAACTATACTACAAAGCCATAATCATCAAAACTGCATGGTATTGGCACAAGAACAGACACACAGACCAATGGAATCGAATGGAAAATCCAGAAATAAACCCACAGATTTATGATCAACTAATCTTTGACAAAGGAGCAAAGAATATGCATTGGAGCAAAGAATGTCTGTTCAATAAATGGTGCTGGGAAAACTGGTTCGATACATGCAAAAGAATGAAGCTTGACTACTACCTCACACCATACACAATAAACAACTCAAAATGGATTAAAGAACTAGACTTAAGTCTTGAAACCATAAAATGCATAGAAGGAAATATAGGCAAAACACTACATGTTATGCACATCAAAGACATCTTTACAGACACATCACCCAAAGCAGTGATAGTGAAGGCAAAGATAAACAGCTGGGACTATATCAAATTAAAGAGCTTCTTCACAGCAAAAGAGACAATAACAAAAACTAAGAGAAACCCCACCAACTGGGAGAACATTTTTACACACAACACTAATGATAAAATACTGACCACAAAAATCTGTAAAGAGCTGATGAGGCTCAACAACAACAAAGAAAATAATCCTGTCAAAAAATGGGCAGAAGAGCAAAAAAGAAACTTCTATGAAGAGGAAAAGCAAATGGCCAATAGGCATATGAAAAAATGTTTAACGTCACTTGTCATCAGGGAAATCAAATCAAAACTACAATGAGGTACCATCTTACACCAGTGAGAATTGCAGATATAAAAAAAAAACAGCAACAACAAATGTTGGCGAGGTTGTGGAGAAAAAGTTTGCACTGTTGGTGGGAGTGCAAACTGGTCCAACCACTATGGAGAGCTGTGTGGAGATTTCTGGACCTACTAAACGTAGAGATTCCATATGATCCAGCAATTCCACTCCTAGGTATTTACCCAAAGAACACAGAAACATCAATTCCAAAGAGCACCTGCACCCCTATGTTTATAGCAGCACTATTTAAAATAGATAAGCTTTGGAAAAAAACCCAAATGCCCAAAAAATAGATGACTGGAGCAAGAAGATGTTGTACATATACACCATGGAATATTACTCAGCATTCAAAAAAGATAAACACATGCAATTTGCATCAACATGGATAGAGCTGGAAGGGATCATGCTCAGCGAAATAAGCCAGAAAGAAAAAGAAAAATACCGGGTGGTCTCACTCATAGCAGGAATCTAGAAAACTTAAATAAGGGACCAGGAAAAAGAATAACTATAAGAATGAAAATATCAAAATCGACAAATAACTATGTGCCAGAGACACTTTATGGTGGTTGGGGGTGGGGAAAGGAGGGCTTGAGGTCAAAATAAGGAGGTTGCAATTGTATGGGAATATAAAAATAAAATTTAAATAAAAATAATACAAGCTACAAAAAAAAAAAAAAGAATATTGAAATCATACCATGCATCTTCTCTTATTACAATGGGTCTCAACCAGAAGTCAACCACAAAAAGAAACCAGGAAGAGCCTGTAATATGTGGAGACTGAACAAATCAATACTGAATAGCTATTCAGTTAGTAAGGACATCAATGGATAAAAAAAAAAAAAAAAACTCAAGGCAAATTAAAATGAGAAAACTAGCCAAATAAATAAATAAATAAAACATGCCTCTATTAAAAAAAAATAATAATAGATGGATGGAGCTGGAAGGGATCATACTCAGCAAAGTAAGTCAGAAAGAAAAAGAAAAATACCGGATGGTTTCACTCATTATTCTAGAAAACCTAAATAAGTATAAGAAAGAAAAAAATCAACATCAACAAACAACTGTGAACCAGAGACACCCCCCTTTGGGGGGGGCAGGGAAAGGAGGATTTGGGATTAAAATCAGGGGGTTGCAATTGTATGGGGAATATAAAAATAAATAAATAAATAAATAAATAATATAAAAATGGACAATGATGTGAAAAATATAAATAAAAAGAAAATTATAAATAAATAAATAATAAATTAAAAAGTAAAATAATGGATGATTCAAATAAATGGAATGATATCTTTCTCATGAATGCTAAAATTGCCATTTTAACTATAGCAACATACAAATTTAATGAAATCCTTATCAAAGTTTCAATATTATTCCTAAAAATAGAAAATCATTACTGATATTCAGATGGAACCATAAAAAAAATCCCAAACAGCCAAGGCAATATTGACAGAAAAGTTGAATAATAGTTGGAGCATACGCCCAGACATCAAGCTGTCATATAAAGCCATAGTAAGCAAAACAGTATACTACAGGAAAGAAAAGACACATAGACAAATGGAATATAATTGACATAGAAGAAATAAATGCACACTTATATGGACAGTTATCTCTGACAAAGGTGCCATGCATCTACATTGGAGAAAGAATACCTCTTATATAAGTTGTGCTGGGAAATTATATGGCCATATGCAAAAGAATGAAACTAGGCCATTATCACATACCATACATAAAAAACAAATAACTCAAAATAGATAAAAGACTTGGATATAAGAGCTACAACTATAAAATACAAAGAAGAAAATATAGACAAAACACAGTACAACAAAGATTTCAGTGAAGTCCTTGTGGGTTTGTTTCCATCAGCATGAAAAACAGAAGAAAATATAAACAATTTGAACTATACTGAAGTAAATACATGTGGGAAAAAGCTATCACTAACACAAAAATCCACGCTGAATGGCGGGGAAAAAAATGCATACTTCATCTAACAAGGGGCTAATAACCAAAATCTACAACTAATATAACTCAACAAAAAGAAAATAAATAGCCCAATTTAAAAATGTGCATAAGAACTAAATAGGCACTTCTTCAAATAAGACTTACAGATGACTAAGAGACACATGAAAATATATTTATCATCACTTAACATCAGGGAAATGCAATCCACAACGAAATACCATCACATATCTATTTTTTTAAGATTTATTTATTTATGCATACAACAGCTGGGTACAGGCCAGAGATGCGGGTGGGTGAGAGGATTCACCAGAGACAGAGTGGGGAGGAGAACAAGCAGATCTACTGAAATACACTGCTGAGGGGAGCAGCAGGCAAGACAGGAAAGGTCCGCTTTGCCATGTGGGTTGCTCCCTGGCCGGCCGGGGATGGAACTCATGCTGCAAAGGCTGCGGATTGCTTCATAGTGTGGTGCTTAACCCCTTGTGCAACCAACGAGTCCCTGCATCACATATCTTTGAGAATGGCCCATATCAAAAAGACCAGAGACAAGTGCTGGTAAGAATGTGGAGGTAATGTTACCCTCAAATTATATTGGTAGGAATTTAGTCTGGTCCATCCCCCTGTAAAACAATATGAATTTTTCTCAAAATATTAAAAGTAGATGTACTATGAGACCCAGCAATTCTACTCCTAGAGATCTCCAATAGTCATGCTAACCTAAGTGCACCAAAACAAATGGTGGGTCTGGAAGTTGTGGTATATATACACAGTGCAATAATACTAAGCAATAAAATAAAAGAAGATATACTATTGTCATTTGGGACAACAAAATACTAAGCGAAATAAATCAGAAGGAGAAAGGCAAATACCAGATGGTATCACTTATGTGTGAAATGTAAATAAACAAAATAAAGTATCAGATAAATTGAAACCAATGACAAAGCCTAGATATCTGATTGTGAACTGAGGCTACCAGAAGAAGAAGTGGGGAAGAGAGAACAAAGTAGCAAGGGAGAACCATAGATTATGGATTGTGGTGAGGGGCTGCAAGTGCCCTGATGGTGAATGTCATGTGGTATCATCATCTAAAGGGGAGATATTCTACCTCTAAATCATAAAAAGGCTTGTATACCAATTTTATCCCAATAAGATAATAGTAGGGTACCACATATATAACAAAAAGAAAAATGTTATCTAAATCTATTTTTTAAATATGTATTTTAAATATTTATTTAAATATTTATTTAAATATTTATTTAAATGTTATCTAAATCTATTTTTAAATATGTATTTAAAATTATTTAAAAATTAGTTGATATAATTTGACCAACTCGATAATGACTCTTCTTCATGTGCTAAACCTCTTAAATAGCATCCATTACTTTGCAATGATGCTTAGGTTCGTGCATCTTGGAAACTCAAACATTCCCAACTAAGTCTGTAAATTCCATTCTAACTTGGGTTATATGTATAGTCAGTGTTCATAAACCTATTTTATGTTTTAATTAATTTTCATTGGGTTCACTTTTATATCATCTATTAATTATTTAAACTTAAAATGCATAGTTTATTTTTCTTCTTGTCAATTTAATGATCACAGATATTGTAGTCAATTATTTAAATAACAGAAAAGATACAACCCACAGTACTCCAGTGGGGTAAAATGAATGGAGAATCAAGATTATGATACAAATTTAGAGACAACAAATAAACACACCTCCAAGTTCTCTGTTGAATTATGATGTTGGGTGTCTAGTAACCAAGCTATTGGGAACCTAGCTTATTCCCCCGGCTCTGTGGTAAGATGTTACTGCTGATGGACATTCCAGTCTAAGTGTTGGAAACCTTGGTTCAATGCCTTAACTTTTCTCTTAACTGGAACCAGGAAGTTGGGGAACAGATGTGTTTGGATAGAAGCTCTTCCTTTGTTGAAATGATTCTTTCTTGTTATAACTTTCTTTTCTCATCTAGAACCACTTTTTCCAGTGACTATCATTTCCTATATATAAAATATTAATCATACTTTCCTTTTTTTGCCAGCAAAGAAATGAATTATTGTTTTAATGCCTTAATAAGGGAAAGAGTATGAATTTCACTAATGACATGCTTCTAATTCCTTATTTCATTAAGATGCTCTGAAAACTTTCTTCTCAGAAGAAAATATCAGCATGTTCAAACAAGCCGCAACACACACACACTCACAAGTCTACTTCAAGGCTCCCTTAGTCAACATATGGTTAGGACTTAGCAAATCTGAACTATGATTTAAAATGTAT
The DNA here is from genome assembly GCF_014898055.3 of Talpa occidentalis. Classification (NCBI taxonomy): domain Eukaryota; kingdom Metazoa; phylum Chordata; class Mammalia; order Eulipotyphla; family Talpidae; genus Talpa; species Talpa occidentalis. The sequence goes on from NW_026555331.1 coordinate 70,330,856, forward strand.
ACTTTTAAGCTTCCCATAATTGTTGGGCAAAGTCCACTGCTTCCCTCGACCTTTCTGGTACTGGATGACTTAAAATTACTAATGCTAAATGAGTACTGGCATGGATTTCTAAAGCCTTAACACACAGATATAATAGTAACTTTAAAAACAAAACAAAACAAAACAAAAAAACTCTGTGTAAGACTTTTTCTCCAAAAGTTCAAAGAGAAAATTTTCCTTTATTTTTGCATTTACCTCTAGGCTTCTTATCTAATCTGTCAGAAATTAATTTGTAGCACACCAGCATAAAACTGTTTGAACTATTTGACTGATTAGGCTTTTCATACTGAACCCCCTATTTTCCCATGAAATTAGATTTTAAATCAACTTATTCTTTAGTTCAAGTAAGAATTTTTCACATGCATACACAAGCATGATTTTATAAAACTTTTATGTGACCTATAAACTATCTTAGTGATGGCATTTATTTTTATATTTATTTTGCATTTACTTAAAATTCTGGAACATAAGGTATCATTAGGCACATAGCCTTCATGGATATGCTCGAAAAAGAGGAAGAAATGGGCCTCTCCGGTGGCTCAGCGGTTGAGCGCTGGGTTGCGAAGCTGACCGCATCCTCTGCAGCGCCAGTTCGATCCCTGGCTGCTCCCGGGCCACCACCAGAAGAGGGTCCCACATGGAGCGCAGACCTCTCCTGCTGCCTGCTGCTTCCCTCAGCAGTGTGCTTCGGTCCTTCTGCCTGCTCTGCTCCCCGCTCTGGCTCTGGTGAATTCTCTCACCCTCCTGCGCTTCTGACTGTACCCAGTGCTTGTATAAATAAATTAAATAAATAAATAAACAAACAAACAAATAAATAAATAAATCTTTTAAAAAAAAAAGAGGACAAACTAAAACTAAAGCTATTTGTGAATGACAAGACAATATACATAGAAAATCCTAAAGATTTCATGAAAAGCCATTAGAAACTATAAATGACTACAGTGATATGGCAGGGTGTGTAATTAATATACAAAAAGCAGTTGTATATCTATAAGCAAACAGCACACTAGAACATAAAGAGATGAAGAAAATGACCCCCTTTACAATTTGGACAATATATGATTGTAGGGTAAATAGTTTCAGGCTTTTCTGCCCTTCCACCATTAGGATCTGCCAGCCTGATGGGGCACCTGCAGTTGTTACATTGTTGTGTTGTTTACTTCTGTGGACCATGAGAGGAGTATTGATATAGTCACCAACAGAAGCAGACACAGGAGGAGGCAGGAGAGAGAAGGGACAAATGAAGCCAGAGAAGCCCAGAGTGAAGACTTGCCGGGGTTTGGAGGCCTACCGGCCTCCTGCCCCCGCCCCCCATACCCCTGCCTGACATGTACCTATTTGCCACATTACATGTACAGCTCAATGAAAGCCTGAGAAAGCCACCGAGGGTTCCAAGACTCTCCTTTACCCAATCTGCCGTATCTGAAAACCTGCTCAGTGGCCATCCTGCCCCTACAGACTCCCTTTACAATTGCATCAAAAGGACAATACTGAATGGCACAAAATACATATTCGCCATATATATGATGAGGTACTTACAACAAAGATTTACAAAGAACACATAAACTCATCAACAAGAAAAAAAAAAACACAGAACTTGGGGAGGAAAAATAAAATAGACACATGTCCAAACAGACATAAAGATGGTCAATGGGCACATAACAAACATCCATCATCACTTGTTATCAGGGAAATTCAAATCAAAACCACAAGAGATACCACTGGTATTATTTCTTTTAAATTAAAAAAAAAAATACAGGAACAAGTGTTGGGAAGTATGTTGAGAAAAAAGAACCCTCTTACACTCCTTGTGAAATATAAACTAGTCCAGCCACTATGGAAAGTGTGTGGAGTTTCCTCAAAACCCTAGAAATGGATTTGCCACACAAGCCAGCTATTCGACTACTAGGAAACCACCCAAAGAATGCAAAAAAAAAAAAAAAAAAAACTATTTGAAAGGAAACCTGCACTCTACTATATTTACTGTAGCACTATTTATAACAAAGAGATATAACCAATATATAGAAACAACTTAAATGTCCCAAAACAGATGAATGGATCAAGAATATGTGGTGTATATATGCACAATGGAATACTACTCAGTGATCAAAAAGATAAACTCATGCCATTTGTGGCAACATGGTTGGAGTTGGAAGGGTTGATGCTAAGAGAAATAGGTGAAAGATGGTTTCAATTACATGTGTACTACAGAACTATGAAACAAAGGGTCAAAGACAAACCTTAAAAATTCAGCATTTATATGAGGCATCCAATGAGGGGAGGAAGTTAAGGATGGGATTGGAAGGGCTGAAAAATGGGGGAAGGAAGAGCTCAAGGGATTATGGTGCTTTTGTGGTGGGAGAATTACTGTGAACACACGTGAGGGGAGAAATCATATACAGTCTAAAAATTAAATTAAAAAAAAATATATATACGATCCCACAGCAGTGAGAATGGTCCATTTCAAAAGAGCAGAAATTTCAAGTGTTTGTGAGGATGTGGGTAAAAAGAATCCCCTGCACACTGTTGGTAGAAATACAGACTGGCCTAGCCCCTAAGAAAGACATTACAGTGCTGTAAGGAAAATGATTTAAAATTGGGCTATCATTTGCCTTCCACACAACAGACAGATGATACTGTATTTTCCATCATTTGGACATCTAGCAAACAACAGATGGGCCTGGTATTTACAACAATGTATCAGCTGTGTGACTATGGGCACTTAACAATATAAAGGGGACCAGGCAGAGGAGCTGATGTTCTGCCTCTCTGAGTGTTAAAGTCTCCCTTACTCTGACTGCCTGCCTGTGTATATGGTCCCCTATTTTAATAATAAAGGCCTGGAAAATCTACCAAAGGCTCCAAAGTTCTCTTATCATCAGCAAGAGCTGACAATGAACCTATCCAGCCTGGAGTGGTTGTATAAGAGGTTTCTCAATATATGAAAAAATAGATATGACAATCTAGAAATTTCACTCCTAGGTATCAATGCAAATAATACAGAAATACTAATTTGAAGGAATATGTACTTGTGTATGTTTATTGCACAATTTTATTTTTTTGTTCTTTCAGAAAATTTATTTGTACCTCCATATATTGCACACTTTTACAATAGCCACCTTATGGAAATAATCTAGGTGCCCAACAGATAAGTGGATTAAGATGCATACTACATATACATAACTGATTATTACTCAACTATAAAAACAAAAAGGATGAGGGCCTCCCCGGTGGCGCAGTGGTTGAGTGCTGGGTTGCAAAGCTGCCCACGGCCTCCGAGGCGCCGGTTCGATCCCCAGGTGCTCCCCGGCCACTGGAGGAGGGTCCCACATGGCACGCAGACCTCTCCTGCCGCCCGCTGCTCCCCTCAGCAGTGTGCTTCGTTCCTTCTGCCTGCTCTGCTCCCCTCTCTGGCTCTGGTGAATTCTCTCACCCTCCCGCGCTTCTGACTGTACCCAGTGCATGTATAAACAAAACAACAAACAAACAAATAAATAAATAAAACATGTCTCTATTAAAAAAAAAAAAAAGATGAAATCTTGCCACTTGTGCTAATATGGCTTGAACTAGAAGAGATTATATTAAGGAAGATAAATCTTAAGGAGACAGAGAAATATTGGATGATTTTACTCATTTGTGGAATATAAAGAAATAAATGAAAACAACACAAAACTAAAGCAAAACAAACACTAGAAATCTGACTGCAGAACAGAGGCTTCCAGGAAGGGAAGGTTGAAAGAGGAGCAAAGATTGAGGAGGTTGAATAGACTATTGTGGAGTATAATTGATACTTTAGTGGTAGGGGCATAAAGTGTGAACCTATAACCCTAAATCATGTAACAGTGTTGTAAATCAATGCCATTTCAATAAAAATGATTAAATTATATTTTAAAATATCATTGGAAAGTCAGAGATTAAAACAGTAATCGAAGTCCTGTTTTTCACCTGGATATGATTTGCCTTCTTTCTCTCTCTCTCTCTCTCTCTCTCTCTCTCTCTCTCTCTCTCTATATATATATATATATATATATATATATAACTAATAGATCCTATTTTCAAGTGTACTTATAGGAGATATTCTGTTTATTACTGCATAAAAGTTTCTTCAAAATTGGAAATAATTAAAATGTGTTTAAACGAGATGGTGGGCTAATTGGTATATCTTCATAATGAAATTAAAATAAATATATATATATAAACCTAATATACATACAATAAATTTGATTTATTTGAAAAATATGCTTATGGGACAAATAAAAGTTTATCCCAAAAGATTATACACTGCATGTTCTCATTTATATAACATTCTCAAAATGGAAAAATTCTAGATATGAAGAAAGGATTGGTGGTTGATAGGAAAGTGGAGAGTGAAACACTCTATTAAGGTTAATAACAATGACATGTTTGTGGTGATAAATAGTTATGTATCTTAATTATGATGGTGGTTATGCAAAATTATGCATGGAGTAAATTACATAGTGACGCACACATACAAATAAGTTCAGGTAAAATCTCGTAACATCTAAATACAAATACATTTTATGTTTGATTTGAGAGCATTGTTCCAAAAAGAATTCTGGTTTTGGTTTTGGACTAAAAATTACATAAGATGTAATCATTAGTGTAAGTTTGGTAAAGTTTTCACTATAATTACCTTTAAGTGAATAATTATTTCAAAACAAATAAAAAGTTTGAAAAGTGACTGTGCAGATAGGCTCACTAAGAAAATAAGGGGAAAAAACTACAATACATAGGATTAATAACATAAGAAGAATAACAACAGATATTGGAGAAATTCAGAGGATAAGAGGCAACTGTAAATATTTACATGCTAACAAATACAATAATCTAGAAGAGATGGACAAATTCTTAGAATTACACAATCATTTGAAACTGAATAGCAAGAAGTAGAAAATATGAAAAACTAATTACAAGCAAGGAAACTGAAAAATTAATCAAAACTGTCCCCCAAAACTGAAGTATAGGACCCAATAGATTAACAAGTGAGTCCCATCAAACCTTCAAAAATGAACTAATATCTATCCTGTTCAAGCTCTTCCAAATTATTGGACGAAGGAATACTTCCAAACACATTTTTTAAAGATTTTTTTTTTTTTTTTTTTTGGTGTGTGTGGGACCCTCGCCGGTGGCCAGGGAATGAACTGGCGCTGCAGAGGCTGCAGGCAGCCTCGCAGCCCAGCTCTCAATTGCTGCACCACCAGGGGAGGCCCTTTATTTTTATTTCTTTAGACATACAAGAACTGGGGTGTAGGCCAGAGGTGTGGGGAGCTTGAGAGGATTCACCAGAGACGCAGTGGGGAGCAGAACAGGCAGACTGACGGAAATACACTACTGAGGGGAGCAGCGGGCAAGACAGGAGAGGTTTGCTGCACCATGTGGGTTAGCTTCCTGGCCAGCTGGGGATGGAACTTATGCTGCAGTTTATGGTGATAGCTGGATAGTGCTGAGACTTTAACCTCTGCACCACCAGGGAGACCTGTTCCAAACACATTTTATGCATCTAAAATTACTCTAATAATACAACTAAAAATAACATGCACACACACACAGACACACACACACAGACACACACACCCCAAAAAAACAAAGTATGGAAGAATTTCACTAATGAAGAGAGATGCAGAAGTCCTCAATAAAATCTTAGCAAATGAGGACCTCCCTGGTGGCACAGGTGGTTGAGCTCAGTGCTGTGAAGCTGTCCGCAGCCTCTGCAGTACTGGTTAGATTGTGAGCAGACCTCTCCTGTCTCGCCCCCTTCTCCCCTCAGCAGTGTATTTCAGTCAATCTGTCTGTTCTGTTCCCTGCTCTGTCTTTGGTGAATCCTCTCACCTTCCCACACATCTGGCCTGTACCCCAGTTCTTGTATAAATAAATAAATCATTAAAAAAATCTTAGCAAATGAGTTTAGTAATGCAGTAAGTGGATTCTACAAATGACCAGCTTGTCTTTATGCAAGGGACACAAGGATGGTTCAGAATTCAAACATTGATTAATATAATTCACCACATAAACAAAAAGAAAAATTATATATATGTATATGAATGATTTTATCAGCATGTGCTAAAATTTTTATAAGATTTAATATCCACAGTAAAATAAGTCAGAAGGAAAAAGTAGATATCAGCTATTTTCACTTACATTTGGAATATAGGATAAACAAACTAAGGATCAACGGCAAACCTCGAAAGCTGACCTCAGATTTAAGGCTTCAGGTGGAGAGTGGTAGGAGGAAGGAGAAGGAATTGTTGGAAATGGGGAGGAGCGACGAACAGAAGTGAATATGGTGAGGGACCATGGGTGCTTTGGTGGTGGAAGAACTACAGTGGCCATACCTGAGGGAAGAACTCATATATTGCCTCAAAATTAGCAGTGATATAAGAAAAATGTGCAGGATTCAAGAATATTTAAAAGACAATATTGGAATAGTATCTGGAAAAATACTTGTTTCCACATATCATTGTAATTGCTTTCTACTGACAAGTTAGTAGTCAAATAAAATGGGATATTATTCAAATAGAAAAAGATTAATGTCCATTTATAATAAAAAACTGAGGATAAGTGGAATATAGTTTAACATAACAAAAGCCATATACAATAAACCCACAGATAACACCATTCTCACTGGTGAAAAACTAAAGTTTTTCCACTAAGATCTGGTACAATACAGGGAAGTCCATACTGAACAGTATCATTAAATGTAGTATTGGAAGTCCTAGCTAGAGCAATCAGGCAAGAGAAAGATATTAACACAATCCCAATTGGAAAAGAAGATGCAAAGCTATGCTTACTTGTACATGACATGATAATATAGTTAGAGAAGTCTTCACTGAAAAACTAAATTAAACAATTGTTCAATCCACCAATGTGGCAGGCTACTAAATCAATACACAAAAATAAGTTATACAAACATTGAGCTACAATAGGAAGTAAAACATCTCATTATTTTTTTAAGATTTATTTATTTATGCATACAAGAACTATAAGAACTAGGGTGTAGGTCCGATGTGTGGGGGGTGAGAGGATTCACCAGAGACAGAGTGGGGAACAGAACAGACAGATTTACTGAAATATACTGCTGAGGGGAGCAGCGGGTGAGTCAGGAGAGGTCTGCTGGACAATGTGTGTAGCTCCCTGGCAGGGGATGGAACTCGTGCTGCAGTGGCTGCAGATACCTTCATAGGTTTTGTCTTAACCCCTTGTGCCACCAGGGAGGCCCATCTCATTATAATTACACCAAAAAATTAAATACCTAGGAGTTACCTAACAAAGGAGATGAAGGGCCTATACAAAGAAAACTGTAAAACATTGTTAAAAGTTATAGGAGACACAAAGAAATAGAAATATATATTACATGCTCATGGACTGGAAGAATAAACATTATAAAAATTGTCATCCTATCCAAAGCAATTTACAGATTCAGTGCAATCACAATTAAAATCTAAATGGCATTTTTCAAAGAAATAGAACAAATATTACTGAGTTCATCTAGAACCACAAAGGTTTGAAAAGCCAAAGCAATACTGACAAGAAAGAAGAAGAATGGTGAAACCATACTTCCAGACTTCAGAGAATTTATAAAGTCATATAATTCCACAGCATGGAACTAGAAACACAAACAGACACAAGGGAACAGACCATATGAGAACCCAGAAATCAATGAACATCTTTATGAAGAGTTAATCTACTACAAAGTAGCCAACCAGAAATAAATGCTGGATCAAGGAAAATCTCTCCACTAAATTGTTTTGGAAAAACTTGACAGCTTCATGCAAAAGAATGAAACTAGGCCACTATCCCTAACCTTATAGAAAAGTCCACTCAAAATGGATAAAAGACTTGGATATACGACCTGAAACAATGAAATCCATAGAAGAAAATGACCAATATACTTTATGACATAGAGTTCAGTGGTGACTTTGTTGATTCTGTCTCTAGCAGCAAGTAAAGCAAAAGAGAGTTTACACAATTGGGATTAGGTCAAACTAAAGAGCATTTTTTTTTTTCCTGCAGCAAAAGGTATTGTAACAAAAACAAATAGAAACTAAAACAAAAATATTTGCACACCGTACATCTGACAAGGTCAGATTATCAAAAATCTACAAAGAGCTCAAACAACTCAACAAAAAGAAAACAATCCAATCAAAAAATGGGCAGAAATACTAAATTGGCACTTTCCAATGAAGGCATGCAGCTGGCCAATGGGAAGATGAAAAAGTGTTCAACATCACAAAAACCCAATAAGATATCACCTCATATCTGTGAGAATGGACCATATCAAAAAGATGACAAACAACAAGTGTTGGTGAGGTTGTTGAGAAAAAAGAAACCTCTTATATTGATGGTAGGAATATATAATGTTGTAGCCCCTATGGAAAAAGAAATATGGAGGGTTCTCAAAAGCTAAAAATGGATCTGCCACATAAGCCAGCAATTCTACTTCTAGGAATCTATGCGGAGAGTAAAGAAAACACTAAATAGAAAGGAAACCTGCACTCCCATATTTATTGCAGCACAATTTACCACAGCCAAGATAAAAAGCAACCTAAGTGCCCAAAACAGATGAGTGGATCAAGAAAATGTGGCATATATACACAATGGAATACTACTCGATGATCAAAACATATAAACTCATGCCTTTTGTAACAACATGGATAAAGCTCAACAGGATTGTGCTAAGTGAAATGAGCCAGATGGAGAAAGATAAATACTTCCAAAAGATGCACAATGATATAAAACAGTGGTACTTCAATATATTTTTTAAATTACTGCCCAAATATACTATTGCTATCCTTTGCTACATCTGTCATGAACATTGAATCATACTTCCTGGAGAATTTGGGAGATTTAAGCACAACTTGCCTCTTCTCTACATACTCAACATCTCATCAGTGTCATTTACCCCGGATTATAGTTCCAAAATGCAATGATCATTAAACAGAATTAAATGTTTCTTTACCATTCTTGAAACATAATTATTAATTAAACCTCATTTATTATTCTATTTCAACTCAGTCATGAAGTAACTTTGAACCTTTTAACATATTTCAGAAATTTTCCATCAGCATTCTAACCTGATAGCATATGAGTATTTTTCCAACTCTATCATGATCCTATATATTTTTGCTTAAGCTCATTGATTCATACCTTCTTGAGTTGAGAGAATAAGTGGAGGCTTAGAAAAACATCTATATTTCATCATTCTGAATGCTTATTTTCTAAGATTTATTTATTTATGCATACAAGAACTGGGTTACAGGCCAGAGGTGGGGGGTGAGAGGATTCACCAGTGACAGAATGGGGAACAGAACGGGCAGAATGACTGAAATACACTGCTGAGGGGAGCAGTGGGTGAGTCTGGAGAGGTCTGCTGTGCCATGTGGGTAGCTCCCTGGCTGGGGATCGAACTCATGTTTCAGCAGATAGCTTCATAGTTGTGTCTTAGCCCCTTGCACTACCAGGGAGGCCCTCATTTTTCATGCTTAATGTGGTCTACAAATACTTGTACAAACAAGGTCTGGTGAATTGTGAGTTGTGCTTGCTTCAATTCATCAGTATGCTGGCCATTTGACATTGAAATTTAGAATTTTGCCAGTGCTAACAAAACAAGTGTTGATTAAATATAGATTAATCCTAGGAAGTTATTTTTCTCTAACATACATTCAACTTCCTTTATAGCAAGTGGTTGAAATTTTGTATCTTATGTGTTAACACATGAATCCTATTTTACAATTCTCTATATTGTAGAAATCTAAAAAGACTTCATCTTCACTTTATGTCAGTTAACTACAATTTTACTGATTTAACAGATCTAGTTTCTATACTAATCCTATTCATTAAAATTTAACCTACCTTGAATTTCCCTTCATAATATCCTAGAGAAAGGCAAAGCCACTGGTATTATAGGAACACCTATATTCCTTTAGCAATACAGTGTATAAATCTAATGATGCTCTATAATGTCTTGATTCATATCATCTGTTAAACATTTATTGCTAATTCACTTTACAACAAGCCTTATTAAAAGTCATTAAAACCTGCAGCTGCATCCTGTAGTCATTTCCTAAATATAAAGACTGCATTTATAAATGATTTCCTTGTTCAAAATACTGCCATACAGCTCACAAACTCTTTGTTGGACGCCAGAGAGCTCTTATTCTTTACAAAAGGAAATGCTAAGTAATTCATCAGAGGCAAAACCCTTTTTTTTTTTTTTTGCTTTTTGGCCACATGTTGGCCTTGTTCCAACTTGTTCCAAATATTCAGCTTCTGTTTGTTTTAATAAGAGTTATTATATAGTATCAGGTTTATGCTCAAAACTTTCTATTAGTTTTCTTGCTCCTACCATTCAATCTCTTAGTATGTATTCTTTATAAACTTGAAAAAAAACTCAGTGATTTGGCTCAGATAAGCATACTAACTTGAAGTTTTTATGCAAATATTCTGGAACTACACAATGAAGGAAAAGACTGCATTTCGTTTGGAGTTTTGTCAATTCTGTTCAGAAGAAAAACCTATTGTAGACTTTATGTTTGTAAAAATAATACAAATCATTTTTAGACTTCACTGAAATGATTATTTTATGATTATACTGTCTTCATATATACCCACCTCTGAAAACAAACCTCTGAGAGATTGTGTATAATAGAATTATAATAGAATTACTTATTTTTCAAAGCAATTTCTTTTATTCATAAGTATAACTCATAAATCTTCAACATTTGTCAATATATCCCTTAAAACAATGTAAAATAACTGTGTATTTACTGGAATATAATGCAATATTAAAAAAAATTGATTTCAGGTAAAAAACATCAATTATAGAAAATTATAGTTAATAGGAAATTGCATCTATAGAAAAATACAGTTAATAGTAAGTATAAATGAATTACTATAACTATTGATAAGTTTATGGATTAAACATGAGAAAGATCATAACCAAATAGTTGTGTTTAATAAATTAATTTATATCTAGTAATTAAAGTTTATAATTGGCAAGAATTAAATGATTCCATTCCTCAAATAATACTAGGACAAAACCAGTCAATGGTCATTACACTAAAAATAAAGGAGTTAGTTATTTCACAATCAACACTTTTACACAAATATATGACTAGGTCATTCCTTGTGACCATGGATTGCTAACTTGGCTATGATTGTCAGAAATACAGATAATGGTATAGAGATTCTTTTCAGATAATTGTTTCCAGCATTATCACCACTTACCCCCTTCCATGTTGATAAATACCATCTGCCCTCTATGACTTAGCTTCACAGAGACTCTCTAATTCAATGCCCACATTTACACAAATGTGACTCATTGACTTAAAGCAAAAGCTCACATTAACACTCTAAACTATCTAATCCCATCAGTGGTAAGGGGATAAATTGCCCACTGTTTGGTGGTACATTAACTCCTTTGGGTTACTGGGGAGCCTTTTAGTGCAGGGAAAAGGTAATTTGCTAAATGGCACACTAGTGGTTTAAAAAACTTAATTGGCCTCCAGAAAGCAGATAATTTACTCCCTTTATTCCAAGTTAAAGCCACACAGTTACCTGGAGAATTTTAGTGGTTTGAAGAAGGCATTTTAATATTAAACAATAGCAAATTTTTGTTTGCATGACTTTTTTTTTTTTTTAAACCTGCCTATTTCACTGAAAGTGGTGATGTCCTATTGGTCTTCTAGGTCACTTTGCTAAATGAGAGATAAAAAACACTGATTAGATTTAAATTGTCCTGAAGATCTCTGGTACTCATTTTTACCTTTAGAAATTTATTTTATACACAGAGAAATTTACACAAGATCTAACACTGAGAGGTAATAATGTGGATGAGATTGTTAAGGATTATATAATAATAATGATAATAAAAAAGATTATTTAAGAGTCCTCCCTGGTGGCTCAGGGGTTAGGCTCAGCACTATCACCTCCACAGCCTGAGTTTGATCCCCAGCCAGGGAGCTAACCCACAAGGCATAGCAGACCTCTCCTGTCTCTTCTGCTGTTCCTCTCAGCAGTGTATTTCAGTAGAGCTGCCTATTCTGTTCCCCACTCTGTCTCTGGTGAATCCTTTCACCCCCTATACCTCTGGCCTACACCCTAGTTCTTGTATGCATACATAAATAAAAATACATTTTTTAAAAAGATTATATAAAATTAATTTTAGTCTTTCAAGTAAAGTCAACACACAAATGCATATTACTCATGGAAAAAAGTTAATTTTCTTATGATTAGAAGAAAAGTAATTAACTGAATATTTTATATATTTTGCATAATCACTTAAAACAGATAATATAACTGTAAAAAATGAGAGTTTTTGTGAAGTATTAATTGTATCTCTTTTAGAATTACTATATGTTAAATTATGTTTTCTCTAGACAGACATCCAACCACCAGCAAGACTGGTATAAGACAACAAAGTATTCACCTCTCAGGAATGCAATGTCACCAAAATCTAAAAGGGACAGTGAACTGGGAGTGGTTAGGTGGATTATATTGCCTTCTACTTTATTCTTAGAATGAATGTGGTCTTTCCATTGCCTTATCCTTAGTCTGAACCTTAAAACCTCATTGTCTGTAGAGATTATTTCAACTGTTTTACAGAAACAGTTCTCTTCAAGATGTGCAGTTATCTACTTTTGAGGAAACATAAGGCACTTGGATTTTTATTGCTTTCACCTTCATGGAACATCTATTACCTATTTTTTTTTCTTGAAAACTTTTTTTATGCTTTTTGAAGTATTCTTTTATGATATTCTCTCCTCTTCTTATTTCTCCTTTCCCAAATATTGGTGTTTATGTTCATAAACAATTGCTTTTCTTTCATTTTATCAAATAGTTAATCTCATAGTTCATAGATTCAATCACCTCCATTTTAATATCTTTGAGCAGATTGATGAGGTTCTACCCTCTTTTGGAAATAAATGTCTTCTTCACATTTCATCTGGTTATAATACCCTCTCTCTACTCACTTGACATGACCTAAATGAGACATAATATCTTTTCATCCAAAGAATAGCATGTAATGTTTACATATTTTTCAACATTTACCTTGAACATTTCAAATTCATTTTGTTGTTTGTTCCCCTCCTCTTGATTATTTTTCTGTTTCTTCGGGGCATCACTATCAACTATGATCCAGTTTTCCCTTCTTTTATTGAGATAATATTGGTTTACTACACTGTAGGTTCAGTTTTAATTGAAGCATTTCTAAACTTTGGATTAGGTGAAATCCAGATCATCTCAAATCTGAATCACTACAATGGATCCCTGGTTCTTCAGGTTGCACTGATGGATCAAAAATATGACTTTCAAGTGATTATGCTAATCACAAACTTTGCTTTTTTTATAGAATATGGTCAAGATAATATGCAAGCTCTTCACAATCCTGGAGGATCTAATTAAAAAAATAAGTCAGTAAAATGTAGTTGTTTAGTGTTTTGTTAATCAAATGAAACATGTGAAAAGTGAGATAAGAGGTAATTTTTCTTACCAAACTGCCTATGGTAAATGAAAAAGAATGAAATATTCATTTAAATTTTAATTTGACTTAGTCTATAGAGAATTATTTAACTTACCTAGACCTCAATGATCTCATTTTTCTAAATCAGAAATAATAAGGTTAACCTCACAGTCCCACTTTAAAAATCACATAAAATGCCCAAGTGTAGGACTTCTAAAATCTGTCAAAGTCATAATGCCAGGGAATAACTTATAATAATACTACGAATAACACTATGAATGGAGACTGAAAAAGATGGTTAAATTTCTGGTAAAGTAGTTATTATGTTCTCTGAAGACTATATAAGGAGATTTCAGAAGTTGATTGTCATGGAAAGAAACACAAAATGGGAACTAGAAATATATTAAGTAACAGGTAAATTTTATTTCTGTAGTCAAAAGAATTTATAATTAGAAAACATGATGGTCTTGGAAAATGAAAAACCTACATCTGAATTTAATGAATTAGGTGAATTATGCTAATCTTACTTATTTTAACGTGTATCTTATCTTAAATGTATCCGGTCATAGTAAGTCTAAGTTTTATTGTCTACAAAAAATGGTATAATATTTAGGCAATTATATTAATCTGTTTTAATGTGTTTTACTTCTGCAATATTAAAACCAGATGATATGAATGAAATATAAATATTCAAGCTAACCTGGAACAGGCTTATCTTACGACAAATGAAGAACTATTATTTAAAACTACTGGTGGCGCAGGCAGTTAAGCACAGTGCTGTGAAGCTGTCCGCAGCCTTAGCAGCGCAGGTTCTATTCCCACCAGCCTAAGAGCAACCCACATGGCGAGCAGACCTCTTCTGTCTTGCCCGCTGCTCCCCTCAGCAGTGTATTTCATCAGTCTGCCTGTTCTGTTCCCGGCTCTGTCTCTGGTGAATCCTTTCACCCTCCCGCACCTCTGGCCTGTACCCCATTTCTTGCATAAATAAAATAAATGTTTAAAAAAAAACTACCGAGTAATAGTCATCAAATACAGGGGAAAAAAAAAAGCTATCCAGCAATAAGTCTTATTATTCACATTGGTCCCTTTCCTTACTTAATTTGTATATTATTTTGATATTATTCATTTTGGAGTTATAAAGTTAAAGGACACCCACAAAGCTTTGGTGTGTTAAATGAATTAAATGTCACATTATGATTATTTCACCTTAAAATGTTTTGCTTTTTGGAAATCAAGTTTTTAGAGAGATGATAAACTTATATTTTTGTTGAGTATTTGGTCAACAGTAGACATTTTAAATGACTTAAATATTTGGTAGATTCTTTAATAAATCGTAGAAGTCAACTGTTACTTATTCTTTCTATTTTACAATATTGTACTGTGGTCATGAAAATTATACCTAAATTTGTATTATGCCTGGGATTGACTTTTCAATTAATAGATAATAGCCAATAACTGATTTCTTTCTCTTAATGTTACAGTTAGTAAAGGTTATCTTGTGGGTTATTGTTGATGTTGACTGTATTAAAGGAAAGAAAGATGGGGTGAATAAAACATATTATGGGATACAGTTGATGTATATTAATTCTTATCTAGTTCATTGACTATATTTCTCACAATATTTTGACCATTCATAGTATTGAGGTATCATATTTCATATCAATAACTGTTTTGTAAGTTTTTTTAAGTTCCTAAAAGATGTTATGATGAAGTTTGTTTATGAAGTCATAGCTCATTTTTCAATAAAAACAGAGAGAATTGGAAAAATACTCTTATTAAATATGTCAGTTTAGCTTTTAACAATTCATACTGAAATAAGAAGAGTAATAGTTCTGCAGGATACAGGACACAGAATCCAAGTGTGCACTAAATCCAACTTGTAGTCTATTTTGTTCCATGAATTTTTTTTTAAGATTTGTTTATTTATTTATTTATTTATTTAGACAAGAACCGGGTACAGGCCAGAGGTGCAGAAGGGTGAGAGGATTCACCAGACACACAGTGGGGAACAGAACAGGCAGATTGACAAAATACACTGCTGAGGGGAGCAGCGGGTGAGACAGGAGAGGTCTGCTGTGCCATGTGGGACCCTCACCGGCCGGGATCAAACCAGTGCTGCAGAGGCTGCGGATAGCTTCACAGGTGGCGCTCAACCACCTGCGCCACCAGCGGAGGCCCTGTTCCATGAATTTTTTAAAAAATTAAATTAGGTAAAAATGAGGATATTTCACACTAAATTATGTTATAAGTTCCCAGGTTTTACTCTAATTGAGTAGAGTTAATGCCAGAAACCCCAGGGGGACTCACTTTTTGTAGTTTTGGCAGGCCCCACTGGTCAGCCACATTCATTAGCCTACTTGCCTGAGCCCTATATGCATTTGAATGTACAGTCCATGCAATTTTGTCTAAGTATAAGGAAACTGAAAAGGATACTGGCTAGAAGAAAGCATGAAAAAATAACTAGGTAGTGGTGAGCACAGCATATTTTAGAATACAATATATAACTGGTGGAAATTATGTGGAGAAACAATAAAAGAACAATTATGGGATAGTCCTCCACAACCACAATATACAGATTTATATAACAAGCTAAATAATTACAAACTACAACATGACAAATTTCCTGTTATTCACAAGTAGTGTTCTGCCTTTCTTTTAGATCTGTTACATTAAATGTTATCAACATCTGAGATGGAAATTATCATTAATTTTACGTGTGAAAATAAAGACACTCAGAGCTAATATATTTTTCCCAAGTGTGTATGATAAATGAGTCTGTACCAGGATTCAAATTCATATTTATCTGATCCTAAATTTCATATACTTTCCACCATCAGAGTATGGAAACTTTCTAATGATGAAAGTTCTAAGGCAAGAAGAAGAAATGTTTCTTCTTTTCATTTCATATGAAAGTACAGGTTTTTGCTTTTTTGTTTTATTTTCAAATGGGTATGATCATGAGTTACCAAGAAAATTATGAAAACAGGTCCTCCCCTGGTGGCACAGACGGTTAAGCGCAGCAGAGGCTGTCTGCAGCCTCTGCAGCACTGGTTAGATCTTGGCTAGCAGGAGAGGATCCTACATGGGGCCACAGACCTCTCCTGTAGTGCCCACTGCTCCCCTCAGCAGTGTATTTCATCAGTCTACCTGTTCTGTTCCCCACTGTCTCTGGTGAATCCTCTCACCCTCCTGCCCATCTGGCCTGTACCCCAGTTCTTATATAAATAAACAAATAAATCTTTAAAAAAAAGAAAAGAAAATTATGAAAACATATGAGCTATTGTATTATTGTGAAGTGATTGATCCATGATCATATAATCATTTGATGAAAAACCTATGTTTGACTTTCCATTTCGTGGTTACTCATATTTTTAAACATGCAATACAATTATTTAGTTACCAACATTTTTTTTTTTTTGCTCAAAATGATCCATTGAAACAAGATTTTTTAAATAGTATTTTTAAATAGATGGAAGCAACTTCAAAACTCAGTAATAAAGATTGAGCTATAAATTATGTTGCTTAATTTCTTTTATTAATAAGTTTTTTAAAAAATTTTTAAACATTCTTAAGTTTGTTAATCTCACATACTTATTTATCACCATGGTTCCACTTAGAAAGGCTGAAAGAAAACATATTATTATTTTTGTTTGTTTTGTTTTGTGAAAAGATTTATTTATTTATGCATACAAGAACTGGGGTACAGGCCAGAGTTATGGGGGGTGAGAGGACTCACCAGAGACAGAGTGGGGAACAGAACAGGCAGAATGACTGAAATACACTGCTGAGGGGAGCAGCAGGTGAGTCAGGAGAGGTCTGCTGTGCCATGTGG
Source organism: Talpa occidentalis (assembly GCF_014898055.3). Classification (NCBI taxonomy): domain Eukaryota; kingdom Metazoa; phylum Chordata; class Mammalia; order Eulipotyphla; family Talpidae; genus Talpa; species Talpa occidentalis. Next base: position 70,348,207 of record NW_026555331.1, read on the forward strand.
GTAGCTCCCTGGCCAGGGCTTGAACTTGTACTGCAGTGGCTGTGGATAGCTTCATAAGTTTCCTCTTAATCACTTGTGCCACCAGGGAGGCCCTATTTTTGTTTGTTTTATATGAGGAACATACTGTTAAAATTCTGATACCAATTATGAAAGATCCCTGCTGTCTGCTATACAGTAAATTTATCAGATATTTCTGTTAAAAAATTCAATCTTTAGTTCCTTAAAATTTTGAGTGAATAAATATATTTATAGAATTTAAATGTGCTTCACTAATTTTGAAAATTTATGCAAATGTATGTTGTATATGCCATGAAGTGATAAATAGCTTACCATTTTCTTAATGCATTCGTTTAATGTATATTTTATTTTAAAAAACACACTAGGGCCTTCCCTGGTGGCGCAGCGGTTGAGCACTGGGCTGCGAGGCTGCCAGCAGTCTCTGCAGCGCCAGTTCATTCCTGGCCATGGGCGAGGGTCCCACCAAAACAAACAAACAAACAAACAAAAATCAACAACAACAAAAAAACACTATTATTTTTGCTTTGCTGATAATTTGAAGACCAAATTCATGAAAACCTAAAATGATCTTCTGATACTTAGTGAGTGTGTAGCCTGTATTGAACAAACATAAAAATAAGAATTCAAGGATAAAGAAACTGATTGCATAAACCTATTTTAGAAAGTTTTCACTTCCTGCCATTCTTCCATTCTCTTTGTTTCTTTACCTTTTAGGGGGATTTGGGAGGAAACAGTGGGGGGAAACAATAACAAATCAACCCAAAAAGTTTCTCAAAATTGAATCATTAACTCTGTATCTAATTTTCCATCTCTGGTTTAGTCAAATAGCTTATCCACAAACCTACAGTGAAGATGATTATAACACCAAACAATAATTTATTTCTTTAACATGCTATCAATATATTTTACTAGTAGTCTAGGTATATATCAGACCAAATGATTTAAAATTACATAAAAAGTTCATAATCACTTTTAAAACTTCAACAGATGAAAGAAAATATGCAATGAAATGAGATGTCACCTAATTTGGGCCTTTCTGAACAAGCTACTGAAAAACTCTAAGCTTTAGATTAATTTAAGAAGATATCTTCACAACATTTCTAGTGAATTTCTATAGATCAGTACCAGGTTGTTCACAATTCATTCCAACCTCACTAGACAGAAATAAGTCAAAATATTTTCTTGAAGCATTTTCAGATATTCAGTATTAAAGACCTATGCATTTGCTTGTTCATGTAACTAATGATAATTATAATTCCTCCCACAAAGTTCAGAAAATTATGACACAAAGGCAGTGACTGATTTTTTAAGTTCAAAATGAAAGTTAAATGAATTTTGATCTAGGCATGGTGTAAATGCTGAGTAAAAAAAAGTATTTTAAACCATGTCCCATCTGTATTAAAATATTGTTAAGAAATATAAGCTGATGTTGAATTATAAAATAAATGCTTTTTGACTTACACTGAGAGTTCTTAAATGTAAAAGGCATAAGCATTATATATTCAGCTGTGAATACTGTAATGAATGAATGGATTTTATTGGCAATTATTTACATTACTTCAAAGTTATACCACTTAGTTTTCAAAAAAATCTCTTAAAACCATCCTATTTGCACTTTCTAATATTCCCTGGGGTAGGTACCTATTTATCCCACAAATACTTAGGTGTCAACCATAAATAAAATAGTGTGTTTTCATTGACAGGTAAATTGTCTCATTTTAGGAAAGAAAAATACTCAATGAGTTAATTGACAAGTTCAAGATTTAATGACCAGAAGTTCAAGAGCCTTCATATTTTGACTGTAAAACAGTACTACTTCTGCTATATTATAAGGCATAACATGTTTTACACTGCAGTTGTCTTTTTCAATGAATACCATGTGTAACCCAGTCTGCTAAACTGAACAAAAAGAAAATACTAAATTTGATGTCCCTCTCCATTTGAATGATATTTTACAAATCACTGCAAGTTTCTGGAAAAGTGAGATAACTATAGAAATGACTTTTGGCTTACAATATGCTTTTCACTAGTGACTTTTGCCTTGATTGAACAGATTAGATAAATATACAGGTAGCTTGTCTTTAATTTATATAAGTTAAATGGTATAAAAATAAAAATCAATTACTGAGGACCTTCTCAAAGTCCAATAATAATTATCTCTTATTTTCACATTTATGATAAATACATATATAACTTGATTCAAACTTAGAAAAGCATTTCCAGAGGTAAACTGTGGATATTCAAATTCAATATGATCTAATTTATTGATAGTTATTAGAATATATGATTACTATTTAGATTGTGTACATATAAAAATTAACCAATAAGAATTTTTGTAACACGTATGGAAACCCCTGCCCCACTCTCCACACACTATTTCTTATAAAAAGAAGAAAAACAACTGAACAGATTACAAGATTCTCTAATAATCATTTGATCCTTTGCATACTTTACACATTCCTGATTATGCAATGTTATTCCACCTTTCTATCTTATTCCACCTTTCTTTCCTTCACATACTTTACAGGTTCCTGATTATGCAATCTCATTCCATATTTCTCTTTTCATTCTTAACCATTAACAGCAGTTACGAACACATAGGGCAACCAACAAAACTCCCTGCCCCTCAGGAGAGGATGATGAATTATTATGATTGGATGTCTCAAACCTCAAGCATCCTTTTTTCAATGACAGACCAAAATAACTATTAAGACAAAGTTTGTTCTGATGAGATATAGATGTCCTAGAATAAAATATTGATCTGATGATTTGAGCCAAAAGAAGATTTAGTTCATTACACAGCCCACTCTTGTTTACCTTTTTTTTTTTTTTTTTCCATTTTTTTGGAGAGGTGACAGAGATCAGCATCTTTGGTAGCCAAGAAGTTGGCTTACAAACTCAATTTCAATGCAATGGCATTTACTCAGAAATAATGATTGTCAGGAGCTTTCATGCACCCTGCTTTACTGTGAAAGGGTGAATTCGTTTATTATTATTACTAAATCGCTAAAAGAATTAGACAAAAGTAACTTATTTTGTGAGGCTTCAGCCATACATAGGTAAAGTCTGCCCCCTCTACCACTAAGAAGGTAACTGCGCCCTTGTTAATAACCCACAGGCAAGCTTCCTGGAACACATCTCTGGTTTCATTTTATGCTCTGCTGACCAGAGGAGTCTGTCTATGTTAATTAATTGACAACCAAAATAATATCCTAACAATATGTTGTAGCTCATTTAAAGAATGATTAATTATTCCATGTGATAATTTCATTTCCACATTTCTCAGATTAGAAAAAAATCAGGTTGTGTTAGGGGCACATTGTAAGTCTCTTGGGAAAGAATCCAAATCAATGATACATCTTTTCTTCCCCAGATTATCATTTCTGATTTATATAGGACAATATAGTCCCCAAGGGGCTCAATGACATAGATGCCTCCCTCCCTTTCTGCTAAGCAAGCAGATTAATGCTAAGTAATAGGCTATAGTTAAGGATGATTTTTCCTCAAAGTATAATTACATACTCTTAGTCAATGCAAAAAAAAAAATTGGTACATCAGACCATCAATAAATAACATCTTAATTGCATTATAGTATTTTCATTTTGAAATTGAGGAAGGTCCGAATGGAGATATATATATATATATGAAGTATTTTATTATATTATACATGATGTGTAAAATTAAAAGAAAACCTAAAGAACTCTAATTTTTCAAAGGAGCAACCCCTATATAGTGCTGGTTATGTATAAAGCATCACATGTATTCACACTATTGTAAAGTCTGTCCTTGTAAGTCAACACTCTCCCTTAAACTGAATGAGCACATTGGAATTGATATTGATAAAGCTTTTAAGAGAAATGTCCGGCATAGACTATACATTTGTACAACTGCCTTTACCCAGTGAGCCCTTTTTTTAAAAGCATAATGCTTATCAAGGTCATGGTGAAACATTGTAGTTTCACTCTCCAGGGTAGGGTTTTTGGAAGTAATTATCAGAAAACGGATTTAATTAACACTTGAAAGTTTTTGGTTTGTGAAGAACCTATTGGCCTTGATCACTTTTTGGATTTCAGTGACAAATGCATTTTGCAAAACTAAGAAGTCAGAATGTTATAACAAAAAGTAAACAACCAGCTCTCCTAAAAAGATGCTGTATCTTATTTTTTGTTTCTGGCTTTGGTTTGAGCAAGCAGTCTTAGGCATTAAAAGGTTAGTTGCTGTGGTAAGTAAAAATATCTATTTTTTTTAGGTAAGATTCTACAGGTGTAGGTACATTTGAGGGTTGGGATGAGAGAGGGATCAGATGTATATTTATACTTCTTTTCTGTACATTTTTTCAAGTCATAATCTTATAAAACATAATATAAAAGTTGGTTAAATATATCTTGTAACTTTTTGAGTCTTATTTACCATATAACAAAAAACAGGAATGATCACTTTAAACTGCATGTATAAGATAAAAAAAGAAAAAACCTCTGATGAAAATACTAGATATATTAGTTTTTTGGGGAAAAAAAAACAAGACTTACAAATTCTAAAATATATTAAATAAGCAATAAAAAGAATATCCAACTAAGGGTTTTCCAAATTATGTAAGTCTATATATATATATATATCTCATTTTAAATATTCTTGTCATATAAAGGACTTCAGAGAAGTAAAATGCTCAACTGTAAGGAATTTCCTAAGAACACGATCAAGGAAAAATCTTTTAAAAATTGAATTGTTTACCATTTTAATCCAAAATAATGTTATTTATGATTTTGCTATTAAAATATTGAAAAATATCACTGGAGTTATAAATATGCAGAAATAATAATAGTATTATCACTTACCCACCAAGTAAAGGAATTAGAAGTCTTTTCAATTTCTTTACCGTAGGGTTTTGAGTAGATCTGGAACTTCTTTCACAAAGCTATTTCCAAAGCAATTGCAATCATCTCATGAACATTCTGTTTATTTCAAGAAGTGTGGTGGGCCTTTGAGCATTTCCACCCCTGCTGCAGATCCCATGATTTACCAGAGCCTTTAAGAACTTCTATCACTCTTTTTCTTGCATTCTTCTCAGCCCTCTGTAGAAAATTAGTGTTGAAGTTCTTGCTGAGAGTTTAATTTGCAGAACAAGAGAACGCCTCAGAATTCTGTTTATAGTTGTGTGAGGTGGATAAGGAGGGTTACTTTTCCTCCATGAAGGAAAGGGAAGAGTAACTCAGGGGGTACTAGGAGGCACCGCCTTTTAGCTGCGAGGAGCAGGGAGCCCAGCTGCCCAAGACGACAGCGGCGGCAAGGACAGCAGGAGCAACAGCAGCGACAGTGCAGCTCTCTCCCTGGGGCTGCAGCCTAGTCCAGAGACGCTGTCCATTCCCTCCAGTGCTGAAGGAAGGGGCCTGGAAACCCCAGCTCGTCCCCTGATCACACTTTCCTCCAGCAGCTAATGAACAGCGTTTCCTCGTCTTCTTCCAGTCTCGTCTTCTTTCCTTCGGTGCTTTATTTTTAGTAGGGGCTAATTAATTCTCCAAAATAATAGTCTCATGCTTATTTTGTAGCAATAATACCGGACATTATCTGATGTCGGAGGTAGGAATCCGTGGAAAATCAGATGTGACCCTCTCCTGACTTTTAAGTGGCCCTGAACGAGTTTCCTAATGCAAGAAATGAAAGAAAACGCACGCACACGCGCGCGCGCACAAGAGAGGGGGGGGAGAGAGAGAGAGAGAGAGAGAGAGAGAGAGAGAGAGAGAGAGAGAGAGAGAATAAATATAGATTATGCGCCGTGATAAATCCAGAGCTTTTTGGTCTCTAATTATACAAGGTGGAAAGGGTTATATTGGAAGGGTACTAAATTTCGATTAACAATTAGGAAGATCATATTTAAATTCTGAGAAGCCCCCTTTGAAATTCCTAGATTAGACACCGTAAAGATGTCATGGATTCTTCTTAGACTCTCCGATCAGAAATGACAGATTATTGTTGAAGAATAGAAAGAAAGAACGAAAGGGAAAAAAAAAAAAAGATGAAGAAGAAAAAGACATCTCGGTTTTGCTACCTTTTAATACGTTGAATTGCTTCACAGTCGTTGCAGAGCCGCTAAAAGGATTCAGTCGTACGAGGCTGGTGGGAGCATTAGTGTTCCAGGAACCTCGAGAAATAGCTCAGCAAGCCAGGAGCCTTTGGAGGCTGCATTCCCAGGGCAGTACTGGAGCCGCCCACAGCGGAGGCTCCGGAAGGGGGAGCGGAAAGAGGCATATATATTCACAAAGGACCGAATAAGGCATGCATAAAATCAGCGGGAGGGCTCTACTATCCCTGCCCCTTTAAACCCAGAACAACAACGCCCAACCCCCTGCCTGACTTTTTCAACCCAATTTTCAGGCAGGTTCCAATCTCGCTGGTCTGAAGTCCGCGCTCTCCCCGGGGCTTGCAGGCTCTTAGCTTCCTCTCCGCACAACTACACAATTCTGCCCACTCCACCTGCTCTTAACAGCCGGATGATGCAGAGCCTAAGGGAAGGTTTGTGTGGGTGTCTGCTGGGGCGGTCCGCAGGGTTCCTCACCCCCAGCCGGCAACCGTGCAGAAACGGCAGGGGTGGTCCGGACAATCGAAATACACAACGTTTAAACTGTTGGAAAACTGGTCCAGATCAGATCTACAAGGACTCTGGGAGATCTGTGTAATAAAGAGGGAGAAGGTGGTAAAGTGACATTCATAAAAGAGTCCGCTTTTTAGGCACCGAATTGTGCACTGTACCAGAAGATTTGATGGTAGAATTGGGAGGAAATTCGGGAAAGAATGAAGATCGGTTGGATGAGGCGGGTGGGGCGAAGCACTTATTTCTCCCTGGCGGTAGGATGGGGAATGACGTCTGTCTCTGGCTTCCCTTCCCAGGCCTATCTCTCGAATTTCTTTTCCTAGATTCTGACAGTAGAGGGGAAGTCTTAGGCGTTGTTCTTTCCTCCCACGCTTCCATTAAGGTTTAGAGCGTGCGCCTCCTGGTTTCCAGCAGCCAATTCTGGGTGGGCGGTTCTTGGGCTCCTGGAGGTGACGCTCTCCCGCTGAACACAGGCCAGCTCGGGCGCGTGGGAGATGCAACCTGCAGAGTTCCCTTGAAGTGAAAGTACCTGAACTGAGATCACCGGGAATGGAAATCAAACAGGCAGTTTATTTACTCACAGGAGTAGTTTTTCTTTTCATTGGACATTGAGCCATTTAGCTGCCACAACAATGCCTTCATTTCCCACGGGTCGCCACCGGCCCTCACTGGTCTGACTTGGTTGGACTCGGTGCAGGCGGCGGACACTGTGGTGCTGCACAAGCAATTAGGTTCGCAGAGGGGAGAAGGCCATTCAACTTTCTCTGACAAGCCTTTTGAACTGAGACACTATTAAAAGGTGTGAGTCTCTAAAACCGTGTCTGATGAAGCCATCTGGCCTTAGTAAAATACACAAAAATAATCAGAATATGTGTCTTTTGGGGCTAATTTGGACTGGGATGTTTTGGTTTACAGTCTGTGTGAAAATAGTCCAATTGCTCAGGATTGTGGTAAATGAAATTTCCCTTTTCCTTAGACAAACGTAGACACATGCTTCTGCGCAAACGAGTACTTATGTCATCTGTACAAATTAGTTTCAGATAGTGCTGGATTTTTGCTAGAGGGTAAAAGCAAACCTCCTTTTGTGAGTGCTGTACTCCTCTCCTGCGGTGTCTGTCAGTAAAGAGGCTTATTGCTGCAGTATTTAATTCTATGCCTATTCCAGTTGATTCAATTGATGGTTTAAATTCTTTTTCTCTGGACAAGTAGAAACAAGAATAATCACAGAAATTTAACACACCAAATAAAAGAAGAACATTTAAATGAGGCACAGAGTACAAAGATGTTGCTAATTAAAAACATATGCACTTGATTATTCAGACCTAGAGGAACAAGATCTCTTTCTGAGCACTAATTGATATTAATGCGGAGACTCTCAATCTTTCCAGTAAAATAAAAAAAAAAAAAAAAGCTGATTAATTTTAACTGTCAGTGCCAGTAAAATTGTTAGTCTGATGTCTTTTTCTGAAGAAATAAAAATCCACTCCATATTTTTCCTCATCAAGTTGTGTAACCAGTTATGGACATTAAGATGATGAAATTGGACCTCCCCGGTGGCGCAGCGGTTGAGCGCTGGGTTGCGAAGCTGCCCTCAGCCTATGCAGCGCCGGTTCGATCCCCGGCTGCTCCCCGGCCACCGGAGGAGGGTCCCGCACGGCGCGCAGACCTCTCCTGCCGCCCGCTGCTCCCCTCAGCAGTGTACTTTGGTCCTTCTGCCCGCTCTGCTCCCCGCTCTGGCTCTGGTGAATTCTCTCACCCTCCCATGCTTCTGACCGTACCCAGTGCTTGTATAAATAAATAAATAAATCTTAAAAAAAAAAAAAGATGATGAAATTAAATATATTCTAATGTTGGATGCTAAAAATAAAGGAAATAAAACAAAATCAATGGACAGATAAACTGAGATGAATCAAAGAAACTTTTAAAGATATTTTCACCTTAGAGAGATTTTTAAAAGCTTTTTAAATGTAAATAGTATTCTTATTATAAGTTATTATTTAAACATGTAAGCATGGTAAAATATGAATGTAAATAACATTATACAAAATGTGAAGCATTATATTCATAAAAAAATTTAGTATCCCAAGATCCATGCTGTGCATCTGAAACCAACTCAATTTCTGTGTTTACAAAACTAGCACACCCTTCCCAGTGTAGGGACAATGAGAAAACATCATTTTGTGAAATGATTTAGAAACAATTTGAAGTCCTTTGGGAGGGATGGGAAGAAGTTTAGACTGCAAAGCAAAACCTCTGTACGATATAATCTAGAGCAAAGAATATTTTATGTGAAACTCTGGACCTGGCCTTGTGACCACCCTGCCACTCAAGATGTAACTCAAGATGTAACAGGGAAACTGGAGGTTCCAGGTTCACTGCCCACCCAAGAAAGGGTGATGCTGAGCAAGGAGCGGAAGAAGCTAGAGAGGACACCAAGGAAGAAAGGAAAAAGGATGGAGAGCAAGGAGACCTAGAGGAGACACATGAAGCAGAAACACATGTGAAGAAGCTATACTTGGTTCTTGGTCTTGGACTACTTGAAAGAGATGTGGGTTAGAGAGCCATGGAGAGGATATCAATGGCAGCATTTATCTTGTTTTTGATTTTGCTCTTTTCATTCCAGAGTTGTCTGACTGTTTCTGCCCTTTTCTTATGGGTTCACATCAGGAGGTAGCAGGCTTTCAGGCCTCAGGGCCAAGCTCCTTTGGCTGGGCATTTACCCATGAGGGGATGGGTAACATTGGGTGCTTGATTTGAAAACTATATTCTTTGTCTTTTTTGTATTGTACACTAATTGTATTAAAGTTCCTTTCCAGTTAATGGTCTTACGGATTACAGCATTTTTATTGTGATGCAGCAGATGGCAGGACCTATTTAGACAGGGAAGATTTGGGGGTTTAAGGGTACCCCTCATCCTGCCCTGTAACAAGGACTCCCATTTGAGTCCAACTTGAAACCATATATAACTTGGTGATAATATAAATTCTACCACCCTCACTTAATTGTTATACAAAGTGTCTAAAAACTTCACATACATTTGTGCATTGCTATAAAAATAGGCATTACCATCTATGGAGTATCCCTTGTTCATTATTTCTAAGTCTCAAATGCCAAATTGGATAATTTAGGCATTCCTTTTCTGATTAGCATTCTTTCTACTCTTTTTTTTTGCTTCACTTTATATTTCCTCTTAGACATAGGAACAGATGATTCCAATAGCCACAAGTGAACACTTTCCAGTTTGTGGTTTCAACATTTCAATGTTATTTTGAGCTGATTTTTATCAAGTATAGTATAGCGAGATATTATATATCCAATACCTTATTTCTGAGTTGGAACAAGAATTCCATTAAAAAATTCCTCTCTACTGATTAATTTTCTTTTTTACTATGCTTTTCATTTTTCTACGTGAATTTTATTTTATTTTATTTTTTTATTTATTTATTTATTTATTTTTACTGAGGTAGTGAGGCATAGGGCAAGCAGAGACCCCTTAGGGTCAAAATAGAATAGGAAAAAACTCTCGTAGGCGGCCTCCCTGGTGGCACAGCGGGTTGCACACAGCGCTGTGAAGCTGTCCGCAGCCTCTGCAGCATGGGTTCAATTCCTGGCTGGCTGGGGAGATGCCCAAATGGCGCGGGAGAATTCTCCTGCCTCTCCCGCTGCTCCCCTCAGCAGTATGTTTCGGTCTGTCTGCCTGTTCTACTCCCCACTCTGTGCTCTGTCTTTAGTAAATCCTCTGACCCTCCCAAGCCTCTGACCTGCATCCTAGTTCTTGTCTAAAAAATAAATAAATCTTAAAAAAAAAAAAAAAAAAACAACTCAGAGTAATAAGGAGGTCTCCAGAGATAAGGGCAATAAATTCCAAAGGGTACTAATTAAACACTCCAGGACAAGGGCAACAGGACATTCCTGATGACAAGGATGATAAAGAAAAAGGACTCTAAGATAAGGGCTGGGACACAGCGACTTAGTTCTGGGCACAGAGACATTGAGGCAGTAAGACCACCGAGAACTAAGCAATCACAAAGAGACTGGTGGAGCTTTAGCATAAGGGAAAGAAGGTGTATATCCCCTGAGGCAAGACTCCACTTTGGCTTCCTTGCCCCTCCTTGGCCTGGTTCTGCTGCCCTGGGAGTCCCACTTTGTTTCTGTTTCTTTTCTTCTCAATACACTTTTTTTTCTCTCTCTAAACAAATCTGCCTCTTTTCGTTTGCTTGCCTGAGCATCAGCAAATTTCCTGCTGTGGCTTGGTGAGAAACCAACATGTGATGGTCTGTGGCTGGGACTCAGTGCTGCCACTGCAGCCTGCGATTCATTCCTGACTGGGAAACTAGACCTGAAAACCTGAAATTAAGGTACCAGTAGCATTGGTTTGTAACATTGTATGTGATTCAAAGGCACAAGATCAGACTTCTTCAGAGATATGTCCTCACACCACACCCGCATATTCCATTGTCCCCACAAAGGGAAACACCATTGTGTTTTCCCTTTGCTGCATTTTCTAATGCAATCTTGCTGAGTTACACATTGTTTTGTCCCCTTTTGTGTAGGAACTTTCACTCAATACTTAGCTTTATTTAAGCGGAGTCATGTGCATGCATGTATTTGTGTACACACATATATGTGTAAATGTGTGCACACATATGCATATTGATGGTGCACATGGATGTGTTTTATATACATATAAATAAAAATAAGTATTACATTGACTCTTCCAGCAGGTGTCCAATTATTTACAGAAAAGTGTCTTGGAAATATTGTCTAAAGTAGTCTTATTCATTATTTTATTTCTCATTTATTACTACACTATTTTCTTTTTGGACCCATCTTAATTTGGCTTCTCTGTCAAGCTCACCATGAGTTTTCTATTTCCAAAGTTATTAGTCATTAGTCATTATTCTGTCCTCACTATATTCAAATGTACTACCTCACTCAAGAGCTGCCTTTGGACCATTTGATAACTTCCACCTGGAAACACTGTCACTTGGCTGCTGTAATGTCATTCACACAAATTGCCATTTTCCTCTGCTGTATTCCCTGCTGATAGGATATTTGTTCAAACCCCTTAAAGTTAGAATACCACAGAGTTTAGTTCTTTGCCTTCTACTATTACTTTTTCTGTACTATTTGCTTAGGTGATCTCATCCAATCCCCAAATTCATTGTTTTAAATGTCATTTATGATACTAACACTTGAATTTGTCATGAAAGATTCCCAACTTGTCTCTTGAGCTCCTAGTATATAAAGATGCAACTTGTATATTTGGCATGTCTACTTGAATGCTTACTAGATATCTCAAACTTAATATATATGAAACAGCACTTTGGATCAAAAAAGAAAACTGTTCCTATGACCATCATTTTCATCAAATAAATGCATCACTACCCACCAGTTTAAAACTTACAACCGAGGACTCTTCTCCATATTTCTTCTCTCTTACCCATGATATCCAAAGAATCAGAAAGCCGTTGCTTTTTTTCCTTAAATGCATCAGATTCCATCCACTTCCTCTAAGGTAACTTTTTCTTATCAGTCCAAGGTACTGAAATTTCCTATCTAAAGCAATAACCTACTAGAATATCTCAAGTACTTACTTTCACCTTTGGTATCCTTCCTCTGCACAGCAGCAGAAAATAGTTTTTGAAAACATGCATTACTCCAAATCGTCTGAGCACAGGGAAAATTATCCATCCCTTCTGGGTTGTATTCAGTCTAGACAAGTAATCAAAACAACATCTCATACATTTTATTAGCGAGGGGTAAGTAAAAGGGAAAAGGATCTGTCTTTTCTGCGCCCCCACCCCGCCCCGTGCATGTACACTCAGCCAAGGGGCAGAGAACGGAAGGTGTGGTGTGGTGTGGAGAGGAGTATGGAGGAGTATGGTGGAGTGTGGTGGAATGCCATGGCATACGGCAGAGAACATGAAAACAGCTAGAACACCAACACGGCTGCTTGAATTGGTGATGAACCTACCCAATTTGGAATGGTTGCATTACAATTAACAAAAGAAATATCAAGCTAATACAGTGTTTGGAGAATTTCTAAAGTAAAGTAGAGTGGACCAGGGATATATGTCCTGTGTTTAAGGACTTGGGGAGTCCAAAAGTGAGAGATGAAGGATTCAGCTGACAATGAGGGGCTGAACTCATCTTTTTGATTTCAAAAAGAGTTTCTGAAATAAGGAAGTCATATTTACTGATAAACCTATACCTTGATGATACCACCCCAGAAGCACTTTTTGCATCATAAAAAGGAGGAAACAGTGATTGCTTCTTAGATTTGCAAAAGAACAAACACCTGAAAAAAGAGGAAACTTAGCCTCTAGGGCCTGCATTTTCTACAAAACATTGCTCATGCATTTGGGATAACAACTGATTTTGCTGGTCTTGTATTTATCTCATCTTTTTCTTCTCTTTTATCACCTACATTCCAGTTCATCATATTGACCAGTCTCAATTCTGCCTTCTGGAATTTAAATGTGCCATCCTTAAAGCTTGAAATATTATCCTTATCCCAGATTTTCACAGGTCTGGTTATTTCTTTTTATTTTTTTCAGACTTCAATTTGACTGTCACATTGTCAAAGATGGTTTCCTCTGAACAATCAATAGAAACAATCCCTAGGATCTCTTTGTTTTAATATCTTTATAACAATTGTCAGAGTAATAAAGTGCTGACCAATGGTGTTCCTTAGTGGTTCTATGGCCCAGGCTGTAGGGAAGCACTGACCAGTGTGCCTCATGAGTCCCCTTCTTTGGAACAGTGCCCAGTGCATAGTGGATGATCAGTAAATAGTAATTGAATAATTAAGAGAGTTGAACTCTGTGATAATTAATGAGAGTATAAAATCAAACAAAACAATGTCTGTTCTTTGAACTTGGGAAATATTTGTTACATTTAGGCATAAGAGATAAAATACTATGGCTATTTCTATAATAATGGCTCTTTAAAAATATGTTCATTCATTTTGAAACTATCAAAGATGTACTTCCAATGTTGTAATAAGGATTTATTTTTAGACAAATTCACCTTGCATACCTCTATAATTATAATCTTTTAGTATAATTATCTGGATGATATTCATGTTTAAAATTACTCTGGCAAAAACAAAAGGGCATAAGAACAAGTTTTATTCTAAATCCTCCCCCTCATTCTCTTTGATCTACATTCTTTATGCCTTCATCATTCTCATTTCTGTAGAAAGAATTGGTGTGTGATGATTTGTATTTATAAATGCAAATTATATTATAGAAACCAATACAATGACTATAGAAAGTAAAAAAAAATAAAAAGAAGTAAAGCAATCTGACACATAATCAATTACAATTATAATTATACTCAGAATACTACAGTTTACACTGATACTTCAAATTAATACAAATGTAGGATTTTTCTGTGCTATACGTCTTTATAACTACCTTTTAAAATGCTAAGTACTCATAACATTGCAGTGTATTAATAGTTCAGATAAGTTCAGTGCCCAATCAGTAATAAATTATACTATGCTGGTATTTTGGTAGAAATACTGCTTCCAAAATATATCTGATATCATTTTTTTCCCACCATCATCCTCTTTATCTCCTTTGACCACCCCCTCTTCACTCATAATCTTCCTTCATTAATGACTACTAATTTTATGACTATTTTACTTTATCCAAGTTTTACTATGTAATTTTTCAATATTTTTTCTTTGTTATTCTGACTTGCTTTCTTTCACGTGATTCCCTCAAAGTACTTCCATTTTGTTACAGATGTAACATTTCCTCTTCCTTGTGGCTGAATAATATTCCACAATATGGATATACAACATCTTGATCCAGTTGTCTCCTGGTGGGCATTTAATTTTTGACTATATCTTAGCTATTATAAATGGTGCTGTAATAAACATTGTTGAGTGTTTAAGTTTCAAATCCCATGGATAGGTGTGGGCCCTGTTGGGTTATGTAGTTATTTCCATTTTTATTTTTTTAGGGTAAATCCAGATCACTACCAAAATAGCCGCCTGAGTTTACATTCCCATCAACAGTGTAATAGGGCTCCTTTTTTTTCTAAATCCCTTCCAGTTCTTGCTATTCTTATTCTTTTTAATATGTGCTGTTCTCATGAGTATGGGATTCTATCTCCTTGAGGTTTTTGAACCCATCTGCCTATTAAAAGCAATGATGAATGTATATTTTATATAAGTATTGTCCTTTTGGATATGCTCTTTGATGAATTATCTATTGAAATATATTGCCATTTATTGCTTCTTTAATTGTTGAGTTATGTATTTATATACATACACATAAACATACACAACTCAACCATATATATATATATATATATATATATACATATATATATATATATTCTTGATTTATCCCCCTTATAGTTGTCTAATGTGTAAATAATTTCACCCATTCAGTAGGAAATCTTCAATCTACTCATATTTTATTTTGCTATGTAAAAGTTCATTTATTTTGAGGTAATCCCAATTGTCTATTTTTGCTTTGTTTTCTCTTGATCAAGTCTCCAAAAACAGGGCCTCCCTGGTGGTGCAGCGGTTGAGTGCCACGCTGCGAAGCTGTCCGCAACCTCTGCAGCGCTGGTTTGATTTCCCGCCGGCCAGGGAGAACCCCATATGGTGCAGCAGACCTCTCCTGCCTCGCCCGCTTCTCCCCTCAGCAGTGTCTTCACTCCATCTGCCTGTTCTGCTCCCTGCTCTGGCTCTGGTGAATTCTCTCACCCTCCTGAGCTTCTGATCTGTACCTCAGTTCTTGCATAAAAATAAATAAATAAATAAATCTTAAAAAAAAAGTCTCTAAAAACATTTATCATTGATATCATGGAACATTTTGCCAGTATTTTCATCTGTATATTTGATGGTTTCATTCATCCGTATATCAAAAGTTTTAATCTCTCTGGAATTTCATTATTTTACATTTGGCCTTCCAGCTTTCAACACCATTTAAAAAAGAGATTCTACTTTCCCCACTGTATGGTTTTGGCTGCTTTACTATCAGTTAAATATTGATATGTTTATGGACTTATTTATATGTATATTTTTATTCCAGTACTATATTGTTCTAATAATTGTTGTTTTATAGCATAATTGTAAGTCAGGTAACTTTATTCCTCCATTTCTCTCCATCTTTCTCAAAATTGTTTCTGCTATTTATGGCCTTTTATCATTTGATATAACTTTAATATGTCTTATTCAATAAATTTGAAGAATAATGCTGTTTTTATAGAATGTCTTAAATTTATATATTTCTTTAGACAGGATGATAACATTTTGATTATATTGATAGCTCCTGATCAATAAACATGGAAGGTTTTTATACCTTCACATATCACAAACTAGATTTTAAATCATATCTTATGGTTCTTGCATAGGTTCTTCACCTCCTTGGTTAGTTTAGTTCCAAGATAAGCAATATTTTTGAACTGATTTTAAGTGGAATCCATTCTTTAAGTGTTTTTTTTTTTTTCTTCTCATACAATGGATCTTTTTCTTCTCATACAATGGATTCTTGTATGTTGATTTTGTAACCTGCCATTTCGCTGTATTTGCTTATTATTTTAAATAGAATATTTGATGTAGTCCTTAGGGTTTCCTAATATTGTGTCACCAGTAAATAATGATAGTGTCACTTCTTTTCTAATTGGATTCCTTTTATTTCCTATTGTTGTCTGATTGTTCTAGCTAAAATCTCTAAAATTAAATTAAACATAAGTGATGATAGTGGACATCCTTGGGAATGGTTCACATTTTCACTATTACATATTACATATTGATTGTTGGTTTATAATATACAGTCTTTGTTTTATATTGAGGTAGTTTCATTTTTACCCTATTTTGCTTAGAGATTTTATTATAAATGGTTACTAAAATGTATCAAATGCTTTCTCTGTATCTATTGAGGTTATCATAGGATTTATCTTTATTTTATAATGTATTATGTCAAATAATTTACATATATTTAATCATTGTTGCATTCCTGGGGTGAATCCTACTTAATCATGATGTATAATCTTTGTGATATATTCCAATTTGCTATTGAATATAGCATTTTTTGGAAGATTTTTCATTAATGTTGATTAGAAATACTGGCCTGTTATACTTCTGCATTTATTACTAGTTTTGTTATTCAGATAATGTTGGCATCATAAAATGTGTTCGGGGACATACCCATTTCTTGGATGTTTAGAAACAATTTAAACAAGATGGGGATAAGTTGGACATAATTTGTTTGTAAAAGTATCTAGTTCTGAGATTTTAATGTCATAGGTAGTCATTTCTCCTCTTTCATTTCTGATACTGTTTATTAGTGATTTTTCCCCCTTCTTTACTTCATTAAACTAGCTATAATTTAGTTTTTTAATAAATTCACCACAAGAATGTCCATTCTCCTCCACCAGAGTCTCCTGGGCCTGACCCCTCTTTATCACAATTTCAACGTCCTTGCCTGATAGGCTCATTTTGTCATATTTAGGATTTCTTTAGATTATTTTCTGTTGCTTTATTTTGTTTATTTTCCACAAATGAGTGAAAAAATCTGATGTTTGTTTTTTATGTTTCTAACTCATTTTACTTAACATAACCCTCTCTAGTTTCAATCATGTTGCACCAAATGGCAAGTTGACATCACTTTTATAGATGTGTAGTATTCCATCATGTATATATAACACATTTTCTTTTTTTTAAGATTTGTTTATTTATGCATACAAGAACCAGGGTACAGGCCAGACCAGGGTACAGGCCAGATGCACGGGAGGGTGAGAGGATTCACCAGAGACAGAGTGGGGAACAGAACCGGCAGATCTACTGAAATACACTGCTGAGGGGAGCATCGGGCGCCACAGGAGAGGTCTGCTGCGGCATGTGGGATTCTCGCTGACCAGCAGGGATTGAACCTGGGCTGCAGAGGCTGAGGACAGCTTCACAGTGCTGTGCTCAACTGCCTGCACCGCCAGGGGAGGCCCTTTAACATATTTTAATCCACTAGTCTACCATTGATAGTTCAGTTATTTTTGTAACTTGACTGCTTTAAATACAACTGCATCTAACCTGAATGTTTATATCCCTTCAAATTAGTGATTTTTTTTTTTTTACATTTTTCAGGTAGATACCAAGGTATGGAATTGCTAGATCTCACAGTAGATCTATTTTTAACATTTTTGAAAAACCTTCATACTGTATTACATAGTGACTGAACCAGTTTCCATACCCACAATGTTTTTCTCCATATCCACACAAAATTATTATTTCTGTGTTATCTATCTATCTATCTATCTATCTATCTATCTATCTATCTATCTATCTAGAGAGAGCGCATTTTCACAGATTGGAGGTGGTTTTGATTTACATTTCCCTGATGCTAACTCATTAGAAGCATTTTTCCTTCATGTGACTTTTGGTCATTTGCAAGTATTCTTTGAAGAAGTTTCTATTTAGTTGTTTTCCCACTTTTGAATGGTTTATTTGTTTCCATTTTATTAAGTTACTAAGTTTCATAGAGACTGAATATTTTTCCCTAGTTGATTGTAGAAAGTGCAACTATATTCTCCCACTTAGTAATCTTTCTTTTCATTTCAATAATTTCCTTGTCTGTACAGAACCATTTATTTTTATTTTTTTTTATTTCATATAATAGTTGGGGTAAGGCTAGAGGCATGAGAGGGTGAGAGGATTCACCAAAGACAGAGTTGGGAACAGAGCAGGCAGACTGACTGAAATACACTGCTGAGGGGAGCAGTGGGCGAGACAGGAGAGGTCTGCTGCACCATGTGGGAATCTTCTTGGCCTGCTGGGAATCGAACCCATGCTGCAGAGGCTGCAGATAGCTTCACAGTGCTGTGTTCAACCTGCTGCACCACTGGGGAGGCCAGAAACATTTGGTTTGATGAACTCCTACTTGCTTGTTTTTTATTTTGTTTTCATTGCTGTGTGTTCCAGTTTCCAAAGATACCTATGAAGCCAAAGTTTCATTTTCGTTCCATGGTTTCTTCCATGTATTTTATGATTTCGGGTCTCACATCCAACTCTTGAATCCATTTTGGGTTAATTTATGTGTATCGTATGACAGAATGTTGAGTTTCATTCTTTTGAATCTGAATGTCCAGTCTTCACAGCATCTTCTCCACTGTATAATCTTGTCTCCTTTGTCATAGGTCAACTGTCTATAGAAGGATTGGTTTATTTCTACAATCTAATTTCATTCCTTTGATCTGTATGAATGTGTTTCATTCCAATCCACATATATTGATTGCTGTAGCTTTGAAGTATAATTTAAAAATCTGAGAACATAATAAACGCATTCTAATTTTTTTTGGTCAGGAGATCTTTGGTTATTCAGGTCTTTTCTGATTCTATGTAAATTTCATTAATATTTGTTCTATATATTTTTTAAGAGTTCCATTACAACTTTGATAGGAATTTCATTAAATCTGTTTATTGCATTGGGTAAAATCACCATTTTAGTAATGCTAATTCTTCCAATCCATGTACAAGCAATATCATTCCAATTTTTTGTGCCTATTTTTTTAAATGAAAGTATTCAATTTCCTTATTTTTTTAAAGATGCATTTATTTATGCATACAAGAAGTGGGGTATAGGCCAGATGTGCAGGAGTTGAGAGGATTCACCAGAGATAAAGTGGGTAACAGAACAGGCAGACTGACTGAAATACAGTGCTGAGGGGAGCAGTGCGTGAGACAGGAGAGGTCTGCTGTGACATGTGGGAATCTCCCTGGCCAGCCGGGAATCGAACCTGCACAGCAGAGGCTGCAGGCAGCTTTACAGCACTGTGGTCAACCCACTGCACCACCAGAGAAGCCCTTTACCTGCGATTTTTAAGGGTTTAGATGTACATTATCATGTCATCAGCAGACAATGATCTCTTCACTTATTACTGAATTTGGATTTTTGTATGCATTTTGCTTACCTGATTATCTAGCTATGACATCCAATATCATGTTGTATAGAAGCAGTGGAAGTGATTCACCTCGTCTTGTAGCTGATCTTAGAGGAATGGCTTTCTGTTTTCAACTTTGCATATCATTTTACCTTTATAGATAGTCCTTCTATCCCATTTTTAAAAATTTTAATCATAAATGAATATTAAAATCTGTCAAATGCTTTCTCTGTTATCTATTGATATCATCAAATTATTTTTTTTTCCTTTCGTGGATTTAATGACATTAAAGTTTTGCAAATGCTGAAACAATTTTGTGTTCCTGAATAAATTCCACTTAAACATGGTGTGTGAAATTTTTTAATGTATAGTTGAATTTGACTTACTAAAATTTGATAATGATATTTCCTTTTTGTTCATCGTGGCTATTGAGCTATAGTTTTCATTTATTGTGATGTTCTTGTCTATTTTTTGTGTCAAAGAAATTTTGGCCGGGCCTCCCCTGGTGGCGCAGTGGTTGAGTGCTGGGTTGCAAAGCTTCCCACGGCCTCTGCAGCACAAGTTCATTCCCTGGCTGCTGGCGAGGGTCCCACAAAAAAAAAAAAAAAAGAAAAAAAAAAGAAAAAAAGAAATTTGGTCGCATGAAATGTGATTGGAAGCATTCCCTCTTCCTGAAATTTTTTCAGTGTGTTTGAGAAGGTAAGTATTGGCTTATCTTCAAAGATATGCTACAATTCACTTATGAAATCTTCAGGGTCTAAGCCTTTGTTATTTAAGAGATATTTTATTATTGCTTCAATTTCTTTATAATTGGTCTCTTCAGAATTTCTATATTGTCTTGATAAGAATTTGTCCATTTCTGGGCTTCCCTGGTGGTGCAAGGGGTTAAAGATGCAAACTATGAAGCTATCAGCGGCCACTGCAGCACAAGTTCCATCTGGCCAGGGAGCTATCCACATGGTGCAGCAGACCTCTTCTGACCCACCTGCTGATCCCCTCAGCCTTATATTTCAGTTAATCTGTCTGTTCTGCTCCCCACTCTGTCTCTGGTGAATCCTCACACTCCCGGCACTTCTGGCTTACAGTACTTCTAAGCCAAATAAACAAACAAACAAACCGGATATATATTTTTAAAGATTTATTTATTTATTTATACAAACACTGGGTACATATAGTCAGAAGCGCGGGAGGGTGAGAGAATTCACCAGAGCCAGAGCTGGGAAAAGAACAGGCAGACTGATGAAATACACTGCTGAGGGGAGCAGCGGTCGCGGCTGGAGAGATCTGTGTGCCATGTGGGACCCTCGCCGGTGGCCAGGGATGGAACCAGTGCTGCAGAGGCTGTTGGCAGCTTCGCAGGCCAGCACTAAACTGATGTGCCACCAGGGAGGCCCAAACTGGATATTTTGAACTGTTTTTTTTTTTTTTTTAATTCTTATTTATCTCCACTCCCATTTTCATTTTTTTCTTCCTTTCTTGATTTCTTCATTGAACCAATTGTTTTTCAGAGGCATTTTGTTTATCCCCATATTTTTTTTTTTGGTTTTATTCCAGTTTACTTTTAGTAATTAATTTATAACTTTGTAACATTTTGATCTGAGAAGACATTTAAATAATTTTATACTCATGTATTTTGTGAGACATTTGTTGTGTCCCAGCATATGATCTATTCTTCAAAATGTTCCAGGTGCACTTGAGAAGAATTCACTTTTTTTGGAATAGAAAGCTTTGCAAATGTCCATTAAGTCCATCTGACCCAACACTTCATTTAAGGCCTTTATTTCCTTGTTAATTTTCTGTCTGAATGATCTATCCCTTCACATAAGTGTTGTGTTGAGGTCTCCAACAATAATTTTGTTTTGGCCAATATGTTGTTTTAGATTCTTTAATAGTTGGCTTTATATAAGTAGGTGACCCTGTGAAAGGTGCATATATATTAATGACAATTATATCTCCTTGATGAATTATTCCCTTGACCATGATGTAGTGTCCATTTTTATTCTTGATTACCTTTTTTGTTCGAAATTTTAGTTTATCAGGTTTGAGAATAGCAGTTCCTATTTTTCTTTTTGCATTATTGACTAGAAGCATGTTGCTTCATTTTTTTTTCATTTTAAATTTGCTTTTGTTTTTCAGTTTTAAATACATCTCTTACAAAGTATAGATGGCTGAAGTGTTTTAACCCAGTTTGACACCCTGTGCCTTTTATTTGATGAGTCCAGGCCATTCATATTAAGATGAGTATTTATAAATGTTGTTTATTAACAGTTATTTTGCTGTTTTTCTATCTTTCTGTTGTTTCATATTTTGCTGGTCTTTCATTTGGATAGTTTTGAGTCATAGGACAAGTGGATAACTACTAGTCAGAATGGCAGAGGAAAAAGCTTCCAGAAATAAGGAGGCTTCAGAGATAAGGGCAGCACATTCTGATGACTAACAGGACATTCGTAGACAAGGACAATAAAGAAAAATAAAGGACTCTAAGGGTTGGGACACAAGACTTAATTCTGGGTACAGAGACATTAAGACAGAGTGAGTGAGACCACAGAGAACTAATCACTCACAAATAGACTGATGGGGGCCTTAGAATAATTAGGGAAGGAAGGTATATATTATTCAAGTCAAGACTCCCCAGAAGATTCCCTGATCCTATCTGGCCTGGTTGCAGGGGCCTGGGAGTTCTTTTTTTCTGTTCCTTTTCTCCTAAAATTTTCCTTTTATTTATTTCTCTATACAAATTACCTCTTTTCTCTTGCTTGCCTGAGAGTCAGTGAAGTTACTGCTGAGCTTTGTGAGACACCAACCAGTAGAGGTTTAATAGCTAGGGCTCAGTGCTGCCACTGCAACATGGGATCCAATCCTGGCTGAGGAACTAGACCTGAAAACTGAAATTACTGTAACAGTTTTCCCTAGTGGCTCTCCGTTTCTTCATCTATTCCTATGCATGCCTCTATTCTAAGTTTCTGGTTAGTGGTTGCCATGGGGATTATACCAGCCTTACCATATCTAAAGGAGTTCTTTACCTATTTTAACTCTACAGGTTCTTTCCTTTTCTCCTTCCTTTTATTATTTTATTATTGGCTCAAATATTCTTGTTCATGCTTCTGATTTTATATTCCTATTGCCACTTTACTAGAGATATATATAATTATATAATATTTATATATGTAATATATATTATAATTATATAATAAATATTATATAACATTTTATATAATTATACATATAATTATATATAATTATATTACATATAATATATAATTATATATAATATTATATGTATATAATTTTCCTGTAGTACTCTTTTTAACAAAATATTTGTCTCATTAGAAAATGAACAATGGTAAACAAGTCTAGACTCTCAGTAGTGCACACATGGACAGGTAAATATTGTCTCCCAACAAACGTCTATGAAATGCAAGTCCCTATCTGTTTGCGCACAGCTCCCCTCCTCAACTATAAAAAATATGTGATTGGCCCTTCCACAGAGACTTCATGGTCCTCCTGAACCATATTTTTTACATGGTCATTAAATAGATCTAATCTGTACTTTCTATTCCCTTTTCATGTAAAAGTATTTTTCTTCTATTCAGTTCAATATGATCCTAGGCAAAAAGAGACTCCTGTTATCCTTCTCCAAAAAAATCTCCTCTAGGAAAGAGTTTTCATAAAATGACATAATAACCTTATTTATTTTATGAGGTACTTAGAACAGTGACTAGTTCTAAGTAGACAGAAAGTAGAATGGAGGTTGATGTAAATTTGGGGAAGGATAGAGAGCAGAATTACTGTTTAATGTGTACAGTGCTTCATTTGTTGATGTTAGGGAGGAGGAAGGAGTAATTTCTCTTCCCCTCTGGGTTTGTCAGATTGGTCATGCAATCAAATGAATATCAGGCAGATATTATATAAGCCCCTGACTTCCTACAGATGGGGCTCAGCCTTTGGATGTGAAGCTGCAAAGTCAGCAGCAGTGCATTAAATCTGCTTCTTGTTAGCCCTGGTGTCCAAGTTTCCTTTGTGCTATATAACATTTCAGTGATCATGTTAATCACTTCTACCTTCACCTTCAGCTTTTGGCCTTGTATAAGAGCCAGTTTCTGGTCTTGTGATGACCCCTTCCCAAATTTTCTGCTTTTAGCCTCTATCAATTGAAGAAGATGATGACTATGGATTTATTGCCACTGAATTGTACACTTAACATGGTTAAAATGGTCAATTTCACTTTACATAGATTTTGTCAAATTAAAATAAGAAAAGAAAAACAAGATAAAATAAACCTTAATTTTTAAAAGAAAAAAAATAGTGCTATTGTTCTTCTGTTCAAATTCCTTCTTTAAAGTACTATGTTATTTTCATTAGCTTTCATGTTTTCTACCAGCCCCATACCATGTAATGTACTTAGTCTATTGTGCCTTAACACAAAATAAATTTATTTTTTAAGATTTATTTATTTCTGCATACAAGAGCTGCATGCGGTATGGGCCAGAGGTGGGCGGGGGGTGGGGTGGGGTGAGAGGATTCACCAAAGACAGTTTGGGAAGTAGAACAGACAGACTGACTGAAGTACAGTGGTAAGGGACGTAGCAGGTGAGTCAGGAGAGGTCTGCTGCCCCATATGGGTCACCTCCTTAGCCAGGGATTGAACTCTTGCTGCAGTGACTACAGATAGCTTCATAGGTTGTGTCTTAACCCCTTTTGCCACCCGATAAGACAGTTATTTTTAGTCAATTCCAATGTTCACTTTAAAATGAGTCTCAGCACGAGTAATCTTTTTTGTTGCTGTTGTTCAAAACATGTGCTCTGTTTGTGTATTTTTGAAAAATCCTCTTTCTTCATGTCACACACACACACACCTCTAGTCAAAATTTCAACTTTTATAACTGTATTTTAAGGGGGAAGACACAATGAAAGAGAACTAGAAAACTGAAAATACAGAAGAGATGTAGTATTATAATTGTCTGACATTTTAAGGGGGCTATATCTACCAATTATAGAAGAAAAAAAACAAAACAAATCAACTTCTCCACTTTTGTAGATTCAGTGGCAGGGACTGCTAATTGAAAAACTTAGAAAAGGAGATTAACAGAAACAAACATTTATTTTGCATTCATATGGAAGAAGCTTCACAGAAAATATATGAAAACTTAAAGAATTCATTAGACCATTCAGTGGCTTACAATTCATTTTAGCAAAGGACAATCAATGATAGAGAAGTGTAGACAAAGCAAGAGAGGTCTGAGTATATGGGAGGGGGTCAATTATAGGAAGTTAAATATATTTGGGAAGCTAATGGAAGATAAGTGTTATTTATTAAGGTAAGGAGATTTAATTCATTGAAGACTCCAGTGATAAAAGCTGTTTGTTTGATTAAGAGTTGCTTGCTTTCCTTTTTCTAGTACTAGAGAAGACTCCTTTATAAATGTAAATTTATGCCCTGCTTTTAGGCAGAAAAGGGGAAAGCAGTGAGTCCCTTCCATGTCAACTGTTTCTCTATTGCCTTCAACTAAAAATAATTGCTAAGCCAAATGGTATTTTGGATCACTTACTCTGATTCCCTTCACTAGTAAGAGGCAGTGTGAAATGACCTATCTTTGTAAAATCTCAGAATAAGCATAGTCTGGCTGTGATCTAAATCTGTTATTAACTATCTGATTTTGATAACCAGTAAAAGAAATGATGAAAATGTGGGGGGTTTGGTGTCTAAAAGTTACTTTTTAACTTACTGCATCTGTCACAGGGTGATTCCCAGGGAAAGGGGAGGTTCCAGGTCCCTGCCTCACCTCAGGACAGATGGAGCTGAGCAGGGAGGAGTGGAGTCTGGAGAGGAGCCTGAGGGCAGAAAGACAGAAGGTGGGAGAGCCAGAAAGGACCTGAGGAGGCATGTGGAGCAGACTCATGTGAAGAACCTGGGCTTGCCTCTCTGCCCTGGCCTTGTACCACGGACTTGGAGAACATGAAAGGGGCACTGGAAACAGACATGGGTGAAAGACCTGTGTGGAAGTTAACAATGGAAGCTTTCACTTTGATTTTGATTTTTCTCTTTTCCTTCCAGATTTGTCTGGCCCTTTCTGCCCCTCTCCCATGGATCCTGACCATAAGGTGATTTAGACTTGTGACGAACTTTTGGCCTCAGTGGCCCTGCTTTGGGCCAATCCTGTCTGGCTGGGCATTTACCCACAAGAGGGATGGGAAACTTTGGGTGGTTGATTTAAAGCTTTATACTTTTTTTTTTTGTCTTTGTTTTACACTAATTGTATTAACGTTCCTTTCCATTAAAGTTCTTACACACTAGAGTATGTTTTGTCTGGAGGCAGTGGATGGCAGAACCTATTTAGAGCTAGTGGATTTGGGGGTTCTGGGGTGCCCCTACTCTGTAACACTTCTCTCTATTCAGTAATTGCCTTTAAATTAAAATCTGCTAGGCAAATTCAACATGATTACTAATTTGTTCAACTTCTATTATAATTAGAGACAATTGCAGTGCATAGTGCTATATTTGATATATATGCTACACTAGACACACAAACATGTGCCAGGCAGGTCTTTGAAATGTTTGCATTTAAGGGGGTCTTATGAATGACAAGAATCAAATTCTGAATTATTAAATACAGAAAGAGAAGGATGGAATTTCCCTTATTCTCTGACATCCTTAGCTGAGAGAATTATCTAATTAAATGATAAGTCTACATTCTTCCACCCCCCAACTTTAGTAACTTCCATTTTAATTTCTGTCTCTAGGAATGTGACTATTTCAGTGATCTCATCATATATATGTACATAATTACACATACATATATTTGCTAATAAATTATACAACATATAGCTGTTAATAAATTATATATGTATAATATATATTTAGTAATGTGAATATGACTATTCCAGTCACTTTGTCACAAATATGTGTATGTACATATGTGTGTATATGTATGCATACATGTATATGTTAATAAATTATATATAATAAATTAAATAGAGATGAAGAACCATATCAATGGATGATAGATAGACATGTATTTTTCTGGGTAAATGTGCTCACAGAACTTATCAGAATTTTCTACAGTATTCAAGACAACTAAATAATCACTAAATATTGAAATATGGTGTTTAGTTTGAGAAAATAGTAAATCTGTGTTTACAGAGTGATCATGGAATACATCTACTAATTCTTTTAGGTTATGGGAAGTAGACAACTTTCCCAATTGTAATTATTTTTTTTTTAATTTTTTTTTTAATAGAGGCATGTTTTATTTTATTTATTTGTTTGTTTGTTTGTTTTGTTTATACATGCACTGGGTACAGTCAGAAGAGCGGGAGGGTGAGAGAATTCACCAGAGCCAGAGCGGGGAGCAGAGCAGGCAGAAGGACCGAGGTACACTGCTGAGGGGAGCAGCGGGCGGCAGGAGAAGTCTGCGCGCCATGCGGGACCCTCCTTCAGTGGCCGGGGAGCAGCCGGGGATCAAACCGGCGCCGCAGAGGCCGCGGGCAGCTTCGCAACCCAGCGCTCAACCGCTGCGCCACCGGGGAGGCCCCCCAATTGTAATTAGATAGGAACATAATGTGAAAAGACAATTCTTTTGGGGGGTCATTTTTATTTAGATAAATAAATTCTAGAGGAAAAAATGATTCCCCCTTCACTGAAGCACTTTTCTAAGCAGCTTTTGAGAAATAGATTTGTGTTTTTACCATTGTTTCCATTGTCTATATTAATATCTCCAATAAGAAAGATATTTCTGAGAATAATGACAAGGGACTTATGAAACTGAATAGCTTGATATTGTTCTTTGAAAATGTTTATCATTGCTTAGGTAGCATCTTGTCACCGAATATGGTGACACAGCAACAAGTTGAAAAAGGAAGTTCTTAGTCCTAGGGCTAAGTCAATACCCTGATGATACTCTGATGCCATCTGTTAAGCACAAAACTTGTTAAAGAATATATTATCATGGAAGAAAGTGGAAAACACAATCAGAGATTTAAATATTAAAACTACTGCAGTATTTCTGTTTTTAAAAAGATTTATTTATTTATGCATACAAGAACTGGGGTACAAGTCACAGGTATGGGCAGTGAGAGGAGTCACCAGAGACAGAGCAGGGAATAGAACAGGAGTATTGACTGAAATACACTGCTGAGGTGAGCAGTGGGTAAGACAGGAGAGGTTTGTTGCGCCATGTAAGTCACCTCCCTGGCTGGGGATCAAACTCGTGCTGCAGTGGCTTTAGATAGTTTCATGATGCTGTGTCTTAATCCCTTGAGCCACCAGGGAGGCCCCTACAACTGCTGTATTTCTAAGATCATAAAAGCATGCTGTTTGTCTCTATGCTACTTGCTGACATTAAATTCACTATTGCATAAATTACTTAGGGAAGGAGAAACTACTTCATCTGCATTTAAATAATTATCTCTTAGGCAGCATGTATTTTTGTAAAAAGTACAGTGTATTTATAGTGATTTAACTGAATTTTATAATCAGGAAATTGAAAACATTTATTGCTTTTCACATGTATTTATTTTCTTAACATTTTGCTCGCTGCTGTCATTAGTTCGATATGCCAGAATTTATTTAGCTTAGGAAGATACAATCACTTTATGATATCTAAGAATCATTTGTGCTAACATAGTTTACCAGGAAAGAGCTTATTTGTGAAGGATAAGACTCCTCCAAGATGTTCAAAACAGAAGTTCCCAAGGCATGTTACCTTGGCATGTGTATTATTCTGTGCTAAGTTCAACTGAGGTCCTGCAGTTTCAGGAGAAATTTTTAATGCTCTCGTAACTGCATAGCAGTAAGAAAATTGGAGCATTATCCAGAATTTGGATTTTTATTGGAAATATTCTTTTGGAGAAACCTATCTATTGGAGAAACCTATTGGTTTAATTTTAAACCAATTAAAACATGTAATTGCAGAACATCTTCTCTTCATTATATGAGTCACCCTCTAAGTGCCTCCCCTCTTCACTCTTAAGGAGGCCCAGGCTCCTATTCCTTTCTTTAGCTATGTTTATGTACCTGATTTTTTTAACCCCATTTACTTAAAATTTATATCCATATAGATTTTCAATATTTATATGGTTATTATTTTTTTTTCTTTTCTCCTACTACTCTGTTGGATGCTAATTTAATAACTTGACCAATCTAAGGAGACCCAAATTAATTGTGGCAAACTTACTCTCTACCCCATAACCCCTATAAATTTTTCAAATGTAAAATATTTCTACTTTCCTAACTACAATAATGTCGATAAAGCAATGATAACAATAAGTGTAACAGTAATAGTAGCTAATTTCTATTGGTATTTCTAACTTCCAGGCACTCTTCTAAGTTCTGGTATACCCTTTTTACTGATGCCAACTGAAGTAAAGATTAAATGACTTACCTAAAATCATGGAACTAGCAAATGAAGATTAATTACTAAAACCTGAGTACTCAAATTTCAGAGTACAAGCTGTCAGCAGGGAAAAAATTTCTAAAAAAGACCATATTTTCTTCTTAAAACTATCCTCCTAATAAGTCCTCCATGGAATAACATTTCCCAAAGGTTTATAATGGCGATATCAGTCAATAGACTTTAACCTGGTCTTCTTTTGTTTTCAAGCTTGTTAATTTGTTATTTAACAAATAGCTGGTGTATCACCTCCTGAATTGAACGTTATAATATAAATCCTATGATATAATATATTATATACATCAATGATACATATAAGCATTGGAAAATACTAATTTTTGACAAGAAAATACACCTGTAATTGCTACAAATATGTGCACTCTGCAAATAAATGATGCAATTTCTATGGCTTCACATTTGAAGATAATTGTTTGGGACAGATATTATATATATATACAAATATATATTTGTTAATAAACCCACCATACATAAAATAAAAAGCAATATGGGACAATAAAAAAATCTGCATTCTAATAGATTAAACTATTGTTTCAAGAGACAAAAAATAAGAGATAAATCTATGCTTTAAGATATTATGAGTTAATTTAGTAATTTTTAAATATTCATAGTGTTTATTAGTATATACTATAATTCATTTATTTTATTAATTTTATTATTTTAATATTACTTTTTATGTTTACATCATTGTTCATTTTTAAACAATATTTGCTTCCCCACATGCCCTCAGGTGTAGTCCCCATAGAGTTTCCTTCACCAATGCACCTGGGCACCATCACCTCAGTCCCCTGTGCTCCTCCCTCCCTCCCTTTGATCCCTCTCCCTCCTCCTCCCCTGCAGGATGTCTCTGGTTTATAATTGTCTGTTTTTGCTTTGTTGTGTTTTGTACTGTTATTTTTTTACACTGCTGTCTTATTTTTTCCCCTATATTCCTGCTATAAGTGAAACAATCTGATATTTTTCTTTTTCCTTCTGGCTTATTTCACTGAGATAATTCCTTCTAGTTCCATCCACATTGCTGGGAATGGCATGAGTTTATCTTTTTTTGATTGCTGAATACAATTCCATTGTGTATATATGCCACATCTTCTTGATCCAGTCATCTATTTTGGGGGATTTGGGTTGTTTCCAGGTTTTACCTATGGTAAATAGTGCTGCAATAAACATAGGTGTACATGTGTTCTTTTGAATCAATGTTTTTGTGTCCTTTGGGTAGATCCCTAGTAGTGGAATTGCCAGGTCATACTGTAGCTCCATTTTTAGTAGACTGAAAAACCTCCAGACAGCTTTCCACAGTGGTTGGACCAGTTTGCACTCCTACCAGCAATGTAGGCGAGTTCTTTTTTCACCACATCCTCGACAACATTTGTCGTTGTTTGTTTTCTTGATATGTGCCATTCTTACAGGTATAAGGTGGTATCTCAATGTGGTTTTAATTTGCATTTCCCTGATTATAAGGAATGTAAAACATTTTTTCATATGCCTGTTGGCCATTTGCATTTCCTATTTGGAGAAATGTCTTTTAAGTTCTTCTGCCCATTTCTTGGCTGGATTGTTTATTTTGTTAATGTTGAGTCCTGTGAGTTCTTTGTATATCTTCGTGATCAGACCTATCAGCTGATTGGAGTGCAAAGATTTTTTTTTCCCAATCAGTGGGGTGTCTGTCTGTTTTGGTTAATGTCTCTTTTGCTTTTGCTTTTCAGTTTGATGTAATCCCAGGTGTTTATCTTTTCCTTGACTTTCTTTGCTTTGGATAAATGAGTTTTTAAAGATGTTATTGTGTTGTATGTCTTATAGTGTTTTACCTATATTTTCTTCTATATATTTTATGGTTTCAGGTCTTCTGTTCAGTTCCTTTATCCATTTTGAGTTGATTTTTGTTCACAGTGAAAGGTAGTGGCCTAGTTTCTTTTTTTTTTTTTGCATGTGGTGGTCCAATTTTCCCAGCACCATTTATTGAACAAATTGTCCATATTCCATGCATATTTTTTGCTCCTTTGTCAAAGATCAGTTGTCCATATAAGTGTGGTTTTATTTCTGGGCTCTCTATTCAGTTCCATTTATCTGTATGTCTGTTTTTGTTCCAATACCAAACTGTTTTAATAATTATGGCTTTGTAGTATAGCTTGAAGTTTGGAAATATGATACCTCCTTTCTCCTTTGTTTTCATCAGTAGGTCTTTGGCTATTTGTGTTTTTTTTTTTGTGGTTCCATATGAATTTCATCAGTATTTGTTCTATCTTTGAGGAATGTCATAGATTTTTATTGGAATAGCATTGAATCTGTATATTTCTTTTGAAAGGATGGACATTTTAATTATTATTATTTTGTGTGTGTGTGTGGGACCCTTGCCGGTGGCTGGGGAACAAACCGGCACTGCAGAGGCAGGTGGGCAGCCTCGCAGCCCAGTGCTCAACCGCTGCACCACCAGGGGAGGCCTGACATTTTAATAATGTTAATTCTTCCAATCCATGAACAGGGGATGCATTTCCATTTCTTTGTATCTTCTTCTATTTCTTTTAACAGTGTTTTATAATTTTCTTTGTATAGGTCTTTCACCTCTTTTGTGAGATTTATTCTCAAGTATTTGATTTTTTTGTTTGTTTGTTTCAGTTATAAAGGGGATGGTATTCTTGATTTCTTCTTCTTCAAATTGATAGTTTGTGTATAGAAAGGCTACTGATTTTTGAGTGTTGATTTTGTATCCTGTGATTTTACTGAACTGGTTGATTATTTTGAGTAGTTTTTCTGTGGAGTTTTTAGGGTTCTCTATGTATATTAAGATGCTGTCTGCAAACAGTGGTAGTTTTACTTCTTCTTCCCTATCTGGTTTCCTTGTATGCCTTTCTCTTGTCGTATTGCCCTGTCTAGGACTTCCAATATTATATTGAAGAGCAGTGGTTGGCGAGGAAATCCTTGTCTTATTCCTGATCTTATAGGAAGGACTTCAGCTTTTTGCCATTGAGAATAATGTTGGTGGTGGGTTTGTGGTATATGGCTTTTATCATGTTAATGTATGTTCCTTCTATCCCGAGAATTTCAAGGGCCTTCATCATAAATGGATGTTGGATTTTGTCAAATGCTTTCTCAGCATCTACTGATATGATCATATGGTTTTTATTTTACTTTTAATTGATATGTTGGATTACACTGATTGATTTTTGTATGTTGAACCATCCTTGTACCCCTGGGATGAATCCCACTTGATTGTGGTGTATTATCCATTTGATACTTTGTTGGATTCTGTTGACAAGGATTTTGTTGAGGATTTTTTAGGGAGATTGGCCTGTAATTATTTTTTTTGTGTGTGTGTGTGTGTGCTGTCTTTGTTTGGCTTTGGTATTAGTGTAATGTTGGCTTCATAGAATGTATTTGGTAGTATTCCTTCTTTTACAATTTTTTTGAAAGGGTTTGTGTAGAATAGGCACTAATTCACTCCTGAACATTTGGTAGAATTCATTTGTGAAGCCATCTTGACCTGGGCTTTTGGTTTTGGGGAATGCTCTGATTACTGCCACAATTTCCCTGCTTGTAATTGGTCTTTTTAGGTGTTCTATTTCTTCTTTGTCCAGCTCTGGATGATTATATCATTCTAGGAATTTGTCCATCTCTTCCAGGTTGTTGAATTTGTTTGCATATAAGTGTTCATAATAATCTCTGATTATTCTTTTGATTTCTACTGTGTCTGTTGTAATTTCTCCTCTTTCACTTATAATCCTATTTATGTATTTTCTCCCATTTATTCTTTGTGAGCCTGGCTAGAGATTTGTTTATTTTGATAATTTTTTCAAAGAACAAACTTTTGGTTTCATTGATACTTTGGATTTTTTTTTTCTTTCTATTTTGTTTACTTCTACTTTGAGTCTTATTATTTCCTTTCTTCTACTGGCTTTAGGGATTTTTTTGTTGTTCTTTTTCTAGCTCTTTGAGATGTGAGATTAGGTTGTTTCTTTGAGTTCTTTTTTGTTTCTTGATGTGAGCCTGTATTGCTATGTATTTTCCTCCTATTACTGCTTTTACTGCATCCCATACATTCTGAAAAGTGGTGTCCTCTTTGTCATTCAACTCAAAGTATTCTTTTTTTTTTTTTTGATCTCTTCATTAGTCCAGTGGTCTTCCAGTAGTATGGATTTTAATCTCCATGAAGTAGGAGGGTTCCTTGTTTTCTTTCTTTTTTTTTTTTCTAGTTTGATGCCTTTATGATTGGAGAAGATAGTTGGAATGATTTTGATCTTCATGTATCTATTGATGTTTGTTTTGTGGTCCAGTATGTGATCAATTCTAGAGAATGATCTGTGTGTGCTTGATAAAAATGTGTGTTCAGATTTTTTTGGGTGCAGTGTCCTATAGATGTCTGTTAAGTCCATGACTTCTGCATCTTTATTTAGGGCTCTAATGTCTTTATTATTTGCCTTATTGATCTGTCTGTTCGTGATAGTGGAGTGTTGAAGTATCCCACTATATATGTATTTTCTTTAATGTCAATTTTCAGAGCTGATAATAACTGTTTAATATATTTTGATGCTCCTTCATTTGGTGAGTATATATTGATGAATGTTGTACCCTTCCTGGTGTATTGTCCCTTGATCATAATATAGTGTCCCTATATGTCTCTTTTTACTTTTTTTAATTGGAAGTCTATTTCATCTGGTCAAAGTATAGCTTTTCCTGCCTTCTTTTTTGGTCCATTTGCTTGTAGAATTGTTTTCCAACTTTTTACTTTCAGTCTGTATTTATCTTTTGTGGTTGAATGTGTTTCCTATATATAGCAGAAGGATGGATTTTTTTTTCTCTTTTTTTTTAATTTAAATAATAAATTTTATTTTTATATTCCCCCATACAATTGCAAACACCCCATTCTGACCCCAATCCCTCCCCTCCCACCCCCCAACCCCAAAAAGTGTCTCTGGTTCATAGTTTTTTGTTGATTTTGATTTTCACTTTCTTATATTCATTTTCCTGGTCCCTTATTTAAGTTTTCTAGATTCCTGCTATGAGTGAGACCATCCGGTATTTTTCTTTTTATTTTTGGCTTATTTCGCTGAGCATGATCCCTTCCAACGCCATCCATGTTGCTGCAAATTGCATGTGTTTATCTTTTTTGAATGCTGAGTAATATTCCATGGTATATATGGACCACATCTTCTTGATCCATTCATCTATTTTTGGGCATTTGGGCTGTTTCCAAAGCTTAGCTATTGTAAATAGTGCTGCTATAAACATAGGGGTGCAGGTGTTCTTTGGAATTGATGTTTCTGTGTCCTTTGGGTAAATACCTAGGAGTGGAATTGCTGGATCATATGGAAGCTCTATGTTTAGTAGATCCAGAAATCTCCACACAGCTCTCCATAGTGGTTGGATCAGTTTGCACTCCCACCAACAGTGCAGGAGAGTTCCTTTTTCTCCACACCCTCGCCAACATTTGTTGTTGCTAGTTTTTTTAATATGTGCCATTCTCACTGGTGTGAGATGGTATCTCATGGTAGTTTTGATTTGCATTTCCCTGATTACAAGTGATGTTGAACATTTTTTCATATGTCTGTTGGCCATTTGCATTTCCTCTTCAGAGAAGTTTCTTTTCAGCTCTTCTGCCCATTTTTTGACTGGATTATTTTCTTTGTTGTTGCTGAGTCTCATCAGCTCTTTGCAGATTTTTGTGATCAGTCCTTTATCATTAGTGTTGGGTGCACAAATGTTCTCCCAGTTGGTGGGGTTTCTCTTTGTTTTTGTTATTGTCTCTTTTGCTGTGCAGAAGCTCTTTAATTTGATGTAGTCCCAGCTGTTTATCTTTGCCTTCACTATCACTGCTTTGGGTGATATGTCTGTAAAGATGTCTTTGATGTGCAAATCCAGTAGTGTTTCGCCTATATTTCCTTCTATGTATTTTATGGTTTCAGGTCTTATGTCTAGTTCTTTAATCCATTTTGAGTTGATTTTTGTGTATCTTGTGAGGTAGTGGTCAAGTTTCATTCTTTTGCATGTAGCGACCCAGTTTTCCCAGCACCATTTATTGAACAAACTTTCTTTGCTCCAATGCATAGTCTTTGCTCCTTTGTCAAAGATTAGTTGACCATAAATCTGTGGGTTTATTTCTGGATTTTCTATTCGATTCCATTGGTCTGTATGTCTGTTCTTGTTCCAATACCATGCAGTTTTGATGATTATGGCTTTTTAGTATAGTTTGAAGTCTGGGAGTATGATGCCTCCATTTCCTTCTTTTTTTTTCAGTAGAGCTTTGGCTATTTGGGGTTTTTGGTGATTCCATATGAATTTCATCAATAATTGTTCTATTTCTTTGAAGAATGACACTGAAATTTTGATTGGAATAGCATTGAATCTGTAGATTGCTTTTGGTAGGATGGCCATTTTAATAATGTTTATTCTTCCAATCCATGAGCAGGGGATGTCTTTCCATTTCTTTGTGTCTTCTTCTATTTCTTTTAACAGTGTTTTATAGTTTTCTTTGTATAGGTCCTTTACCTCTTTTGTTAGATTTATTCCCAAATATTTGATTTTTTTTGTTTCGATAATAAAAGGGGTGGTTTTTTTGATTGCTTCTTCTTCAGATTTATTGTTTGTGGATAGGAAGGCTACTGACTTTTGCGTGTTGATTTTGTATCCTGCCACTTTACTGAATTGATTGATGAGTTGAATTAGTTTTTCTGTGGAGATTTTGGGGTCTCTATGTATATTATCATATCATCTGCAAATAGTGATAGTTTTGTAACAGGGTGGTCCCCAGGAAAGGGGGAGGTTCCCTGCCCCACCCAAGGGAGGGTGGAGCTGAGCAGGAAGAGGAGAAACGGAAGAAGAGACTGAGGAAGGAAGCAAGATGGAGCCAGAAGGAGACCTGGAGGAGGCGCATGGAGCCTAGAGACACGTGAAGAAACTGCGCTTGTCTTTTGGTCGTGGACGGGGTGACACAGATGTGGGTGAGACCCATGGGGAGGTGACCATGGCAGTTTTTATTTTGATGTTGATTTTGCTCTTTCCTTCCGGGCTTGTCCAGTTGTTTGTGACCCTTTTTTGTGGGTCCCCACTGGAAGATGCTTTAGACTTGCAGCAGGCTTTGGGGCCTTGTTCTGGGCCGATCCCATTTGGATGGAGTTTTACCCACGAGGGGATGGGTAACTTTGGGTGCTTCATTTAGAAACTAGACTCTTTGCCTTACCTGTATTGTTTCCTAGTTTTATTAAAGTTCCTTCCCATTAAAGTCTCCTATGTTTTGTGTTGATGCGGCGGATGGCAGAACCCATTTAGAATAGGCAGGTTTGCGGGGTTTGGGCTGCCCCTCTCCCTGTCCTACAACAGATTTGGCGCCCAACGTGATTTAGGACAGAGCCATCCGTGGTTAGCCCCAAAAAGAGTCTCCGGTTATGAGAAAAACAAAAAGTTATGGTTTGATTGTCAACATTGTGCTACTGAACTAAGCCGGTGCCTTCATAGAGATTGAATATTGTTGTTTCTGTTAATTTTCTGATATTTATGGCAAAGCTTCCCAGAAATCTAAATTCAAGTACAAATTTGGTAGCCTGTCATTTGACTGATGCAAGGAAATTTTGTGGAACCTCAGTAGAGCTCCTGAGACACTCCACAAAGTTTCTCCTTTTCCTCCTGGGAAGGCATTAATTACATGAATTTGTTCTATTTGGCTTTTACCTAATGAAGTAAAACTGGAAGGGAAGCATTGTCACTTGGGAAAATGGTAAAACTTTGGTATGTACAAAATGTTAACAGTAGTATTTGGTATGTATGTAAATTATCAATGGTGATTGTCATCTTGTAATATTGTATAATTCAATTGTTTCACATCTACAAATATTGTTTCTGGAAATATAGGGAGAAAAGGTCTCAACAGATTCCTATTGATGGAACTGTTGAGAGTAAAAAAACTTTCCTACAAAGGACTAAATAGACCTGGAAATACACCTGACATTTACTAAGGTTTCTTTGACATAATACTGGAAATTTTTTTATGCATTTTGTCCTGAATCCACAAAGTTTTGTTTTGTTTTGTTTTGAGTAACCAGGATCTGCAGCAATTTTTTTCCAGCAAAGCTAACTTGTCACATTTTCTCTCCCCTTGATACCAACACGGCATACAAATAGTGGTAGTAATTTTGCTACTTATCTTAGAGTCTGTTTTTGCATAACTTACATAGGGATTTTGCCTGTTTTAACAAAAAAATTGGACGTGAGTTTGATTGTGTGGCTTTGTGTGGAGTTCTTCCAAAAAGTTGAAAAAGAGCTGAACCAAGAAGAGGAGAACCTGTTTGCCTTGTTTGTAGGGTTCCAGAGACCTCCAAAAAAGGTAAGGAAGCTTGCCTCCATTGGCAGGACTGGACAACCCCGGCCAACGAAAATGCCCTGGTACCCTCGAGAAGAGGAAAGCCCAGGTGGAGTCTGATGAGACCAACTTTATACCTGAAGCCTACGTCGACCGGATGCCAACGGTTCGCTCTGATCCTGTATGGAGTATTTCAACAAAGCCAGCTAAAAAATTGCTGTTAGTTATTTTCTGCCCTGTAATTTTATGCAAAAAGAAAAAATGGTTTAAAAGTAAATTTAATTTGCAAACTTTTGCTATGCTGTTAAAAAGTTTGGGATCAAGGTTGAAAAAATTCATTTTTGCATAAGTTGAACCAATTTTAAAATTTTTTTCCCTGTAATTTTAATATATTTGCTGTCTTGTTTTAGCCAATGCTCCAGATTTTTTTTATTTTGGCTTGGATAATGGACTATTTTCAAGTAATAAAAAACTGTCATACTGGACATTCATGGACAATGCTGCTGACTAATTGTTTCTTCTCTTACACACATTGTAACCCAAAAAAAAAAAAAAACTGTCTCCTAAGATTACACCATGAGATTGTGCCACCATAGATATGGTGGAATAAAAATTAAAAGGGGGGATTGTAACAGGGTGGTCCCCAGGAAAGGGGGAGGTTCCCTGCCCCACCCAAGGGAAGGTGGAGCTGAGCAGGAAGAGGAGAAGCGGAAGAAGAGACTGAGGAAGGAAGCAAGATGGAGCCAGAAGGAGACCTGGAGGAGGCGCATGGAGCCTAGAGACACGTGAAGAAACTGCGCTTGTCTTTTGGTCGTGGACGGGGTGACACAGATGTGGGTGAGACCCGTGGGGAGGTGACCATGGCAGTTTTTATTTTGATGTTGATTTTGCTCTTTCCTTCCGGGCTTGTCCGGTTGTTTGTGACCCTTTTTTGTGGGTCCCCACTGGAAGATGCTTTAGACTTGCAGCAGGCTTTGGGGCCTTGTTCTGGGCCGATCCCATTTGGATGGAGTTTTACCCACGAGGGGATGGGTAACTTTGGGTGCTTCATTTAGAAACTAGACTCTTTGCCTTACCTGTATTGTTTCCTAGTTTTATTAAAGTTCCTTCCCATTAAAGTCTCCTATGTTTTGTGTTGATGCGGCGGATGGCAGAACCCATTTAGAATAGGCAGGTTTGCGGGGTTTGGGCTGCCCCTCTCCCTGTCCTATAACAGATTGACTTCTTCTTTTCCTATTTGGATTCCTTGTATGTCTTTCTCTTGTCTTATTGCTCTGGCTAGGACTTCCAGTATTATATTGAAAAGCAGTGGTGAGAGTGGACATCCTTGTCTTGTTCCAGATCTTAATGGAATTGCTTTCAGCTTTTCACCATTGAGAATGATACTGGCTGTTGGCTTGTCATAGATGGCCCTTATGATGTTGAGGTATGTTCCTTGTATCCCAAGAATTTCAAGGGCTTTTTTCATGAATGGGTGTTGCACTTTGTCGAAAGCTTTCTCAGCATCTATTGATATTATCATATGGTTTTTATATTTCTTTTTGTTGATGTGTTGGATAATGTTGATTGATTTTCGGATGTTAAACCATTCTTGTGTCCCTGGAATGAATCCAACTTGGTCGTGGTGAATTATCTTATGGATACATTGTTGGATTCTGATAGCTAAAATTTTATTGAGGATTTTTGCATCAGTGTTCATTAGGGAGATTGGCCTGTAGATTTCCTTTTTTGTGTTGTCCTTGTTCGGTTTTGGTATTAGTGTAATGTTGGCTTCATAGAACGTGTTTGGTATTGTCCCTTCCTTCTCAATTTTTTGGAAGAGTTTGTGAAGGATAGGCACTAATTCGTCTCTGAATGTTTGGTAGAATTCATTTGTAAATCCATCAGGTCCTGGGCTTTTGTTTTTGGGGAGGTTTTTGATTACCATTTCAATTTCGCTAATTGTAATTGGTCTGTTTAGGTGTTCTATTTCTTCTTTATCTAGCTTTGGGTGATTGTAGAGTTGTAGGAATTTGTCCATCTCCTCTAGATTGTTGAACTTGTTTCCATATAACTGTTCATAGTAGTTACTGATTATTCTTTTGATTTCTGCTGTGTCCATTGTGATTTCTCCTCTTTCATTTATGATCCTGTTTATTTGTGCTTTCTCCCTTTTTTCCTTTGTGAGCCTGGCTAGGGGTTGGTCTATTTTATTGATTTTTTCAAAGAACCAGCTCTTGGTTTCATTGATCTTTTGGATTGTTTTTTCACTTTCAATTTCATTTATTTCTGCTTTGGTTTTTATTATTTCTTTTCTTCTACTGGTTTTGGGGTTTTTTTGTTGTTCTTTTTCTAGATCTTTGAGCTTCGAGATTAGGTTGTTTCTTTGAGTTATTTCTTGTTTTTTGATGTGAGCTTCTATTGCTATATATTTTCCTCTTATTACTGCTTTTGCTGCATCCCATACATTTAGGATATTGGTGTCCTCCTTGTCATTCAATTCAAAGAATTTTTTAATTTCTTCTTTGATCTCCTCGTTAGTCCAGTGGTCTTCTAGTAGTGTAGTTTTTAATCTCCATGAGGTAGGATAGTTCCTTGCCTTCTTTTTATGGTTTATTTCTAGTTTGATGCCTTCGTGGTCAGAAAAGATGGTTGGTATGATTTCAATCTTGGTGTATCTGTTGATGTTTGTCTTGTGCCCCAGTATGTGATCGATCCTGGCGAATGATCCATGTGCGCTTGAGAAAAATGTGTACTCCATTTTTTTTTGGGTTTAGTGTTCTATAGATGTCTGTTAAGCCCAAATG
Source organism: Talpa occidentalis (assembly GCF_014898055.3). Lineage (NCBI taxonomy): Eukaryota > Metazoa > Chordata > Mammalia > Eulipotyphla > Talpidae > Talpa > Talpa occidentalis. The sequence continues at coordinate 70,388,194 of NW_026555331.1, forward strand.
CTCTAGGTCCTTATTTAGAGCTTTAGTTTCTTTACTTATTTTTTGTCTTGTTGATCTATCCATTGTTGATAGTGGTGTGTTGAAGTCTCCCACTACGTATGTGTTTTCTCTGATGTCTGTTTTCAGAGAGGACAACAGTTGTCTGATATATTTTGGTGCTCCTTCATTTGGTGAGTATATGTTAATGAGTGTTATTTCTTCTTGAAGTATTGTCCCCTTGGTCATAATGTAGTGACCATTGGGGTCTCTTTTTATTTTTTTGAGTTTGAAGTCTGTTTTATCTGATATAAGTATAGCTGTTCCTGCTTTCTTTTTTGGTCCATTTGCTTGTAGGATTGTTTTCCATCCTTTAACTTTGAGCCTATTTTTATCTTTTGTAGCTAAATGTGTTTCCTGGAGACAGCAAAAGGTTGGGTTTTGTTTCTTAATCCAGGCTGCAACTCTGTGTCTTTTTATTGAAGAGTTTAGTCCATTGACATTTAGAGTTAGTATTGATATGTTAGCATCTGTATTTGCCATTGTGTTTGTCTTTCCTTTGATTTTATTTATTTATTCTTTTAATAACTTTTTTTTTTCAATCCAACGTTCTACTCTGGATTTGCCATTTTGTTTGTCTTTTATTTATTTATTTATTTATTCATGTATGTATGTATGTATGTATTTATTTATACATGCAAGCACTGGGTATAGTCAGAAGCGCGGGAGGGTGAGAGAATTCACCAGAGCCAGAGCGGGGAGCAGAGCAGGCAGAAGGACCGAAGTACACTGCTGAGGGGAGCAGCAGGAGGCAGGAGAGGTCTGCACACCATGTGGGACCCTCCTCGGGTGGCCGCGGAGCAGCCGGGTGTTTGTCTTTTTTTGTGATTTTATTCCTTTCTTTGTTCTGTTCTTCTTGATCATCCCTCTGTTGGGTTTGGCTTTAGGACTTCTTGTAGAATTTTTTGGAGTGGATTTTAGTTGTAATGAATTTCTGGAGTTTCTGTTTGTCAGAGAAGGCCCATATTTTTTCTTCATAGAGGAAGGAGAACTTTGCAGGGTAAAGTATTATTGGTTGGCATTTGCTGTTTTGAAGTTTGTTGACTATGTTACTCCATTCTCTTCTTGCCTGTACTGTTTCTTTGGAGAAGTCTGAGGTGAACCTGATTGATTTCCCCTTATAAGTTATTTGTTTCTTCCCCTTTGCCAGTTTCATTATTTTTTCTTTGTCTTAGACACTTGCAAGCTTTACTATTATGTGTCTTGCTGTAGTTTTCTTTTCATTGTGGTAATTGGGTGTTCTTCTTGCTTCTTGTATGTCTATATTCATTTCTTTTTTCATGGTTGGGAAGTTTTTGTCAATAATCTCCTTGAATAATTTCTTAGATCCTTTGTCTCTCTCCTCACCTTTTGCAATGCCTATAACTCTTATAGTTCCTCTCTTCATGGAGTCTGATAATTGTCTAAAGGTATTCTCATTCTTCTTCCTTTGCACTGCTCTCTCTTTTTTTTCTCTTTTTATTCTTTTTATTTCTGTATCTTCAAGAGTACTGATCCATTCTTCCATTTCCTCATAATGTTTTCAATGCTTTTCCAAGAGCTCTTTGTCTCCTCCAGTAATGATCTTTTAGTCCCCTCCTTTTCCTTTATTTCCTTTCTTAAGGTCTCATTTTAGTTCTTCAGTTCATTGATTATTTGTCTCATCTCATTATACTTTTTAATCATGATTATTAATTCTCTGTCTGACAGGGAGAGAAGTTCTTCCATGTCATTGTTGAGCTCTGGTGACTGATTTTCTTTTTGTGGTGTGTCCTTCTCCTATGGACTTGCTGTTATTTGTATTTTTCCTTCTTCCTGCTATTTGCTTTCTAATTTGTTCTATGTGTTGTGGCATTGTGCCACTGGTGTTGGTGGGCATCTCTTTGGATTGTTCCTTCAGGGGTGTTGGTATTTGTTTACCAGACTGAAACCAGCACTGGTAGGCCAAAACTCCACCAGGGTGTTGATGCTGTGTTGGCTGTGTTGTTGTGTACTATCTCTTACAGTTCTCTCTCTCAGTATTTACTTAATTCCAGCAGGGAATCAGTCAGTTGGTGATTTTCCTCTGGCCACTAGGTGGTGCTAGAGTCCTGTACCTGCCAACCTTTGCTTTTCTCCTGTAGATCTCTGAGAAACAGAGCAGGGGGGGGGGGAGGGGAGCACCTTGACTCAGGGGCTATTGCTCATGCTGGGTGCTGTTGTCTGCCCAGTGTTTACCTGGTACTGTGCCCCCGTGGCTGTGTGGATCCTGTGCTCTGAATTCTGCATTCTAAGTCCCAATCTCAGGATCTCCGATCCAAAATGATGTCTGTTCCCCTGTGCAGTGCCCATTGTTATAGTACATTCCATGCCCTGAATCCTGTGCCTAGCTTTCAGTTCCAGAATGGGGTCTTGTTCCATTCCTTGTTTCCCTTCTTACCCCTGTTTGCATGCCCCCCTTCCCCCTCAGAGCCTGAGGGTGGTTTTGGAAACCCTGGCTTCCAACTATTAGGGAGTTAGTGATTTTGTTCTGATCACTAGGTGGCACCAGAGATCTTTCCTAGTATCCTTCCAGAGCTGTGCTTTTTCCCGGGGAGGGTCTCTGGGGAACTGAGTGGGGGTGTCGTGGAATGGTTCAACGGTGTGGGGGTGCTGTGTCTGCCCTGTGCCGTACATTTTGGGGGTCCTACACCCCAAATTCATGCCCCAGGTCTCAGTTCTGAAACCCTCAGATCAAGGACATGGACGGTATCCCAGTTCAGTGTCCGCAGAAATGGCACCTTTTGCACTGGCTCCCTTGCCCAAGCGCCTGGTTTTTGATTACTCAGTGAGGGTCATTCACCTCAGTGATGGTTTCCAGGTTCCCACGTGTCTCCCCGCAAACCTGGGTCGCAGGCACAGGGATCTGGGCAGCTGAGACCCGCGAATGATTTTTGAGCGTGCAGGTGTGCTTTTCTGCTTACAGGCTGGCCTTGGGCTATTTGCAGGTATCACCACAGAGTCCTTATCTTCCTCTAATGGTGCCCAGAGCCATTTGCTCACCTCCATGGTGATTCCCGCACAGTTCTCCACAATTCCTGTTTGTGGGGTGCAGTGCTTGCAATTATTCCTTTCCACTCCTTGTCCAGCTTGGTCTGTAGTTTGTTCTCATTGATGTTGTTATTGTTTTTTTTTTTTTTCCTTTCTGTTGGTCGGAGTGAGATGGCTTGTGGGTGGGGGAGGGTAGCAGGGTTCTGAGCTTTCCTCTCTTCATCCTCTTTTATGGCAACTTTCCTCTTTGGGCAGTTTGCCAGAGTCACCTGTTTATTTTCCATGTCTTGGTTTTCACAGGGACCTGCCACTTTTCCTCACTATTAACTTTTTTTTTTTTTTAATGGGAGGACTTACTCGCTGTGTTTCCCTGCTACCATGTTGATTACCTGCGTCCAATGATTCATTTATTTAAAAACTTTTCTTACTCTGTATTAATCACTCTGTGTGGTACTGAAGATATAAAGACAAACTTACTTCTGCACTATGAAGTTAATAGACATTTTGATAGCATATGATCAGTGCTATTATAGAGACATAAGTAAAAGAAAATATGTAAGGACAGCATTAGCCAAGCATAGAGATGAATGGGGAATGTGTTAGAAAATGATTCCTGTACCCAGTGATCTTGAGATTGGAATAATAAGTTGGCCAGTCATGAAATATAAGCAAGGTAATTCCACATACAGATTGTTGAATAAATAAACTAATGTATAAAGGCAAGGAAGTAAAAAACATCATGACATTTTATGATGAAGTAAATGGATTAGCAAAATTATCAATTATTCACTTAAAATAATGATATGATAATACAAATTTGGTATAAAACATCTTACAAATTTCTGTGAAAAAATTTAAAAAATGAAAATCGTTTTCCTCCAATAATTTCCAGGGTAGTTGAATAAAAACATATGCACAAAGATAAAGAGGTTTTAATCATAATAATAATAATAATAATTTATTGATATTTATAGTGCTTTTAGAGAATGCCAAGAATTTTTGGAATATGCTCTGAACTACATGGACTCCATTATCTTGAAAAGCCACACAGAGATTTCTAGGTGAATTTGTTGGGTCAACAATTGATGCCTAACAAAGAAACAGGAGACGATCTGCTGATTGTCAAAATACACCCTATATTGCAGCCTAATGTCTGAAGACTCTTGTCGACCAATTTAAAAGTCTCAAAACAACTTACTTATTTTCAGATTACTTCCCTGTTTAACCCTTTAAATTTTGCTATGTGATGATCCTAGTGGAAAACACCTTGAACTGACCCTTAGCTGTGGGTACTATTCCTACTCTTGAAAAAACATCTTCTTGACTGCATTACCATCTGTTTATTTCTTTCAAGACACATTGTACTTCACATTGTAAGCAGAGAGAGAAATAGGATACAGTTCTTGCCCTCAAGGAGTTTTCAGTTACTATCAGAGACAAATATATGAATAAGGACTTATAATATAAACTGATAAAGGTTAGTTAGTTAACAAACATAATATCATGGAAACAGTAAGGAAATACAGGTATCCTTGGCTATGTGATGTCAAGGAAGTGATTTAAAGGAAAGGGTACTGCAGGACAAATAGAAATTAACCTAGCTGGGAAGAGGAAGTAGGAGGTACTTTTAAAAGTTATACAGTAAATAAGTAAGAAATTATTCCTTATCCCCACACCCAGCAGAGAAGCACACAAAAAATATGATACAAAACAAAACTGTCCAAATCTCCTTTACATTTTCAGGGTTCCAGAAATTATAAAAAATAAGAATTTAATAGAAAAAATACTTACTTATGAGAAACTGCTGAAGTTTGGGTGAGAACAGCCTAAGTTTAGTGTGTCTTTATCAGGGACTTCCCCACACCTCACTCCCAGCTGGGTTCACTCAGAAAGATTACAGGAGGAACTGACCATAAAAAGTAGTTACTTTGATATCAGAGGGACTTTTATTTAGAGCAGAGAGTTGATAAATTCCTGCCTATTGCATTGTCAACAATATAAATCCTGATAGGAAATACTTGAGAGAGCCTATCCTTGCAGAAGTTATACAAAAGAATTATGTCCAGAAAGAAAAAGAAAAATACCGGATGGTCTCACTCATAGCAGGAATCTAGAAAACTTAAATAAGGGATCAGGAAAATGAATAACTATAAGAAAGTGAAAATCAAAATCAACAAATAACTATGAACCAGAGACACTCTATGGTGGGTAGGAGAGGGGAGGGGAGGGATTGGGGTCAAAATAAAGGGGTTGCAATTGTATAAGGAATATAAAAATAAAATTTATTAAAAAAAAAAGAATTATGTACTTATATTCCTTACTGACTGGAAGCTCGTATACGCAGAATGAGAGATCTGGATGGAGATGGGGGTAGGGTGGTGGGAGGACACAATACATGATGATTCTTTGGGAAACTGTAATCAATTCAAGGAAATTCTGGAAGGACCTGGTGGAAAGTAATGCTGGAACAGACTTATAAATTTCCAGGACATTGAATTCAATTCCTAACCCACACGTAAATCTATCAAATTAAAGTGGAAAGAGTACTGGCTCAAAATGTTTGACCATAAACACGGACTAATCATTGACTTAGCACTAACCCAAGCAGAAATGGGATGAGCTTTAAGAAACCAGGATAAAAATAAATGACAACCAGAAATATCAGGGGATACATATTACAGGATAGAAAAAATTCTGATTTAAGTCCAAATAAGTGATTAAAAAGCAAATAATAGAATACCTCTCAAAAAAAAAAACACACACAAAGCAGAGAACAACATAACAACAAAACTGAAAATAAAGAAACCCTGAATCATCAATAATACTCAAAGAATAAAAATTGAAATCAAGAATGGCTGCAATAAGAGTCTGATAAGATGGTGGCAGAATAAAAAAAAAAATGGGTTCATCTCCTGCATTTAAGCATAACTAAATTAGATCAGAGCAAAGCCAATATTCCCTGAAAGATGAAATAATAACTATAGTACACAACAGGAGCAATGGTCTTGTAGAAAAGGATAGGAAAAAATTTAGTTGAAATATGTTTACAGTGATACCAGGGAGTACAAGCTACAAAAGTGTAGTGCAGGTGCTGTCCAGAGGACCCACACAGTTATTGACTATATTTGACTACAATGGGAAGTTTGAAGACCAAGCATTATTTTGGATAAGGGGTGCACAGAGTTAACATCCAGGACAGAGGATGTACTATAGGAGACCTATAGGGAAAAGGTTACAGATTGATGATTACTTCCTTGAACTAGAAACTCTCAATATATATCAGCTGGAACACAAAGCAGCAGAGAAGATCAGGTCTGATCACCTGTCTTCCCCTAATAATGTCTATTGCTTACAACCTTAGGCTGGAATATTCAAATCACCATCCACACCACTACCCAAGGCTAAAACCAAGACAATTAGACACATTCATTAAACAGAGTTTAACCACCCATTAACAATAAGAGCAAACATCCAAGCATAGAAGTCAGTACAGGAAAGGAAAGAGACAATTTTCATCTTCTGACCATATCTCAGCTACAATCCATACCCAGCACTGCATCAAGTTCTCAAACATAGCCTAGTGGAAGAACTTGGCGTAAAACTATATGAAATATTTAGACAGAGGAGCTGGCTTAGAAGATGAGATCCCCACCAAACAGTTCTGGTACCCAAACACAGCAGGAAGCTTGAATCACCAAAGCTCACTGGAGTCAATATTTCCTTTCTATCTCTCCATCTATTACCACTTCCCAATTATGACTTTTTTTCTACTTATTACTCCTTTACAAGTACTAGTTTCCCACTGAGGCAGCCAGTTTCCCACTGGACACTGAGCTCATTCATCCTAAACTCTTGAAATGAAACCTAAACAAAGCTTGTAAAGAAGACCTTAAAAAACATTAAGATAAAGACTACCTAAAAAAAAAATGTAATTGACCACTAATGTGTCAAAATCTTCCTAAAATGTAAATGACCTGAATTTACCAGTGAAAGTGCAGAGTGGTTAAAAGGATTTAAAAACAAATTGCAACCTAATGCTGTTTTTATACCGAGAGAGAGAGAGAGAGAGAGAGAGAGAGAGAGAGAGAGAGAGAGAGAGATTTAGAGTTAAAATAACCCTACAAGCAAATGGCAGTAAAAAAATAATAATAATAAGTGAGGAATAGCTATAGCTATACTTATATCAGATAAAACAGACTTCCAATTGACAAAGGTAATAAGTGATATACATGGATATTGATTAAGAACCTAATACAACAAGGAGAAATAACATTCATCAATATATATGAACCAAATAATTCAGTACCAAAATACACATGACAATTACTAACAGATTTAAAAATTATAGATAGATAGATATATAGACAGATAGATATAGATATAAAACAATACAACAATAGTTGATAATTTTAATATTCCACATTAATCGATGCAAAACTCAACAGGGAATAATTAAGGAAACAATCTTAAATGAGAAGCTAGTCCCAATAGGTTTAACAGTTATTTACAGATGTTTCATCCCCCAAATTTCTTAATAAACATATTTTTCAAGTGTACATGTAATATTTTCAAGAAGACAACATCAGTTAGGACACAAGACCATTATCAACAAAACTGCAAGGATAAAATTATACCAACTATTTTCTCTGATTCTAGTGACACAGTACTAGAAATCAATGATTAAAAAAAATATATATAAATGCTTGAAGATCAAAGAAAATGATGTTTAACAGTTACATTGAATTAAAGAGGAAATTAAGGTGAAAAAAAACCTCCAAACAAATGAAAATGAGGTTACAAGCTACCAGAATCCACTGAATGCAGCCTTAAGAGGGGAGAAAATTGCAATGCAGTTTCACACAAAGAAGCAAGAAAAATTCCAATAAACTGCATAATTTTTTTACCTGAAGAAAGTTGAAAAATAGGAATACAATAGCAAAGATTAGTAGAAATTAGAAAATAATAAAAGAAGATCAGAAGTAAACTAAAAGAAAATCAAAGATTTTACAAAATATCAATGAAACTAAGAATTGGCTCTTCGAGAAGGTAAACAAAATATTAAAATATTTAACTAGACTAGTAAAGTAAAGCAGAGCATAAAAAATAAATAAACAGAATCACAAAGAGAAATTACCACAGATGACACATAAATTCAAATGGTCATATTTTAGCAAGTTTTAACAATGAATGAAAATCAAGAATTGAACAAATTGGTCACAGGCATGAAAATTGAAATAGTAATACAAATTCTTCTCCAAAATAATAGCCTAGGACTTGATGGCTTTACAAATGTATTTTATGGGGCCTCCTTGGTGGTGCAAGGAGTTAAGTCTCAGCATATGAAGCTATCAGCAGCCACTGCAGCATGAATTCAATCCCCGGCCAGGGAGCTAACACACATGGCACAACAAACCTCTCCTGTCTCAACCACTACTTCCCTCAGCAGTGTATTTCAGTGGATCCACCTATTCTGCTCCCCAGTCTGTCTCTGGTGAATCTTCTAACCACTCCCTGAACCTCCGGCCTATATCCCAGCTCTTATATGCATCAACAAACAAAATAAATATTAAAAAAATGCATTTTATCAAAACTTCAAATAAGAATTAATGTCCATCTTGCACAGATTGTTTATGAAAATACAAGAAAGGGCAAAATCCCCTAATACAATTTTTAAGATGACAAAAGTATCCTAATATCAAAACCAGATAAAGAAAGCACATGAAAACAAAATTATACAACAATATCGCTGATGAACATCGATACAATTATCTTCAATAAAATACTAGCAAATCAAATTCATCTGTAAATAGTTCTCTGTCTGAGGGAACAAAGGGGATGATGTTAGATGAGGTCCATCTTTATAAGGAAATTAAACAAAAATATGAAAATTATATGGGACCACAAAGCTCTTCAAATAACTAAAGTGATCCTGAAAGAAAAAGAATTAAAATGTAGATATCACATTATCTGAATTAAAACTTTATTATAAAGTAGCATCATTAAAGTCAATATATGGTCACAAAATAGGTATATAGATCAATAGAACAGCATCTAAAGTTGAGGAATAATTTTATACATAAATCAATATCTACTCTATGATAAAGCATCCTTGACCATATGATGGAGAATGAAGATTCACTATAATAAATGTTGGTGGAAAATTTGGAGGGCTACACATTAAATAATGAAGTTATGTCACTTTCCAACTACATACACAAACATAAATTCTAAATGGATTTAATATTTAAACATAAGACCCGTGAAAAATAAAATATGTGAAATAAAACCTTGGTGATAAGTTTCATGACATCAATGATAAAGATGTATTTGGAAATTCATCTCCTCCAGCAGGGAAATTAAACCAAGATTAGAAATTGTGTTTACTTCTGTTAAAAACCTTTTATATAGTGAAAGAAAATAGGGATAATTAATGAGATGAAGGTTAAAAACCCAAAGATATAGCATATCACACACATGAGAATGGCACATAATCAAAAGTTTCCCCAAAATAAGAGATGAAAAATTTGGAGAAAGAAGAAACATAATACTCCATTGGTAGGAAAATAAAACTGGTACAACCATTAAGTTAACTCAGAAAGATGATTTCTGGGCATCTATCTAAAGACCATAAGACCACCAACTCAAAAAATAAATGTTCTACAATGTTTATTGCAGCCATACTTACAATAGGCAAAACATGGAAGCATTCTAAATTCTCATCAATAGATAACTGGGCCAAAAAGATGTGGTATATCCACACTGGAATATTACTCAGCCAAAGGAAATGTGAAAGCATTTGCTATTTACAGCAGAATGGAGGGTTTGGGAGAATCATGAGTAGTGAAGCAAATCAGGATGAAAAAAATATATATTAGACATTTAAACAACACACATTTGACAAAGTAAAATAATTACAAAAACTAGGGGCTATTAATAAACATATTGAGGGCTTTGAAGTTAAGAGGGAGAGAAAAGTAAGTTCTAGTGATTTTATTTACCAAAAAATCATGACCAATAAACCATATAATATTTTTTCAAGTAATTTTAAGCATAATTATTTTAAAACAGGAGTAGAAAAATGATAGGAAAAAATGACAAGAGTAGGGACCTTCAAACAGTTTCTATTCCATAAAAAAATAATAAAACTGTCAATTTAAAAATAAATGTTTAGAAATCTGGAAATGAACCAAATGTTTGTGAAGCACATGAAGGAGCTTATTTTATTTTTAAAGTGTTGAATGTCAATAGAAACATAAAAATGTGCATTTTCAATCTTAGTTCATTCATTTTCCACACTCCAACACCACAGCAGCCTTGAAAATAGCTGGGTATTACATTAACCAAGCAGAGACTTTATGGTCACACTCAACAAAGGTTTTACACAATTTATTAAAAAAAAAAAAAAAAGCACATGGCTACTAAATAAAAATAAAACAACAAATGCTCTGGAGAGAATAAGTGGTATGTGATTTCTGATATCCAGAATATATTTTGATACAAATTTTCTGACATTAATTGTGTGTCCTATAGTTCAATTCAATTCTAAAATAACCTATCCGGAATTATGGAAGCCATTACAATGTATGCATAAAGTCCTTTCCATGACTGTAATCACTTGAGACGTTAGTCACAGGTTCCAGGAACTGCATACACGTTGACCAAATGACTATGAATTCAGAATTTCCATATTCTCAGGTTTTGGTAGAATATCACAAGTAAAAGAGTTACACTTACAATAAAAGTTGTACTAAGTTGTACTCTAAGTAATGCACCATAGAACATCAAATTAAAAAAAAAAAAAAAAACATAAGGTGAGGTCTGGAAAGATTCCAGGTACAGAGCAATCATGCCATCTCTACCTGAGTAAAAATGTGTCACCTTAGGACCTCCCCGGTGGCACAACAGGTTGAGCGCAGCACTGGGAAGCTGTCCACAGCCTCTGCAGTGCTGGTTCAATTCAAGGCCAGCCAGGGAAATTCCCACATGGCGTGGCAGACCTGTCCTGTCGAGCCCGCTGCTCCCCTCAGCGGTATCTTCGGTCTATCTGCCTGTTCTTCCCACTCTCTCTGGTGAATTCTTTTACCCTCCCACACCTCTGTCCTATACCCTAGCTCTTATATAAAAAAATAAATAAATCTTTAAAAAACACACACAAAAAAACTTTAAAATAATAATAATAAAAAAAAGTGTAACCTTCCCTTAATAGCATTAGATATGAGAACCCAAAACAGTCACAGGATCCTGGTGATAACAATAGTTTTTAATGGAATTTCAAAGTGTGAGCATGGATGGATGTCATCCATATCTATAACAGTCTTCCTTTCCATCCATGAAATTGAGCTGGTTCAGTTCTAATTCTCTAATCATGTGCCAGATATCTGTGAGGACCCAACCAAATCTTAATGAGACTTAACATGAGTCACTTCACTAGCATAAGAAAACATTTCTGGGCCTCCCTGTTGGTACAGTGGGTTGAGAACAGCGCTGTGAAGCTGCCCTCAGCCTCTGCAGCATGGCTACAATTCCCAGCCAGCCAGGGAGATAACCACATGGCACAGCAGACCTCTCCTGTCTCACCCACTGCTCCCCTAAGCAATGTTTTCAGTCCGTCTGCCTGTTCTGCTCCCCACTCTGTCTCCGGTGAATTCTCTCACCCTTCTGCGCCTCTGGCCTGTACCCTGTACCCCTTTTATAAATTAATAAATCTTTAAAAATATTTCTATTACTCAGGGAATTGAATTTTAAGTGTATGCTAGAAATTGGAGAAAATATTATTTATAATCACACAGAGTTTCCATAATATAGCATTTCAAATACATTATGTTAAGAACTCCTCACATGTGAAGAATAATAATTATGGTCCATAGATAAGAAAAAAAATAATAGAAATTATACTCAAGGAAATCAGTATCTTAGATTTACTAAACAAATAGTTAAAATCAAAATTTCAAAATTATCAAAGAACAAAAGGAAATAATAAAAGAAAAGAAACACAATGGTGTTTAACTATATAGAAAACATAAAGAAATAAATAATAACAAAGAACCAAATAAAAATTATGGAATTGAAATTATAATGACTGAAATTAAAATTCACTACAATATAGAGATCAACATAATATTTGAGCTTTCAGCATAAATAACTGAAAGATAGATTAACTTGAAGATAGATCAATGGATATAAATTTTGAGAGACAAAAAATAAATGAAATAAACTAAACAGAGCCTCATAGTTCAGTGTGACACCATCAAGCATAGCAACCAATATATAAAAGTTATCCCAAACATTAAAGAGCAAAAGGGACATGGGATGAAATAGTATTTAAAAGATATCAGACAAATGCACCCCACAATTTGATTAGCAAATTTTTTATTTAAATATTTTATTTTATATAATTCTTACATCTTTTTTCATCTTTGCACAATGTATGCTTTTTCGTTTTGGTTATATTCCCCATATAATTGCACCCCCCCCTTATTTTGACTCTAGTGCTTCCTTTCCCTGCCCTCCCCCCCCCATAGTGTGTCTCTGGTTTATAGTTGCTTGTTGATTTTTATTTTTACTTTGTATTGATTAGTCTTTTTCCTGGTCTCTTATTTAGGTTTTCTAAATTCCTGCTATGAGTGAGACTATCTGGTATTTTTCTTTTTCTTTCTGACTTATGACTGGATCAAGAAGATGTGGTACATATACACAATGGAATATTACTCAGCAATCAAAAAAGATAAACACATGCAGTTTTCAGCAACATGGATGGGGCTAGAAGGGATCATGCTCAGCGAAATAAGTCAGAAAGAAAATGATTACCAAAATTTACATATCCAAGGTGTTCAACCAAATTTCATATGTAAAATGCAAATAGATTAACCTAAGCACATCATATTAGAAGAGTTGAAATTCAAAGACAGGGACTCCCTGGCTGTCTGCAGCCTCTGCAGTGTGGGTTCCATCTCTGGCTGGTCAGGGAGATACCCACATGGCATGGCAGACCTTTCCTATCTCCCCCACTGCTCCCTCAGCAGTGTTTTGGTCAGTCTGCGTGTTCTGTTCCCTGCTCTCTCTGGTGAATTCTCTCACCCTCCTGCACCTCTAGCCTGTACCCCAGTTCTTGAATAATAAATGAATAAATCTTTTAAAAAAAGAAATTCAAAGACAAAGATATAATTTTGAAAGTTGTTAAGACAAAGTCAACACATCATGTACAAGAGCTCCACAGTGCAATCAACAGATTATTTCTGGTCAGAAATAATAATATTTAGAAAGCAGTGGGATAATATATACAAAATTCTGAGAGAAAAACTGTCAACTCAGTTATATATTCATCAAAATTATCTATACTTCAAAAATGAACAATATATTTGGTCACTCCCACACAAATGAAAATTGCAAATGTCACTAGAATATGTTAATATGAGAAATACAAAATGGGTTTTCAGTATAAAATGTAGTTCTTCAGAATAATAGACAATAACTCAAGTCAAAAAAACAATTATAGTAAAGATAATTATATAGATAAATAAAAAAGACCAGATAAACATATTTCCTATTTGTAACTACTTTAGCTTATATAATTTAAAAGATACTACAGGGCCTCCCTGGTGGTGCAACTGGTGAAGTCACCACCTATGAGTCTATCACAGCCACTGCAGCATGAGTTTGATCTCCACATGGTGCAGCAGACCTCTCCTGACTCGCCCGCTGTTTCCCTCAACCAGGTATTTCAGTCAGTCTGCCTGTTCTGCTCCCCAATCTGTCTCTGGTGAATCTTCTCACCCCCCAAACCCCTGGCCTGTACCCCAGTTCTTGTATGCATTAAAAAAAAATCTTAAAAATGAATGAATGAATGAATGAATGAATAAATAAATAAATAAATAAATAAATCATACTACAGGGCCTCTCTGGAGGTACAAGGGGTTAAGACACAACTATGCAGCATTAGTTTGACCCCCGGCCGGCAAGGTGACCCACATGGAGTAGCAGATCTCTCTTGTCTCACCCACTGTTCCCCTCAGCAGTGTATTTCAATAGATCGGCCTGTTCATTTCCCCACCCTGTCTCTGATGAATCCTCTCACCCTCTGCATCGCTGGCCTGCACCCCAGCTATTGTATCCATAAATAAATAAATCTTATAAAAATGCTACAAATAGTATTATTTAATTTTCTTGAGAATATATGTATAAAGATGAATTTATATGAAAATGGTAGCATGCAGGAGAGGAAAAGGAAAGAAAAATAAAGGTGTAATGGTTCTTTATATTTATACTGAAATTAAGTTTTTAATAATATGAAATGGTTTATAATAAAATATTTATTATAATACTCAGGGAAGACAACCTCAAATTACATATTAAAAATCCATAGAAAAATCTCAATTTATTTATTTTGTCTTACTTTTTGGTTTCCTTCCTTCAACTTCTTTCAAATTGAGATACAATTCACATGCCATAATATTTCCCAGTTTAAAGTGTATAATTCAGTGGATTTTAGAATTTCATAAGGCTGTACAACAATAACACTATATAATTGAAGCACAATTTCATCACCCCTAAGAGAAAACCCATACAATTAGCAGGCACATTCTATTTCTTCCCACACACCAGTAGAAATCAGCCACTAAGTTATCTATGTCTCCATGGATTTTCCAATTCTAGATACATCTTATAAATAGAATCATACATTATATGACATTTTGTGACTGTCTTTTCTTTTTCCCTGCAGCATATTCTTGAAGTTCTTTCTATTATATAATTATTAATTTTTAAGTATGAATGCTATTCTATTTTATGTCTGTAAAACTCTTTATGTATTCATTAATCTGCTGATGGTCATTTGAGTTGCTATCACTTTGGAGCCTTTTTGATAATGCTACTGTGAACATTTCTGTACCAATTGTGCACTGATATTTTCATCATTCTTAGTCATTCTCCCCTCTTCTCATCCAATTTTATTCTTTGTCTATGAAGCAGAATACTATTTTAAAATTATAAATCAGATCATCCTATTTTCCTGCTTTCAACTCTCATTGCTACCCATTGCATTTACAACAAAATAGTTGTGTTACTTGGCAGTAGGACTCTTCAAGATCACATCCTTAGCTCAGTCTCCAGTTTTGTCTCTTACTAGTATATCCACAATTATCAACTTCTATTGTCTCTGTTCTTACTCTCCCTTGAATACATCAAGATAGTCTCAATAATTGCCACCTACTTACTTTTGTTTTATTTTTATATTCCCTATACACATGCAACCCCCTATCCTCATTCCCTCCTTTCCCCGATCCCCCCCCCATAGTGTGTCTCTGGTTTATAGTTGTTTGTTGATTTTGATTTTTTCTTTCTTATAGTTATTCTTTTTCCTGGTCCCTTATTTAGGTTTTCTAGATTCCTGCTATGAGTGAGACCATCCGATATTTTTCTTTTTCTTTCTGGCTTATTTTAATGTGCATGATCCCTTCCAACACAATGGAATATTAATCAGCAATTAAAAAAAAAAGATAAACTCATGCAATCTACTTACTTTTAATTTTTATTTTCTATTTACCATTGTGGTAAAATATATGCAAAACATAATTTGCTGTTTAAATAAGTTTAAATGTCCAATTATGTGTTATTAATTATAGTCATAATATTGTACAACCACCAACACAATCAAGTTCCAAAACTTTTCATTATTGCAAACAAAATATGTATACTTTTTAACCTCTAACTCCCCATCTCTCCTCTCCATCCCCTGGATACCTCTAATCTACTTTCTGTCCATGTAAATTTGTCTACTATAAATATTGTGTATACCTGGAATTATATGATGTTATCTTTTGCTTTTGACTAATTTGACATAATATTTTAAGATTTGTATATCTATAACATGTTTTAGAAATTAATTCTTTTTTATTGTATTATATTTTTACTGAGGCAATACTGGCTTGCAACACTGTATATGATTCAGGTTCACACTGGTTCAGAGGAATAGCACCTCAAAGGATCCATAATCCTTCATAATCCTTGTGCCCTCTCCCCTGTTAGATTTCACTCCCTTTCTTCCATTCTGGAAGCCTTAAATTTAAATCATATTTCTAAGCTTTGTTTGGTTTAGTTTTGTCTGTTTCTTTGTGTTGTTTCTCTTTTTTCCACATATGAGCGAAACCATTTGATATACTTCTGGTTTATTTTTCTTAGCATAATCCCCTATGGTAACATCCATGTGGTTACAAATGACAAAGTTTCATTTTCAATAGATTTGTGTTCTATTACTTTAAAGAATGCAATTAAGACTTGGATAGAAAATACACTGAATCTGTATGTTGCTGTAAGATGACCAGTTTAACAATGTTAATTCATCGTAATCAGCAGCAATTATTATTTTTTTTTTTATTTTTCATTTACTCATGTCTTCTATTTCTTCTACAATGGCTCATAGTTTATCATGCAGACATTTATTTTATCTCTATTGTTAAGTTTATTTCTAGATATTTCATTCTTTCTGACAGAATTAGAAATGGAATTGTTTTCTTGACTTCTTTCTATATTAGTTCATTGTTTACATATAAGTATATTGTTTTTGTAGCCTGTCATTTCACTTTATTAATCTATTTTTTTAAAGATTTTATTTATTTATTTATACAAGCACTGGGTACAGTCAGAAGTGCAGGAGGGTAAAAGAATTCACCAGAGCCAGAGCAGAGAGCAGAACAGGCAGACTGACGAAGTGCACTGCTGAGGGGAGCAATGGGTGACAGGAGAGGTCTGTGCACTATGTGGGACCCTCACCCAGTGGCCAGGGATCGAACCAACACTGCAGAGGCTGCCGTCAGCTTCACAATTCAGTGCTCTACCGCTGCACCACTGGGGAGGCCCTATTAATCTGTATTTTTAAAGATTTCTTTCTTTATGGATACAAGAACTAGGGTATAGACCAGAGGTATGGGGGGTGAGATGATTCCTCAAAGTCAGAATGGGGAGCAGAACAGGCAGATTGACTGAAATATACTGCTGAGGGGACCAGCAGGAGAGCCAGGAGAGGTCTGCTGCACCATATGGGTAGCTCCCTGGATGGCCGGGGATTGAACTCATACTGTAGTGGCTGTGGGTAGCTTCATAGGTTGCATCTTAACCCCTGCGCCACCAGGGAGGCTCACTAATCTATTTCTTGTAAATTGTTTTTAGTGGAGTCTTCAGAGATTTCTATGTATATTATCGTGTTATCTACATTTATTGATAGTTTTAGTTCTTACTCATATTTTTATTCCTTTCAGATCCTTTTCTTGCCTAATTATTCTAGCTAAGACTTCCAGTATCACATTGAATAGTAGTGAAGAAAATAAATGTTCTTCTCTTGTACCTGACATGAGAGGAAAATCTTAGTGTTTCACCACCGATGAAAGTCTGATGTTATCTGTGATTTTGTCACATATGACCTTTAATATACTAAGTGATGATTCATCTATCCCCAGTTGAATTTTTCAAATACTTTATCTATACCTATTAATATAATCACATGATTTTTATCATCCCTTTTGTTCATGTAATGAATGACATTGATTGATATGTGGGTGTTCATTCTTTTCATGATTTAATCTTATTCTATTGTGTGTATATATATATATATATATATATATATATATATACTCAATTTAGTTTTCCCATTCTTTTCTTGATAGATACTTGAATTACTTCCACATTTTGGATTTTGTGAATAATTTTGCAGTGAATACTGGTGCGTGGTTTTCTATTTAAATCTCTGTTTTCAATTCAGTGTGTACATATCTAGGAGTGTAATTGCTAGGTCATATGGAAAATTTATGTTTAACATTTTCAGGATCTAGTAAACTTTTTACCATATTGGCTTGCACTAGTTTATATTCCCAACAATGTCCAATAATTCAAAGGGCAGACCACACACGCAGGAAAGTGCATCTCCTACTTGCCATTTTAGAACAGGGAGCTCCTTCATTAAAGACTGCTTGAAACCCAGAGAAGGCTCCCCACACAGCCAAAGGTGAGCTGGGAAGCACCCCCACGCCAGGCCCTGTCTGGCCACAGTACAACCCCAGAGGGGGAGCGGGCATCCAAGGCCAGGGCAGACTGCACACACAGGAGAGTGCATCTCCAACTCACCATTTTAGAATAGGGACCTTCCTTCAATAAACTGCTTGAAACCAGCAAATACAGATGATAACAAATCAATATTAACTCTAAATGTAAATGGACTAAATTCTTCAATAAAAAGACACAGAGTCGCAGGCTGGATTAAGAAACAAAACCCAACCTTTTGCTGTCTCCAGGAAACACATTTAGCTACAAAAGATAAAAATAGACTCAAAGTTAAAGGATGGAAAACAATCCTACAAGCAAATGGACCGAAAAAGAAAGCAGGAACAGTTATAGCAGATAAAACAGATTTCAAGCTCAAAAAGGTAAAAAGAGACCCCAACGGTCACTACATTATGATCAAGGGGACAATACTTCAAGAAGAAATAACACTCATTAACATATATTCAGCAAACGAAGGAGCACCAAAATATATCAGACAACCATTGTCATCTTTGAAAACAGACATCAGAGAAAACACATACATAGTGGGAGACTTCAACACACCACTATCAACAATGGATAGATCAATAAGACAAAAAAATAAGTAAGGACACTAAAGCTCTAAAGAACAATCTAGATCTCATGGGCTTAACTGACATCTATAGAACACTAAAGCCAAATAAACCTGGGTACACATTTTTCTCAAGCACACAAGGATCATTCTCCAGGATTGATCACACACCGGGACACCAGACAAACATCAACAGATACACCAAGATTGAAATCATACCAACCAACTTCTCTGACTATGAAGGCACCAAACTAGAAATAAACCATAAAAAGAAGGCAAGGGACTCTCCTACCTCATGGAGATTGAAACCCACACTACTGGAAAACCACTGGACTAATGAGGAGATCAAAGAAGAAATTAAAAAATACTTTGAGTTGAATGACAAAGAGGACACCTGTTTCCTAAATATATGGGATGCAGCAAAAGCAGTAATAAGAGGAATATATATAGCAATAGAGGCTCACATGAAGAAACAAGAAAGAACTCAAAGAAACAACCTATTCTCAAAGCTCAAAGAACTACAAAAAGAATAAGAAAAAAACCCAAAACCAGTAGAAGAAAAAAAAAATTATAAAAACCAAAGCAGAAATAAATGAAATCGAAACTAAAAAAAAAAAACAATCCAAAAGATCAATGAAACCAAAAGGTGGTCCTTAGAAAAAATAAAAAAAATAGACAAACCCCTACCCAGACTCACAAAGGAAAAACAGGAGAAAGCACAAATAATTAGGATCACAAATGAAAGATGAGAAATCACAACAGACACAGCATAAATCAAAAGAATAATCAGAAACTACTATGAACAGTTATATGCAAACAAGTTCAACAATCTAGAAGAGATGGACAATTTCCTACAACTCTACAATCACCCAAAGCTAGATAAAGAAGAAATAGAACACTTAAACAGACCAAATACAAGCAGCAAATGGTAATCAAATTCAATTGAAATGGTAATCAAAAACCTCCCCAAAAACAAAAGCCCAGGACCTGATGGATTTACAAATGAATTCTACCAAACATTCAGAAATGAATCAGTGCCTATCCTTCTCAAAATCTTCCAAAAAATTGAGAAGGAAGGGATAATACCAAACATGTTCTATGAAGCCAACATTACACTAACACCAAAACCAAACAAGGACAACACACAAAAAAGAAAACTACAGGCCACTCTCCCTAATGAACACTGATGCAAAAATCCTCAATAAAATCTTAGCTATCAGAATCCAACAGTGTATCCGTAAGATAATTCACCATGGCCAAGTAGGATCTATTCCAGGGACACAAGGATGGCTCAACATCCAAAAATCAATCAACATTATCAACACATCAACAAAAAGAAATATAAAAACCATATGATAATATCAATAGATGCTAAGAAAGCTTTCAACAAAGTACAACACCCATTTATGACAAAGGCCCTTGAAATTCTCGGAATACAAGGAACATACCTCAATATCTTAAAGGCCATATATGACAAGCCCATAGCCAGTATCATTCTCAATGGTGAAAAGCTGTAAGCATTTTCATTAAGATCGGAACAGGACAAGGATGTCCACTTTCACCGCTACTTTTCAATATAATATTGGAAGTCCTAGCCAGAGCAATAAGACAAGAGGAAGACATAAAAGGAATCCAAATAGGGAAGGAAGAAGTTAAACTATCACTATTCACAGATGATATGATAATATACGTAGAGAACCCCAAAAACTCCACTGAAAAACTTATTAAACTAAACTAATGAATCAGTTTAGTAAAGTGGCAGGATACAAAAATCAACACAAAAAATCAGTAGCTTTCCTATACACAAACAATACATTTGAAGAAGTAGAAATAAAAAAAAACCATCCCTTTTATACTTGGGAATAAACCTAAAAATGAGGTGAAGGACCTATACAAAGAAAACTATAAAACACTGTTAAAATAAATAGAAGACACAAAGAAATGGAAAGACATTCCCTGCTCATTGATTGGAAGAATTAACATTATTAAAATGGCCATCCTACCAAAAGCAATTTAAAGATTCAATGCTATTCCAATAAAAATTTCAATGTCATTCTTCAAAAAAATAGAACAATTATTGATGAAATTCATTTGGAATCACCAAAAACCCCAAATATCCAAAGCTGTCCTAAAAAAAGAAAAAAAAAAAGAGGGGAATGGAAGCATCCCACTCCCAGGCTTCAAACTATACTACAAAGCCATAATCATCAAAACTTCATGGTTTTGGAACAAGAACAGACACACAGACCAGTGGAATCAAATAGAAAATCCAGAAATAAACCCACAGATTTATGGTAAGCTAATCTTTGGCAAAGGAGCAAAGAATATGCACTGGAGAAAAGAAAGTTTGTTCCATAAATGGTGCTGGGAAGACTGGGTCGCTACATGCAAAAGAATGAAGCTTGACTACAACCTAACACCATGCACAAAAACCAACTCAAAATGGATTAAAGAACTAGACATAAGACCTGAAACTATAAAATACATAGAAGGAAATATAGGCAACATACTACATGACATGCACCTCAAAGACATCTTTACAGACACATTGCCCAAAGCAGCGATAGTGAAGTCAAAGATAAACAGCTGGGACTACATCAAATTAAAGAGCTTCTGCACAGCAAAAGAGACAATAACAAAAACAAAAAGAAACCCCACCAACTGGTAGAACATTTTTGCACACAACACTAATGATGAAGGACTGATCACAAAAATCTACAAAGAGTTGATGAGACTCGACAAAACCAAAGAAAATAATGCAGTCAAAAAATGGGCAGATGTGCTAAAAAGAAACTTCTCCAAAGAGAAATTGCAAATTGCCAACAAGCATATGAAAAAATGTTCAACATCAATTGTAATCTGGGAAATGCAAATCAAAACTACAATGAGATACCATCTTACACCAGTGAGAATGGCACATATTAAAAAAAAAAATAGCAACAACAAATGTTGGTGAGCATGTGGAGTAAAAAGAACTCTTCTGCATGCTGGTGGCAGTGCAAACTGGTCCAACCTCGATGGAGAGCTGTGTGGAGATTTCTTGACCTACTAAACATAGAGCTTCCATATGATCCAGCAATTCCACTCCTAGGTATTTACCCAAAGGACACAGAAACAGTAATTCCAAAGGGCACCTGCATCCCTATGTTTATAGCAGCACTGTTTACAATAGCTAAGCTATGGAAACAATCCAAATTTTCAAAAATAGTTGACTGGATCAAGAAGATGTGTTACATATACCCAATGGAATATTACTCAGCAATAAAAAAAGGTAAACACATGCAGTTTGCAGCAACATTTTTGGAGCTAGAAGGGATCATGCTCAGCGAAATAAGTCAGAAAGAAAAAGAAAAATATGATCTCACTCATATCAGGAATTTAGAAAACCTAAATAAGAGACCAGGAAAAAGACTAATACAAAGTATAAATCAAAATCAACAAGCAACTATAAACTAGAGACACACTACAGGGGGGGTTGCTGAGAGAGGAAGGACTAGGGTCAAAATAAGGGGAGGTGATATTGTATTGGGACTATAACCAAAATGAAAATGCATACATTGTGCAAAAATGAAAAATGATATAAAAATTATATAAAATAAAATATTAAAAAAATAATTCTAAGTTCTCCACATTATCACCAACACTTTGTATCTCCCACTTTTTAATATATGTAATAATAGGTTTAAAAATGTTTATTTCAGTGTAGTTTTAACTTGCATTTTCCTAATAACTAAAGATTTTAGATTTAGATTGTCCTCACACCTTTTCATGTGCTTTGATCATCTCTTTATCTTCTTTAGAGAAATGTCTATTTAAATTCTTTCAATTTTTTATTGAGTTATTAGCTGTTGTTGAATCATGGGAATTCCTTATGCATAATTAATACATACTTTATCAGAGGTGTAATTTGTAAATACACTTTCCCATTTCATAAGTTATTTTTTCAAACCATTGATGCCACCCTTACATTCAAGTTTTACTTTTGACATTTATAATTTTTCTGCTTTTCCTTCTGATGTTTATTCTTTTGGTGCCATATGTAAAATTTCTTGAAAAATCCAAACCATGAAGATAGTTTCTCTCATTTTTTATGTGTGTGGAGGTTTTACGGCTTATATTTAAATTATTGATCCACTATGAGTTAATTTTTGTATCTGATTTATGGTATGAATCCACCCTCATTTTGCATATGGAAATCTAATTGTCCTCACACCATTTGTTGAAAAGACATTCTTTCCTAATTTAATACTGTGTCGAATATCTATTGACCATACATATGTGAGTTTATTTTTGGACTCTTAACTTTATTCCATTGGTCTATTAGTTTATTATTTTAGGTTTACATTAAATTTTGAAATTGGAAAATGTGAATCCTCCCATCCTGTTCTTCTTTTTCAAGATTTTTTTGGATATTCAGAATCCCTTGAATGTATATATGACTTTATGAATAAACTTCCATTTGTGAAAAAAAAAAAGGTTTTTGGAATTTTTACAGTAATTTCATTAAATGTCTATATTGTACTGGTAGTATTGATCTCTTACTATTCATTCTTCTTATATATGGACACAGTCAGATTATTGTCATGTTTCTGTTTTCTGTTTTAATGTTATAGATTTCCTGTTTATACATTTATATTACCTATTCTTGCATGTTATCAAGTTGTATTCTTTTCATTAGAGATATTAGTATATTAAACACAGAGATTTCAAAGTCCCAGTTTGGTAACTCAAACAACTGTGTCATATCTAAGTCTGACGTTTTCTCCATCTCATCAAACTGTTTTCATTATTTTTGCTATAATTATCTTTTATTATGATCTTTATTTTTTTAACTCACAAAAAAGTACTAAATGAAAGAAAGAACTGAGGTAAATACTTTTATAATGTGAGGTTTTATTGATTCCTTTACTTTTTTATATTTTATTTTATGTATTTCTTACATAATTTTTTTCTTTATTGCACAATGTATGCATTTTCATCTTGGTTATATTCCCCACACAATTGCACCCCCCCTATTTTGACCCCAATCCCTTCTCTCCCCGACCCCCCACCCCAATAGCGCATCTCTGTTCTATAATTGCTGGTTGATTTTGATTTTTTTCTTTCTTATAGTTACTCTTTTTCCTGGTCCCTTATTTAGGTTTTCTAGATTCCTGCTATGAGTGAGACCATCTGGTATTTTTCTTTTTCTTTCTGACTTATTTCGCTGAGCATGATCCCTTCCAGCTCCATCCATGTTGCTGCAAATTGCATGAGGTTTTTTTTTTTTGATTGCTGAGTAATATTCCATTGTGTATAATACCACATCTTCTTGATCCAGTCATCTATCTTTGGGCATTTGGGCTGCACCCCTATGTTAATAGCAGCACTATTTACAATAGCTAAGCTTTGGAAACAACCCAAATGATTCCTTTACTTTTTGATGTAGTTGTACTATCACAAAATAATATTACTCTGGCTTACAGAAAGAAAAAGAAAAATACCAGATGGTCTTACTCATAGCAGGAATCTAGAAAACTTAAATAAGGGACCAGGAAAAAGAATAACTATAAGAAAGTAAAAATCAAAATCAGCAAACAACTATGAACCAGAGACACTCTAGGGGGGATAGGGGTTGGAGGGGGGATGGATTGGGGTCAAAATAAGGGGGTCACAATTGTATAGGGAATATAAAAATAAAATTTATAATAAAATAAAGAAAGAAAAAAAAATTACTCTGGCTTACTTTATTTGGTATCCTTTGTTTTTCTCTCCCAGGTTGTTTTGAGGGTTCCTTAGATAATTCTTTCAAAAGGTTTGAGATGTAAATGTCTTTTCATTCTCATTTCCTGTTAACACACAAGACCTCTATTGCTCTATCAGTAAATTGGGGAGGTAGGGGAAAATTTTTTTACTCTTATGATGAGGGGTTGGTCTTTTAGTGGGCTTGGATTAGCCCCTGCATTGTGACCAAGTACTTACTTGCTCTGATCATCTGTATTAATAACTTTATATCCAATTTGGGGAAAATCACTTTGCTCTAAGACCTATATTCTGTGATTATTATAAGAAAAATATCTTTCATTTTATTAATCATTTATTCTTTTTAAATTGAGGTAGCATTGGTTTACAATTTTCTTGTGATATAAAATTATAGGATCTCCCACTTCAGGTGTTGTTACCACCCCATACAGATAATCAAAATACCCATATTCCACTGTGCTACCCAACACACACAATGTTGTTCTCTTTTCCCCCCATTCTGTTCTGGTAGCCTTATTTCTACAATGATATTTCTGGGACTTATTATTGGCTGAACTTTATTTTTTTTTTACTTTTGTCAACAGGGTCTCTATATTCCATGTATTGTATTTCTCTATATTCCATACATAAGTGACACTATCTGGTGCCAGCCTTTCTTCTTGTGACTTATTTCACTTAGCATGATCCACTCCAGTTATATCCATATTGTCACAAATGGTAAGAGTTTATCTGTTCTTTATAGCTAAGAATTCTTTTGTGTGTGTGTGCATATGTGTGTGTGTGCACGAGCGTGTCCTGATCCCATCATCTGTATTTTGGCATTTAATGTTTTCATAAGCTGACAATTCTAAGTAGTGTTGCAATAATCATAGTAATGAATATATCCATTTGAATTAGTATTTTTGTGTTTTTCAGGTATATATGCCTAGGAGTGAAATTCTGGGTAATATCGTAGAACCATTTTTAATATGTTGAGAAATAGCCATACTGTTTCCCACAGTGGGAGGACTATAAGGCTATATTCACACTGAAGTGTAGCAGGGGTTAGCTTTCTCCATATCCTTACCAACTCCTGCTGTTTCTGATTTTTGACTTATTTTTTTTAATATGCTATTTTCATAGGTGTGAGGTGGTATGTCATTGTGATTTAGACTTACATTTCCCTGATTACAAGTCATGATGAGCAGTTTCTCATGTGACATTTGGTTATCTGTATGTCTTCCTTAGAGAAGTAGCTGTTTATAATTTCTGTCCATTTGATTAAGTTATGTTTCCTTTTTTTTTTTTTGAGTTATATTAGTTCTTTGAGGATCATTTATTTCAGCCCCTTGTTGGATATATAGTGTTCAAATATTGTCTGCCATTCATTTTATTTTAGTGAAAATTTCTTGTGCTATGCAGAAACTTTTTTTAGTTTGATATTGAGAGTAAGCTAGTGCTCTGTTGAATTCTTTTGCATGTAGTTATACATTTTCCCAACATCATGTATTGAAGATGTTTTCATTTCTCCAAGACATATACATAGATCCTTTGTTGTAGATGAACTGTCCATATAGGCACATGTATACTTCTGAGTTTTCTATTCCATTTCATAGGTCCTTGTTTATATTTTTGTTCCAGTACTATACAGTTTTGATTATTATAGTTTTGTGATATAGTTTTAAATCTGAGCATGTGATAACCAGCATTTCTTCTTGTTGTTTATATATATATTTTACAAAATTGTTTTGACTACTCAGGCTGCTGGTGGTTTCATGCGAATTTAAATAATATATGTTCTATAACTTTGAAGGATGTCATTGAAACCTTGATAGAGATTACTTTGAATTTGATTATTAGTATGAATAAGATGGCCATTTTCACAATGTTAATTGTTTCAATCACTGCACAAGGAATAGCTTTCTATTTCTTTGTGGTTTCTATTTCTTTTTCATTGTATAGTCCCTTTATTAGGTTTACCAGTATGTATTTAATTCATTTTGATGCAATTGTTTGTGGGATTGTTTTATTGAATTCATCCTGTTCTGACTCACTGTTTGCAGATAGGAAGGCAACTGATTTTTCTATATTAAGTTTTATACCCTAACATTTGCTGAACTGATCTACTGTTTCAAGTAGTTCTTCTGGTGGAAACCTTAGGTTTTCTATTATCATGTCATCTGAAAATAATCATAGCTTTATTTCTTTTGTCACAATTTGGATTGTTTTATATCCAACTCTTGCCTAATTTCATTCGCTAATACTTCTCGTACTATCTTGAATTTTACTGGTAAAAGTTGACATCTTTGCCTTGTAATAGATATTAAGGGAAAGACTTTCAGTTTTTTATTCTTTAAAAAAACAGATTATCCTTACTGTATATTCATTTTCTGTTAAGATAACATTGCTTAAAAAAATTATTTTGGGGGCCTCCCTGGTGGCATAAGGGGTTAAGCACCACACTATGAAGTGATCCGCAGCCTCTGCAGCACAAATTCAATCCCCGGCCAGCCAGGCAGTAACCCACATGGCACAGAAGACCTCTCCTGTCTTGCTGCTGCTCCCCTCAGCACTGTGTTTCAGTCAGTCTGCCTGTTCTTTTCCCCACTCTGTTTCTGGTGAATCCTTTCATGCCCCCACATCTCTGGCCTATACTCCAGTTCTTGTATGCATAAATAAATAAATCTTAAAAAATTATGCTTGATCTAGAGCTACAGTTTCACACTTATTCAGATGTATGTTCACCACTAAGCTACCAATATTCCTCCACCATAGTCAGTTGGATTTGCCATATATGCCTTTATTGTATTATAGCATGTTCCATCTACCTATAGCTTATTGAGGTCTTTATCATAAATGAGCATAGAATTCTATTAAATATTTTATGATACTTACTGATATGATTACATTTTTTTTTTTTTTTACTGATGTGGTGAATTATAATGATTGATTTTCAGATGCTGAACCTTGTGTTCCTAGAATAAATCCCAATTGGTCGTGGTATATTTAATGCATTGCTGAATTTAGTTTGCTAAGATTTTTTTTTAAAGATTTATTTATTTATTTATATAAGCACTGGGTACAGTCAGAAGTGTGGGAGGGTGAGAGAATTCACCAGAGCCAGAGTGGGGAACAGAACAGGCAGACAAACACTGCTGAGGGGAGCAGCGGGAAGCAAGAGAAGTCTGTGCGCCATGTGGGACCCTCACCCGGCAGCCGGGGATCTAACCTGCGCTGCAGAGGCTGCGGGCAGCTTTGCAACCCAGCGCTCAACTGCTTTGCCACCGGGGAGGCCCAGATTTTTTTTTTTAATCTATGTCCATCCAGAAAATTAATCATGTGTTTTGTTTTATGGTGGTTTCTTGTCTGATTGTTGTAGCAGAATGTATTAGCCTCATAAAACATATTTGGAAGTTTTCCCTCTTATTCAATTTTGTGAAAGAGGATGATATGTATTAATTCATCTTTGACTATTTGGTAGAACTCATTAATGAAACATCTGGTCATCAACTTTTGTTTTTTTTGTGTGGTTGTTTAATATCATTTCACTTTTCTTTATTGTAATTGCTCTGTTCTGGTTATCTCTTACTTCCTGATCCCATCTCCGAGGGTTGTATATTTCTTTTTTTAAAGATTTATTTGTTTATGCATACAAGAACTGGAGTACACGCCAGAGGTGTGGGAGGTGAGAGTATTCACCAGAGTCAGAGTGAGGAGCAGAGCAGGCAGACTGACTGAAATACACTGCTGAGGGGAGCAGCGGGTGGAACAGGAGAGGTCTGTCACACCATGTGGATAGCTCCCTGGCCAGCCTGGGATGGAACTCGTGTTGTAGAGATTGCCAATAGATAGCTTTGCAGTGCTGTGTTTAACCCCTTGCACCACCAGGGAGGCCCAGTTGTATATTTCTAAGAATTTTTCATCTTTTCCATGTTATTCAACTTTCTAGCCTATAAATGTTCATAATTATCTATTATGAACCTCTGAATTAATGATGCATCTATTGTAACTTCTCCTCTTTCATTCTGATTGTATTTGTGTTTGTTTTCTACTATATTTTCTTTGAAAGCTTAACTAGAGGTATGTCTATTTATTTAAATACACAGGTTTTTTTGTTTCATTATTTTTTTGGCCTTTTTTTTCTATTTATCTTATTTTTGCTCTAATATTTTTAATCTGCATCCTTCTATTGGCTTTTGTTTTGTCATTCATCTTTTTCTTGTTCCTTAAGTAGAGAAATAAGATTACTTATTTGAGTTTTTAATATTTCTTGATGTGGGACTGTATCGTTATATACTTCCTTCTTAATTTTACTTTTACTGTGGCCTATAGGTTACAGAGATTGTTCTTATTTTCATTTGTGCCAAGTATTTTTTTTTTATTTTCTTTGATTTCCTCTTTAACCCAATAGTCACTTGTAATATGCTGTTCAGTATCCACATAGTAGAGATTTTTCATGATTTCCTTGGTGTTTAATTTCTTTTTGTTTTCTTGAACTTTTTTTTTTAAAGATTTATTTATTTATTCATACAAGCACTGGGTACAGTCAGAAGTGTGGGAGGGTAAGAGGATTCACCAGGGCCAGAGCAGGGAACAGAACAGGCAGACTGATGAAATACACTGCTGAGGGGAGCAGCAGGCCTGGCTGGAGAGGTCTGTTACACCGTGTGAGACCCTTGCCGGTGGCCAGGGATCAAACCGGTGCTGCAGAGGCTGTGGGCAGCTTCACAGCCCAGCGCTCCACCACTGTGCCACCAGGGGAGGCCCCTTGGTGTTTGGTTTCTATTTTGATACCTTTGTGTCCAGAGGTGCTTTATATCAAGAATATTGAAACTCAATATTCTTGTCAATATTCTTGGAATGATTTATACTTGCTTTGTGATGTCACATGTGATTCATTCTGGAGAATGGCTCATCTGCACTTGAGAAGAAATTATATTCAGCTTTTGGAGTAGCTATCTAGTATGTAGCTGTAGCCTATCTAGTATGTCCATGTGGCCTAATACAATGTATAAGGCTATTATTGTGGTCCTTATTTATTTTCTGACCAATTGATCTATCCATTCATGATCCTAGTGTGCTGAAGTCCATACACATGAATATTTGACTCTCAGTATCTGTTTTCATATTTGATCCCTTCATTCCATCCCCTCTACCTGTGTTGTTTCTTTAGAAAAGTCAGATGTACCTTGACTAGGATTCCTTCATAGGTTATTTCCTTTGATCCCCTACCCAGCTACAATATTCTTTTTTTGGTTTTGAACTCTTGGAAGTTTCACCACTATATTTCTTAGTGTAAATTGTGTTAGATTTTAGTAAGAAGGTGTTCTTTATCTTAATGGATTTGTGCATTTATTTCCTTCTCAAAGTTTGGGGTGTTTTCCTGTATTATTTCTTCAAAAAAATGTGCTCCCTTTTCTTTCTTCCCCTTGTCTTTCCTCTTGTAGTCAGATCATGCTGGGAGTGTTTTAAAGTTGCTTCTTTCTTTCTTCCACCACCTGGATTCTTTGTGCATCATATTTGAGGTTACCGATTCAATCTTTCATTTGGTCTATTCTATTTTCATAGATTTCTCCAGCTTTGTCTCCTCTATTTATCTTTTTACATATTATAGCTCTGTTTTTAATTTTTTTCTGACTTTTCTTGTATAATTTTGATGAGTTTTTCTTGTTTTCTGCCATCTTTTTGAATTTCTACATCATGGTAATTTTGGGCACTGTGTTAGAAAGAAAAGATTTTCCATGTTTTTTGACTGATTTCTGGAGATTTATATTCTCAGTGTGATGAAGTGATCCTCTAGATCTCAAGGTAAAGGTACTACTTTTTGTATTTTTCTGTCTCTTGATTGGTAGTGTTTTTGATTCAACTGTTTTAAGGGTGAAGAACTACTTTCACAATATATGATACTGCATGTCAACGATAAATGATTTGTAACTACCTTTTCTGAGGATGAGAGTTGGGACTGAAGGGGGTCTATGTCTAGTGCATACTGTGTGTGGTGGTGGAAAGGGCACCTCATGCCTGTGATTCTACTGATAGTCTTCCTTTCTGTGTTTCAGACCCATGTCTCTATAGACTTTGGTCAGGGTTTTCCATGTCTATTCATGCTGCTCTTTCAGGCACTCTCAAGCACAGTTTCTCAGTATTTGTTCATGGCCTGAGATAGGTAGGGGGAGGGAATGACACTTCTCTACACTTTGTCTTTACTGGAGGCCCTGTTCACCTGGATCTTTCCAGCACTATCACAGTTCTCTCCTAAACTTTAAGCCCACATTAAGCAATTCTGCCCCTTCAGGAATGCCCCATCATGGGAGTGGGATCAAAGTCTCAGTTTCTGCCCTGGATAAACCTCTTACCACCTATCTTTATTGTTTAGAGTTGAGTTTCCTCAAATTCTATCATGCACTGCCAGCATTGATCTCTGAAGTCATGGAGGCACTCTAGTTTTGTCCCATGTCATGGGATCATCTGAGTCTAATGTGTTTAGCTACCAGTGAATCAGTTTAACTTTATGTTGCATTTTCAACTAGTCTGTGAGTTCCATAAGGGCACATTTATGGTGTTCTTTGTTCACCAAAGATTCGGTACCAAATACAAAGCCAATATAATTAGTATAAAAATTAATTCTACGTACCCAAAACATTGGGGGCTGGAAGTTTGCATTGTTTATTTCTTATATTAATTGAAATGATGATTTCTAAGTTCCTTACATTGCTGTCAAGAAACAGGAAACTTCTTCATTTTTGAAGGACATTTTGCCAAATGTGAAATTCTTAATTGACAGTTTAATTTTATGTCAAATACTAGATATATGTCACTCCATTGCATTCTGGTTGATAAGAAATTGGATATTATTCATATAGAGGGTTAATTGTATGTGATGAGCTGCTTCTCTCTTGTTGCTTTAAAGGCTGCTGATATAAACACTTAGTAAAGGGCAGGTATTCACAGATGGTCCTGAGAGGATTTGACCAGTTTTGTTTAGTAAAAAGAAACAGGGGTTGGGCCTACCTGGTGGTGCAGGGGTTAAAGACAGTGCTATCAAGCTATGCCAGCCACTGCAGCACAAGTTCAATCTCTGCAGCACAAGTTCAATCCCCGTCAAGCCAGGGAGCAACCCACATGGTGCAGCAGACCTCTCCTGTCTCACCCACTGCTCTCCTCTGTAGTGTATTTCAGTAGATATACCTGTTCTGCTCCCTGCTCTCTCTGGTGAATCCTTTCACCACCACACCTCTGGCTTATACCCCAGTTCTTGTATGTATAAACAAATACATCTTTGGAAAAATAAAAAAGAAAGAGACAGGGGTTCATAGAGAGTTTGCTGAAATGGGTTTTGACCAGTTTTGTTTAAGAAGAGGATTAGGTCAAACTTGCTTGTCAAATATGATAGAGGAAGTTTTAAAACTGTGCCTTGAGGGCTAGTGAGATAAAGGGCCTAATATACCAGTATTTGGGTCACCTTGTTCTGGAATGTGCATAGATTATTATTATTATTTTTTTTTTTTACAGTTACTGGATAAGATGGGAGCTGTAGTCTCTGTGCTAAATTCCTTTTCCACCTTGGTCACATTTAATTAAGGTGTACATGTTTTTTTCAGAAGCACTGTTATTACACACTTAGTGAACTATAGTATAGTATAAACATAACTTATTTTTTTAAGATTTATTTATTTATTTTATACAAGAACCAGGGTACAGACCAGATGTGTGGGAGGGTGAGAGGATTTACCAGAGACAGAGCTGGGAATAGAACAGGCAGACTGACGAAATACACTGCTGAGGGGAGCAGCGGGCAGGACAGGAGAGGTCTGCCGCGCCATGTGGGACCCTCGCCGACCAGCCAGGATTGAACCAGTGCTGCAGAGGCTGCAGACAGTTTCACAGTGTGGCGGCCTTCAATCTCCTGTGCCACCAGGGGAGGCCCAACATAACTTTTTTTAAAAAGATTTATCTATTTAGGCATACAAGAGCTGGGCCACAGGCCAGAGGTGTGGGGGGTGAGACGATTCACAGGAGACAGAGTAGGGAACAGAACAGACAGATGAACTGAAATTCACTGCTGAGAGGAGCAGAGGGAGAGACAGCAGAGGTCTGTTGCGCCATGTGAGTCACCTCCCTGGCCGGGGATCGATCTCGTGCTGCAGTGGCTGTGGATAGCTTCATAGGTTGCATTTTAACCCCTTCACCACCAGGGAGGCCCATAAACATAACTTTTATATGCATTGGGAAATAGAGAAAAAAAATCTATATGGCTTGCTTTATTGTAATACTTATTTGTTGCTGTAGTAGGAACAGATTTTGCAATATCTCTGAAAAGACAACAGATACTTTTCATTTATTTTCCCAGTGAATTCAGTTTGACAGAGTTGGTGAACCTCTGAGCAATAAAACCAATCTAAAGTAACATACCTAAAGACAGATTAAAGATCATTTTACAATAATCATCAATGAGTATAAAATAATAGAAATTGGAGAGATAGCTGGCAGTAACATAAATATCAAACATCCACCTTTTTGTGCAAGCATCCCAGACTGGGCAAGTTCACTGTTGAATTATGCAGAATCAACACATTGTTGCACATGTAAGTCACTTTCAAAGTTACAAGTCATCCAAGTCATCTGTTTGCTAGAAGTTGGGAAGTTCGAAAACATCACTGATACATTTCTAAGTTATGGGGTATATGTTGTTTGGAAGATGAAAAGGATCCTTAGTTAACCAATTTTCCTTATATACCTCTAAAATTGAAGGGACATCCTAATATGTTTGGAGGAAACTAGAAAAAATACAGATGTTTCTCATTTATTAGACAGTATGGCCACATGTGTACTCCAATAGGATGTGACAGAGACTGCTACCCTTCTGAAGACCCAGTGACTGGGTCTTTGGTGCACGCTGCAGTCAGGAGGGCAAGAAACAGAATCAAAAGGCTTCTAGGAGAGGGCGGAGCAACATGGCGGCAAGGAGACACTGTGAGTAAGATCTCCCATTAAAAAAAGTTAATAGGAAAAAAAAAAAAGTTAATAGGGAGGAAAAGCGGCAGGTCCCAGTGAGAATTGGGACACGGAAGATAAACAGACAACTCCAGCAAACTACCCGAAGAAGAAAGTTGCCATAAAAGAGGACCAGAAGGGAGGAAAGCGCAGAACCCTGCTCCCCTCCCCCACCAACAAAGTCAGCACTCTCCGACCAGCAGAGAGGAGGAAAAAACAAACTATAACAACCAACAAGAACAAACTACACAGCAAGCGGGACTGTGAGTGGAAAGGAACTATTTCAGCCACCACACCCCGTGAACTGGAGCTGTGGAGAACCCTGCAGGATTCGCCGCAGAGGTGAGCTCCAGGCGCCATTGAACAGAGACACCCCCCCCCCCAGGAGGAGACCAGCACCAGCACACAGCCCCGGGCAGTCCGGTAAGCTTGTGCGGAAAAGTGACGCGCTTGAAAAGCAAACGCGGATCAGGATCGCGGCTGCCCAGGTCCTTGCTCCTGCGACCTAGGCGTGCGGGGAGACGCGTGCAAAGACCCTCACTGAGGTGAAAGTCCTTCACTGAGTAACCAGGAACCAGGCACCCAGGCATGGGAGCGGGGTGCAAAAGACGCCATTCTGTGGACACTGAACTGGGCTACAGCCCGCGTCCTGGACCTGAGGGCTTTGGAACTGAGACCCGGGGCACGAAATTCGGGGCATGGGTTCTCCACGATGGTGGGGCACAAGGCAGACACAGCACCCCAAAGCCGTTGAGGTTTACCCTACCATTCTCGCTCTGTTCCCTGTCCCACGGGGTGGGAAAAAAAAACAAAAACAAAATAGCTCCCCAAGGGCTCTAGGAGAGATCTCTGGCACCACCTAGCAACTTGAAACCAGCAGAGGCTCCTGGAGGAGCCAGTGGCCAGCTGGGGAGTTAGCCCACGCCAGGCCCCTTCCAACCAGTAGTCTGAGCCCACAGGGGGAGCGAGCACCCACAGCTCGGGCAGACCAACCGCTCAGAAGAGTGTGCCTGAGACCAGATGCGCAGGGAGTGTCTCCCGTGTCGCCATTTTAGAACAGGGACATTTCTTCAGTAAAGACTGCCTGCAGAAGGCTCCCTCAGGAGCCAGAAGTGAGCGGGGGAAGTTCGCCCATGCCAGACCCCTCAGGCCTGAAGTCCAAGCCCAGAGGGGGAGTGGGAACCCACCGCCAGGGCAGACCAGGCGCACAGGGGAGTGTGTCCCCACATCGGCATTTTAGAACA
This sequence comes from Talpa occidentalis, assembly GCF_014898055.3. Lineage (NCBI taxonomy): Eukaryota > Metazoa > Chordata > Mammalia > Eulipotyphla > Talpidae > Talpa > Talpa occidentalis. The sequence continues at coordinate 70,422,778 of NW_026555331.1, forward strand.
GGGACCTTTCTTCAGTAAAGACTGCTTGAAACTGACAGATGGCTCCCGGAGGAGCCAGAGGGGACCAGAGAAGCTCACCCAAGATGCCGGCCAGTCCCAGCAACACAGTGTCCCAATGCATACGGCAAATTAGAAAACAGACAGTAGGGGGTAGAAGAACCACACACAACCTAGCAACTCCTCAGGGAAAAAGCACACCACAAAAAGAAAACCAGCCCCCAGATTGAAACGACAGTAACTTGGAAGAAATCTGAGCCTTCCAGAAAGAGAATTTAAAATTGCCGTGATTAAAAAACTGACAGAAGTCATAAAGGAAAACAATGATAAGGGAAAATAATCAACGATCAGAAGAATGAAATTGAATCCCTAAAGAGGGAAGTAAAAGAAATGCAGGAGATCAAAGAATTAATGGAAGAACTAAAGAATTCTGGGAAAAGCAATGAAAGCAGAATAGATGAAATGGAAGAACGAATAATTTCTCTTGAAGACACAGAAATAAAAAGAAACAAAACAGAAAAGGAAAGAGAAGTACGAAGGAAAAAGAATGAAGAAAGACTTCGGGAACTATCAGACTCCATGAGGAAAGGAAATATAAGAGTTATAGGAATACCAGAAGGAGAGGAGAGAGATGTAGGAACAGAGAAAATATTCCAGGAGATAATTGAAGAGAACTTCCCAAATGTGAAGAAGGAGTTGAAAATTGATAAACAAGAAGCAAGAAGAACACCAAACTTCCATGACAAAAGGAAAAATACAGCAAGACACATAATAGTAAAGCTCCCAATAATCCAGGAAAAGGAAAAAATAATGAAGCTGATAAGAGGGAAGAAACAGATAACACTCAAAGGAAAGCCAGTCAGGCTGACATCAGATTTCTCTGAAGAAACACTACGGGCAAGGAGAGAGTGGAAGGACATAGTCAACAGAGTCCAAGAAAACATATGCCAACCAAGAATACTCTATCCCGCAAAGCTCTCCTTCCTCTATGAAGAAAGAATAAGGACCTTCCTTGACAAACAGAAACTCCGGAATTTCATTACAAATAAACCCCCACTCCAAAAAATAGTACAAGGAGTCCTAAAGCCAGAACCTCAGAGGGACGAATAACAACGAAAGAAGGCCAAAAAAAAAAGTTATTAAAAGAATAAATAAATAAAATCAAAGGAAAGACAAACACAATGGCAAATACAGATGCTAACATATCAATATTAACTCTAAATGTCAATGGACTAAACTCTTCAATAAAAAGACACAGAGTTGCAGCCTGGATTAAGAAACAAAACCCAACCTTTTGCTGTCTCCAGGAAACACATTTAGCTACAAAAGATAAAAATAGACTCAAAGTTAAAGGATGGAAAACAATCCTACAAGCAAATGGACCAGAAAAGAAAGCAGGAACAGCTATACTTATATCAGATAAAACAGATTTCAAACTCAAAAAGATAAAAAGAGACCCCAACGGTCACTACATTATGATCAAGGGGACAATACTTCAAGAAGAAATAACACTCATTAACATATACTCACCAAACAAAGGAGCACCAAAATATATCAGACAACTGTTTTCCTCTCTGAAAACAGACATCAGAGAAAACAAATACATAATGGGAGATTTCAACACACCACTATCAACAATGGATAGATCAACAAGACAAAAAATAAGTAAAGAAACCAAAGCTCTAAATAAGGACCTAGAGCATTTGGGCTTAACAGACATCTATAGAACACTAAACCCCAAAAAAACGGAGTACACATTTTTCTCAAGCACACACGGATCATTATCCAGGATCGATCACATACTGGGGCACAAGACAAACATCAACAGGTACACCAAGATTGAAATCATATCAACCATCTTTTTTGACCATGAAGGCATCAAGCTACAAATAAACCATAAAAAGAAGGCAAGGACCTTTCCTACCTCATGGAGATTAAAAACCACACTACCGGAAGACAACTGGACTAACGAGGAGATCAAAGAAGACATTAAAAAATTCTTTGAATTGAATGACAAGGAGGACACCAATAGCCTAAATGTATGGGATGCAGCAAAAGCAGTAATAAGAGGAAAATATATAGCAATAGAAGCTCACATCAAAAAACAAGAAATAACTCAAAGAAACAACCTAATCTTGAAGCTCAAAGATCTAGAAAGAGAACAACAAAAAACCCCAAAACCAGTAGAAGAAAAGAAATAATAAAAACCAAAGCAGAAATAAATGAAATTGAAAGTAAAAAAACAATCCAAAAGATCAATGAAACCAAGAGCTGGTTCTTTGAAAAAATCAATAAAATAGATAAACCCCTAGCCAGGCTCACAAAGGAAAAAAGAGAGAAAGCACAAATAAACAGGATCATAAATGAAAGAGGAGAAATCACAATGGACACAGCAGAAATCAAAAGAATAATCAGTAACTACTATGAACAGTTATATGGAAACAAGTTCAACAATCTAGAGGAGATGGACAAATTCCTACAACTCTACAATCACCCAAAGCTAGATAAAGAAGAAATAGAACACCTAAACAGTCCAATTACAAGCAGCGAAATTGAAATGGTAATCAAAAACCTCCCCAAAAACAAAAGCCCAGGACCTGATGGATTTACAAATGAATTCTACCAAACATTCAGAGATGAATTAGTGCCTATCCTTCACAAACTCTTCCAAAAAATTGAGACGGAAGGTACAATACCAAACACGTTCTATGAAGCCAACATTACACTAATACCAAAACCAAACAAGGACAACACAAAAAAGGAAAACTACAGGCCAATCTCCCTAATGAACACTGATGCAAAAATCCTCAATAAAATTTTAGCTATCAGAATCCAACAATGTATCCATAAGATAATTCACCACGACCAAGTAGGATCTATTCCAGGGACACAGGATGGTTTAACATCCGAAAATCAATCAACGTTATCCAACACATCAACAAAAAGAAATATAAAAACCATATGATAATATCAATAGACGCTGAGAAAGCTTTCGACAAAGTGTAACACCCATTCATGATAAAAGCCCTTGAAATTCTTGGGATACAAGGAACATACCTCAACATCATAAAGGCCATCTATGGGAAGCCAACAGCCAGTATCATTCTAAATGGTGAAAAGCTGAAAGCAATTCCATTAAGATCTGGAACAAGACAAGGATGTCCACTCTCACCACTGCTTTTCAATATAATACTGGAAGTCCTAGCCAGAGCAATAAGACAAGAGAAAGACATCCAAGGAATCCAAATATGAAAAGAAGAAGTCAAATTATCACTATTTGCAGATGATATGATAATATACATAGAGAACCCCAAAAACTCCACAGAAAAACTAATTCAACTCATCAATCAGTTCAGTAAAGTGGCAGGATACAAAATCAACACGCAAAAGTCAGTAGCCTTCCTATACACAAACAATAAATCTGAAGAAGAAGAAATCAAAAAAAAAATCCCTTTTATTATTGAAACAAAAAAAATCAAATATTTGGGAATAAATCTAACAAAAGAGGTAAAGGACCTATACAAAGAAAACTATAAAACACTGTTAAAAGAAATAGAAGAAGACACAAAGAAATGGAAATACGTCCCCTGCTCATGGATTGGAAGAATAAACATTATTAAAATGACCATCCTACCAAAAGCAATATACAGATTCAATGCTATTCCAATCAAAATTTCAATGTCATTCTTCAAAGAAATAGAATAATTATTGATGAAATTCATATGGAATCACAAAAAACCCCGAATAGCCAAAGCTCTCCTGAAAAAAAGAGAAGGGAATGGAGGCATCACACTCCCAGACTTCAAACTATACTAAAAAGCCATTATCATCAAAACTGCATGGTATTGGAACAAGAACAGACATACAGACCAATGGAATCGAGTAGAAAATCCAGAAATAAACCCACAGATTTATGGTCAACTAATCTTTGACAAAGGAGCAAAGACTATGCATTGGAGCAAAGAAAGTTTGTTCAATAAATGGTGCTGGGAATACTGGGTCGCTACATGCAAAAGAATGAAGCTTGATCACTACCTCACACCATACACAAAAATCAACTCAAAATGGATTAAAGAACTAGACATAAGACCTGAAACCATAAAATATATAGAAGGAAATATAGGCAAAACACTACGTGATATGCACATCAAAGACATCTTTACAGACACGTCACCCAAAGCAGTGATAGTGAAGGCAAAGATAAACAGCTGGGACTACATCAAATTAAAGAGCTTCCGCATAGCAAAAGAGACAATAACAAAAACAAAGAGAAACCCCACCAACTGGGAGAACATTTTTGCACCCAACACTAATGATAAAGGACTGATCACAAAAATCTGCAAAGAGCTGATGAGACTCAACAACAACAAAGAAAAGAATCCAGTCAAAAAAATGGTCAGAAGAGCTAAAAAGAAACTTCTCTGAAGAGGAAATGCAAATGGCCAACAGGCATATGAAAAAATGTTCAACATCACTTGTAATCAGGGAAATGCAAATCAAAACTACCATGAGATACCATCTTACACCAGTGAGAATGGCACATATTAAAAAAACTAGCAACAACAAATGTTGGCGAGGGTGTGGAGAAAAAGGAACTCTTCTGCACTGTTGGTTTGAGTGCAAAGTGGTCCACCCACTATGGAGAGCTGTGTGGAGATTTCTGGACCTACTAAACACAGAGCTTCCATATGATCCAGCAATTCCACTCCTAGGTATTTACCCAAAGGACACAGAAACATCAATCCCAAAGAACACATGCACCCCTATGTTTATAGCAGCACTGTTTACAATAGCTAAGCTTTGGAAACAGCCCAAATGCCCAAAAATAGATGACTGGATCAAGAAGCTATGGTACATATACACCATGGAATATTACTCAGCATTCAAAAAAGATAAACACATGCAATTTGCAGCAACATGGATGGCGCTGGAAGGTCTCATGCTTAGCGAAATAAGCCAAAATGACAAAGAAAAATACCGGATGGTCTCACTCATAGCAGGAATCTAGAAAACTTAAATAAGGGACCAGGAAAATGAATAACTATAAGAAAGTGAAAATCAAAATCAACAAAAAACTATGAACCAGAGACACTTTTTGGGGGGTTGTCGGCGGGAGGGGAGGGATTGGGGTCAGAATGGGGGGGTTGCAATTTTATGGAGAATATAAAAATAAAATTTATTATTTTTAAAAAAAAGGCTTCTACACATTTTTCTCACCAACAGGATGGGGACCTATATGGTCTGCTTCACATTACTGCCTACTGGTTCCTTCTCCCCTTTTTTTTTTAAATTATTTATTTCTGCATAGAAGAAAACTGGGGTACAGGCTAGAGGTGAGGGGGGTGAGAGGATTCACCAGAGACAGAGTGGGGAACAGAACAGGCAGACTGACTGAAATATACCGCTGGGGATCAACAGGCAAGATAGGAGAGGTCTGCTGTGCCATGTGGGTAGCTAGCTCCCTGACAGGCCTGGGATCAAACTCATGCTGCAGAGGCTGTGGACAGCTTCACAATGCTGTGCTTAACCCCTTGTGCCACCAGGGAGGCCCTCCTTCTCTCCTCTAAGAGACAGTCCAGAGATACTTTCTCATACTACCTGAGTTGCGAGGGATTGTGGGGCTCAAAATAGGACTGCACTTCATTGCAGTTTACATCGTCACTTCAGCAATCCTGTGTCCCACACTTCTGCACCCTTTGATACCAAAATTACATTCATAGTTCCCCCAGAATGTAAAAGGAATAGTTTAAGTACAAGGACAATAGGTTTATTAATTTGTCAACAATGAGGAATCATTTCCCTGCTCACAGGTAAAATGCAGGGGTCTTTAGAGTTACTAGGAAGTAGAAGCTGGAGTGGAGAAGGGTCAGCACATCCATCCTTGTGACACAGGTGTCTTGATTTTTTTGATGCTAGTGTGTTTTATCATCATCTAGTGGTCAGGCAAGTTGGATATTTTCTTTGCAAGTTTTCATTTCTAGCTTTGATTTGAGGTTTCTTTGTAGCAAGGTCATTTGCCCTTGGAACGTAAAGAGCAGAGTTTCTTAAACCTAGAAGGAAAAGAAAAAAACAGGGCAGTGCTTATCTAGTGAGACAAAAAATGGCATATACTTTGTCATCACAACACCTTTGGTTTCTGCACTGCACTTTTTTGTATGTAGTGAAGGATCACAGTGAGCTGGCACCTCTGGTTTATTCTCCTTTTTGTTGTCTAAATCTAAAAGCATTTTCTTATATTTGTAGTAGTTCAACGCTTCAGGTTTCAGCCTTGTTCTTGAGAACTGCACAAGCTGTCATTAGGAACACCTTGTACAACTTAGAGCTCAGAGAAATGACCAAGCCTAGCCTTACCCAGGCTTCTAGTGTTATAGGTAACCCTAGGGGGAAACAGGGTCATCTGGTTGTGAATCCTCACCCACGTACTTAAGGACTTGGGATAAGACCCAAAAGCAAGCATACAGAAAAATTAAAACTGTTGCAAGAGGAATCAGGAGATAGGGATGAGAGAGAGAGAGAGAGAGAGAGAGAGAGAGAGAGAGAAAGGAATCATTTGACAGGTGCTACAAGAAATGCCATCTAATTTGAGACCTTAGGGTGCAAACCAAAAGCCATGACTCCACATGTTTTCAGTTATATACCAAACATAGGTGCTGAAATCAATTCTTACTTCCCAGTGAACCACTTTTCAGGAAGTCAGATTGGTAGCATGCTGGGAGTTATAGCCCTTGGCACTTGAGATCTTTTCAGAATGGAGATGGGGTGGAGTATATAAGGGGGTGGTTTTCACTTAGGATGTGTCTTAAGGACTTAAAGTTTGTTTTTTATATTTCCTCCAAGAGAAGCAACCTAAGGTCCTATCCCTGGGATGACCATGTCACCTTTAAGTTCCTGTCTGGGGAAATTCAAAGCTACCAAATAATTTACTATTTGTTCTGTCCTTTTGAGATGTTCTCATACTTTCTACAATTCGAGGAGTGTTTTTCATGCAGGGCCAGGAAGGCATGCCTTTGAGACCTAACCATCAGGAAGGAAAAGGTGTCTGTTTCTCCCCAGGCCCACCTTACTATGGGAGGTTAAAAGTATTACTTTGATGAGCACCAATTAGTGACATGAATGACCTAATCAGAGCCCTAAAAGCCTTCAATACTTCTAATGTAGCACACGCTAGCATTTGAAAGTCTTCCTAACTTTTGTTTCCACGAAGTAGAGCTCGGGTCAGGCATGAGTCTCCCTATTGTAGTAGCATTAAACAAAGGGCCACAGCTATTAAGTACTCCAAGTTTTTTTCAGTCTTGTCTTGTGTGAACTACACACTCTCATGCTCTCACCGACATACAACCTCCCATCTGGGAAATGACTAGATGAAGTTTTTCTTTAGAAGAAGGTAGAAATTGCAAGCTAAAACTTCATAGAGTGGCAAAATTAATGATATAAAAACCTCTTTCCAAATATGTCAAAATGTAAATTAATAAAAGTAAAACCAATGAATCACTGAAGTACTAATTAGTAAATTTATTGTATCCATAATAAAAAGATACTTTGTGAACCAAAAGCCAGTATTCAAACCAAAAATCGAATTGAGGGCCTGTGGGTTATTGCTACAAAGCAGGTGAGAGAAGGAAGTGATTGTTTATTCTTTACAGTGATTGGTTATAACATTACATTTTTCTTAAATGATAAAGTATTGCTTTGTGACACCCTCACTTCAATTTTGGCAGATATTTTAAGGTTATTGGTTTTGGTGATTTCCTGAGGTATAAGCAAGATCAATTTAGTCTTGATTTGTTTTAAACTAAATTAAACTATGTGAGTATAACTAAATTGGTTTTGTCAGTTCAAGTAATTTTCAAGCCTAGTCTTCATTTATTTTTGAATTTATTTTATATGCACACCACACACACACATTCTCTCATCAGATTGATGGCATTGGAGTTTTGGAGTAATTAATTAAAAGAGAGAGGAATGCATTTTAGGGCTCACAAGGACATAGGATATAGAGAGGGAAGATGAAGCTCAAATCGACATTTTCTGATATTTTTCAGAAAACTAGAAACATAAGTGTCAGGAGATTGTAGTATATTTTCTGTTGCCTTTATATTAGGCATGCCTTTCATTTATGACTAGATAAGAATTTAAGACAAAAATAATAAATGGATGCAAGAGTAACTTCAAAAGTCATAGAGAACAGTTATATTAATATAAATTGCCAAAAACAACAAAGTAATGGTATGAGAGAATATTATCAGAATATTATTTTCTTTTCTAAGATTTATTTATTTATGCATACAAGAGCTGGGGTGTAAGCCAGAGGTGCGGCCGGGTGGGGGTGGGGTGAGACGATTCACCAGAGACAGAGTGGGGAGCAGAGAAGGCAGATTGACTGAAATACACTGTTGAGGGGAGGAGCAGACAAGACAGGAGAGGTCTGCTGTACCACTTGGGTTAGCACCCTGACTAGGGATCAAACTCATGCTGCAGTGGCTCCCAACAGCTTGATAGTTCTAAGACTTGTGCCAAGAGGCAGGCCCCAGAAGAATATTATTTTCTTTCAAAATAATTTGTTTTGGAAAAAAGATCAAGAGTTTATACAAATGGGTCAATAAAACATCTCACTTTGTTTTAGCTACCACACCCTGGGGATTATCACTTAAAATTGTATAACCAATATATATAATCATACACATTTCTGTTAACATGGTGTTTAAAAGAATTGCTTTAAGGACAATTGATGAACTCAGGCTCTTTTTCAACTTGGACATCTATAAACAACAGATGGCTGGTAACTTTGATAGTAACTTGCATGCCCAATAATATATCAGTTGTGTGACTCTGGGCACCAAGAGTACAAATGGGGCTAGAAGGCTCGGTTGTTATTCAGTTGCTGACTGCATGTGTATCTGGTTCCAAACTTCAGCATTAAAGGCATGTAAAATATAAAATATACCAAAGTCTCCAAGATTGTTTTTTTTTTCTTTTTTCCCCATCTGCTTGAATCAACAGTGAACCTGTCCAAGGTAGGGTGGTTGCACAATTTTATTTTGTGCTTTGTATTTATTAGTTGGAATTATTAAAATCCTATAAAATAATTGTGTATTGCTACTCACAATTGACAAAGACTAAAGAAATCCCTCTCTGTCAGAGCTGGTGTGGAGTGAAGGGGAAGAGAGCAAAACATGGTGTTTTGACCATGTCTATAGAGACATCTACAATGACAGTATGGCATGACAGTCAGGATTTTGGATCATAAGTTTTAAAATAACCGCCAAGGGCCTCCCCTCGTGGCACAGGCGGTTGAGCGCAGTGCTTTGAAACTGTCTGCAGCCTCTGCAGCGCTGGTTGGATCCTGGCCAGCCAGCGAGAAACCCACACTGCGTGGCAGACCTCTCCTGTCTCACCTGCTGCTCCCCTCAGCAGTGTATTTTGTCAGTCTGCCTGTTCTGTTCCCTGCTCTGTCTCTGGTGGAACCTCCCACCCTCCCGCACATCTGGCCTGTACCCTGGTTCTTAAATAAATAAATAAATCTCAAAAATAAAATAACTGCCAAATATTTATGTAAGATCTGTACACATGTAGTAGTTATAAATACTGTTGAAATGACACAACTGAGAACCAAGGTTTTAGAGGAGAATGTCATCTCTCCGTGGGAGCTTTGTGGCCTCATTGTGTTAATGCTCAGATACTGAAGCTGTACAGTGATCATTAAAGTGGAAAATCAATCAAGGAGAGCAATATAGAATGGAGTTGCTGGCAAATCCCTGATCTGGACTTTCCTGGGTCTAATGAAATACAACCATTACCTTTGAAATCAGAGAATATAAGCTGGTGTCACCGCTGTTTTCTGTCTTTTGAAATGTATACGCAATGGCATTATGTATAATAACAGTATAAAAACAGCATACAGAAATGTTGAAATGTTAAAATAACATCAATTTCTAAGAAATTATTACAAGTATTTTCAAGAGATTTTGAACTTATTAATTCAAAATATTACTAAAGATATATCACAATAATAACCAATGTTTGAATAGAAATTTTCAATTTAACAAGCTCTTTCCCAAGTTACTAATGTTTCTCCTTAATAGAGGAATAAAAATTGTTAGCCTATTTTTCAACTAATAACTAATTTAGTCCAATTAGTTCAATCAGTATAAAGACCTGCATTTTGGGAAAAATTATCAATTGCATTATGCATCACCAAAACTGACTGAACCAACAAGATGATTGTTAATCACTGTTTATATGTAAATAAGTCCTCTACTTTCTTTTTTGTTTTTCCCCTTTCCTCCTTTTATATCTGTTCTTTCCCTTTTGTCTCTTTTTTCTGTTTTTTTTTTTAACTCATCTTTTCTGTTTTAATATTTTTTTGAACGCCAACATTATATATGGCAACTCTGAGATTTTTGTGTGACATTTAAGAAATTTGAAAATGGCCCTATATACAGAGAACATTGTAATGAAACAGAGGCAATTTCTATGAACATTGACAATGACACAGTTGTATTTACCTAGGAAACTTCTAATTTTTTTTTTTTAATATTTAGGAAGTCTCCTTCTAAAACAGGTCTAAGAATATGGCAATGCATAAGAAATTGTTTTTCACTGTAAAATCTACTCAAACTTTATTTAATGCTTAAACATTTCACCATGATTATAACACATATAGATAAATTCAAAATAAAAGCATGAAGTTTGATGAATAACTTGTGTAGAGAATAATCAACCACTAATCCAGGTAAATAAATAAATGTTATCATAGTCCACAAATCTTCCTGTATTCTTTTCTAAACACATTATCCTCCACTGCAGTAGATAAAACCATTATTGATTTTTATTGCATTCAACTCCTTTTTTCTCTCCATAGTTTTACCTCCAATGCATGCATTCATAAAATTCAGTATTTTTCCCTGTTTTTCAATTTATGTAATTGTAATCAAATGATATGGAATAAACATGTGTTATGTTTCTTCACATTGCATCTATAAGCATTATCTTTATGCTATTGTTATGATCTATTTATCCTCATCACTTAATAACATTACATTTTCTGAGTATACCAAAGATATTTATCTGTCCTAATGTTGATGAGTATTTGGATTATTTCTGTTTGAATCAATTATAAACAATGTAGTTCACTTTAGGGCAATCCACATATGTTACTTATGCTTATTTTCATATTGCTTCTTAATAATTTCCAACTTTTGGTCTTCATACTTGTGTAGTTAATGGTGCCCTCTCATTTTCAATCATAGTTGGACTGTGTGACTATTAACAGGCAATTAGTGGTAACGGAATTATAAGGATTAGGTTATAAAAGGTCTGTAGTTTGATCTTTTTTCTTTGGCTTACCTAGCTTCTCTAACTCCCTTTCTTTCAGTCCCTCTCTCTCCTTTATTGTCTTTCACTGTCTTGCTTTTGATGTTTGGTGCTTTGGGGGAAGACATTTACCATGTTGCATGCAAACATCAGGTGAAATCTACATAATAGGAAACTGTGTCCTCTGACCACAACAACTGAGGAGTTGAGGTCCCTCTATAAATACACGAATAGATTTGAAAACTATTGTTTTCCAAGCTTTGTGATGACAGTAGCCCTGTCCTGACACCTGGACTGTAACCTCATGGAATACTCCATGAAGTAAACAATGAAGTAAAATGTCTCTCAGATTCCAGACCATACAATAACATGAGATAATTAATATGCTATTTTAAGCATATACCCTCAAGGCAAAATTTAATGCAGCAATACTTAACTGACATATCATTAATTTCTTTCTCACATATACCCAAGATTGAAATTGTTGAGCTATAGATTTTATATATTCAGATAGTTAGATATTATTGTTTCCTTCCAACATGGTATAATGATTATATGGAAGCTCCATTATTCTATACTATCACTCTTACTAAACATTAAAGGGTCAGATTTTTTAATTTTAGGCAACCATTTAGTGACTGTGTAATGATATCCTACTGTAACTTCAATTTGCATTTCCCTTGTTACTAATTAGATATTTCTCTTTTTCATATCTCCAGTTATATATGATCTCCCACTACTGTAAATGCTTTAAGGAAAATTGAGGAGTTCTTTCTTTCTTGACATTTTGAAAAGAGTCTGAGCAGGATAGATATCAGTTTGTCTTTGAGAGTTTTTTTTTTTAAGATTTATTTATTTATGCATACAAGAACTGGGGTACAGGCCAGAGATGTGGGGGTGGGGGGGTGAGAGGATTCACCAGAGTGGGAAACAGAAAAAGCAGTCTGGCTCACTGGCCAGGGATCGGACTCATGCTGGAGAGGCTGTGGATTTCTTCATAGTGCTGTGTTTAATCCCTTGCACCACCAGGGAGCCTCTCTGTCTTTGAAAGTTTTGTAAAACTTGTATTTGAAGCCATTTTGTCTTGGGCTTTTGTTTTTTGGGAGAATTTTGATAATTGTTTGAATTTTCTTGCTTGTGATTTGTTTGATCAGGTTTTATATTTCTTTCCTATTCACTCTTGGATGATCATATAATTCTAAAAATCTATCTCATGTAGATTGTTGGATTTGTTTGCATATAAATGTCCATAGTAATCTCTTGTTATACTCTGAAATCTGCATTGTGTTTTGTAAATTCTCTTTCATTTGTGATCCTTTTTATGTGTGTTTTCTCCCTCTTTTTTCTTTTGATCCTAGTTAGAGATTTGTTTATTTAGCCTGTTTTTTTTTTTTTTCCGAAGAACTAAATTTTGCTTTCATTGATATTTTGGACTTTTTTAATAACTATTTCATTTATTGGTGTACTAATCTACTATTTCCTATATTCTCTGATTTTTTTAAATTATTTTCTTTATTATTCCTTTTCCATTTCCTTGAGTTGAGAGGGAAGTTTACTTTTTTTATTTGCACTACTTCTAATTTCTGTTTTGTTTTTTTTTTAAGATTTATTTATTTATTTATTTTTATTTATCTATACAAACACTGGGCACAGTCAGAAGCGTGGGAGGGTGAGAGAATTCACCAGAGCCAGAGCGGAGAGTAGAACAGACAGAGTGAGGAAGTACACTGCTGAGGGGAGCAGCGGGAGGCAGGAGAGGTCTGTGTGCCATGTGGAACCCTCCTCCAGTGGCCGGGGAGGAGTTGGGGATCGAACCGGCGCTGCAGAGTCTGCTGGCAGCTTCGCAACCCAGTGCTCAACCGCTGCACCACTAGGGAGGCCCATATTTGCACTACTTCTAGCTTACTGCTTTTTCTATGTCCCATATGTTCTGAAATGTTGTGCTCCTATATCATATTTTTCAAAATAATTGTTTACACATCCCTGCTAGTGACTTCTTACTAGTTCATAATTAGCTATTACAATAATTGCTTAGTTTCTCTTTTTGTAATAATAATAATTATTACACTTCTGAGGATGTGCAATGAGCCAAATATTCTAAGTGATTTTCATTTTACCTCCTAAAACAATCACCGCTTTTATTCTCACTTTGTTGATGAAAAAGTGAGACCCTGTAAGTTTTAATAACCTGCCAAAGGTCATAGATGTTAAGTACTGATGTCAGAATTTGAAATAAGACTTTTTTTTTCAAGAATTCATCCTGTTAAATACATATATGACCCCCGCATTAAGACTGTATGATTCAGTCACTGCACTTCTTTAAGTTCATAAAGTAAGGGCTAGGGGGACATTTATCCTTTATGCTCATAGTAAATATTAGTCTCCTAAAACAGGTGATGCAAAATGTTTACCTAAACTACTCCATGTTATCGTTATTTCATCATCCTTGTGTGTGTGTGTGTGTGTGTGACTCAAGAAATCTGAAGATTCATTTAGCTAGTGCTGACCCCTATGCAGGCACATGCCCTAAATAGCAACTCACGGAGTCACAAATATATGTACATTCCTGACATGACTTCCCCAGCTCTAGTGATCAACAATATCCACTGTCTTCTACTGTCTGTGTACCTGTGAATCCCTTAGATGTATACCTTATAGGGCTTAAACAAAATCTGCACTTTTAGTTTGAATGGACAAATTCTGCCTTTCCTTGGGAACCTAAAGCACTCCATTTATGAACCATAATAAATACCTGTGTCCCATATCCTGCCGTTCCCTTCCCACCATTCTCTGCTTTAACCCTTCCTCACTGCTGACATCCAGCTCTAAGCTAGCTTCATGTGGCTTCCTTTCCACTTGTTATGTGGTACTTCAATTTCATTTCCTCTGCATAGATTTTAATTTTAACCTTATATTTACTGAAGCATGAATGTATAACGTAATTTGTATTGAAAACCTTACGTATTATCTCTCTCCTTAGTAATTTCTTCCCCACCCCCCAAGAAAAATCACTATTTGGAGAACTTAGAGTATTTTTATTTATTTTATTTTTACTCTTTTTATTAATTGACTTTTTTTTTTACATTTTTGCAGTCCCGATCATTCTCCTGCCACCATATAACCCATGAACCATTACCATATTCTCTTGTGTTCTTACTTTCTTTGTTTTGTCCTCCCTCCCTAACCCACCATTGCTTTAGCCTCAGATCTTTTGTCAAATTTCTAGTTTGAACATTTTCTTGACTTTTTGTTTGCTTTCTATAAAGTCCGCATATAAGTGAGACCATCCAATATTTATATATTTTTTCCTTCCACTTTATTTTGACTAGAAAAATCCCATCTAGCTCATCCTATCTTGCAGCAAATGACATGAACTGTATTTTTGATCACTGAGTAATATTCCTTTTTGTAAATATACCACTTTTTTTTAAAGATTTATTTATATTTATTTATACAAGCACTGGGTACAGTCAGAAGCGCGGGAGGGTGAGAGAATTCACCAGAGCCAGAGAGGGGAGCAGAGCAGGCAGAAGGACCCAAGTACACTGCTGAGGGGAGCAGCTGGCGGCAGGAGAGGTCTGCGCGCCATGTGGGACCCGCCTCCGGTGGCTGGGGAGCAGCTGGGATCGAACCGGCGCTGCAGAGGCTGCGGGCAGCTTCGCAACCCAGCGCTCAACCGCTGCGCCACCGGGGAGGCCCTATACCACATATTTTTGACCCATTCATCCATTTTGTGGAATTTGGTTTTTTTTTTTCCCCATATTTTGACTATTGTAAATAGTGTTCCAATAAACATAACAGTATGGTTTTCCTTTTGAATTAGTGTTTTTGTGTCCTTTGGGTGGATTCCTAGGAGTGGAATCACTGGATTCATATGGTAGGCACATTTTTAGTGCCTTAGGACCCTCCACACAGCTTCCCATAGTGGTTGAACCAGTTCACATTCCCACCAACAATGTAAGAGTATTCCTTTATTTCCATCTCCTCTCCAACATTTGTTGTGTTGTTTCAGGGTTTTTTTTTGTTTTTTTTTTTTTTTTTTTTTTTTTTTTAATGTGAGCCATTCTCAGTAGGGTGAATTGTGGTATCTCACTGTGATTTTGATTTGTATTGCCCTGATAATTAGTGATGATCACTTTTTCATGAGCCTGCCGGTATTTTGTGTTTCTTCTATGGAGAAGTGTCTTTTTTGGAGATCTTACAGTATTTTTATACAGATTTGCTAGTCTTTCCAAAGACAGGAAAATATATTTTCATGATTTAAACAATTTGTTTGATTGTCTATTGTACTATAAGTTTTTACCTTAGGGAGTAATAACTCCAGGGTCATATACTTACTGAACCACCAGGAATATTTTTTCTCCAATTTTCAGTGGGAGGAATCTTATGAAGATTCTCCTGTAGCTTCTTCTTTGTGCACTGAGAGTAAGGCAATAAAGGCATTTCCTGTTCTATAAAAAAATTATATTGTCCCACTTTATTTATTTGTTATGGATTTATTTATTTATACAAGAACCGGGGTACAGGCCAGGTGTGCGGGAGGGTGGGAGGACTTAACAGAGACAGAGCACGGAACAGAACAGGCAGACTGAAAAAATACACTGCTGAGGGGAGCAGTGGGCAAAACAGGAGAAGTCTGCCACGCCATGTGTGTTTCTCCCTGCTGGCCGGGATCAAACCTGCGCTGCAGAGGCTGCGGATAGCTTCACATTGTGGCGCTCAACTGCTTGCGCCACTAGGGAGGCCCCGTCCCACTTTACTTTAAAATACCCAATTTTGTACTTTTTGCTAACAAAAATTTATGAATTTTCATTTGACAAGAAAAGTAGAAAACTGAAAAGAATATTCAGAGTTTGTTTTCCAGCATAAATATGTCTAAGCTCTATTAATTTCCTAATGTAACCTTAAAATTAAGTTCAGCATATACATCACTAAAATGGCATATATTATTTGGGGTGTCCATTATAAATCATTGAGGAATTGAGATCCCTCTTCGCTATCTTCCTGGTCATCATGTAAGACTGCAAGTTTCTCTCCACATTAGTTTAACAAACAGTGGTTTCTTCCAGACTCTGTGTTGTCCCCAAGATTACCTTGTTCATTATACTAGAAACCGCTACAACACTAGAGAGAACTCTTGTTTGAAGTGGACTAGGGGATACTTATCAATTTTTGAAATCCAAATAAAGGACCAGGGAAGTCTTTTAGGTGTTGAAAAATATGATGTTCTTTTCATTCCTTGACTGTAAATGTCTTTGCTGGCAGTGCCCTTCCTTATTAGCTCTTCAAATCTTATTCAGAGTGCACACACATACTTTGCTGGAATTAGCTTGTATGATCAAATTATGCTCAGTTTTGTCATTGTTTTTTTCCCTAGTCAGAAGTGGTCTTCTGGGAGTCTGACATCGACAGTAAAGTATTTTTAGAGAAAATCATGTTTTCAAGCTTCCCATTCCTAATATTGCATTACCTCCTAAATCTAATCACTTATACTTCATAACAAAAATAATGTTTGGAGGATAGGCAGTGGAAATGACAAGTATCTGAGAAATGTGATGTAAAAAATAAAAGCATTCACCTTCACATTTTAACTGTCCAAGACAAAAACAGTAATTGGAAATGTTTCTTCACCGCTTCAATACCTTAGCATAGTAAATAATGTGCCCTTTTTTTTTTAAATAATAAATTTTATTTTTATATTCCCCCATACAACTGCACATGCCCCATTCTGACCCCAATCCCTCCCCTCCTGGCCCCCACCCCCCAAAAAGTGTCTCTGGTTCGTAGTTTTTTGTTGATTTGGATTTTCACTTTCTTATAGTTATTCATTTTCCTGATCCCTTATTTAAGTTTTCTAGATTCCTGCTATGAGTGAGACCATGCGGTATTTTTCTTTTTCTTTTTGGCTTATTTCGCTGAACATGATCCCTTGCAGCGCCATCCATGTTGCTGCAAATTGCATGTGTTTATCTTTTTTGAATGCTGAGTAATATTCCATGGTGTATATGTACCACATCTTCTTGATCCAGTCATCTATTTTTGGGCATTTGGGCTGTTTCCAAAGCTTAGCTAATAATGTGCCCTTTTATGAAACAAGATTATCTATTCATATATACCTTTTATATTATGTAGATTACAGTAAAAGCTTGTCAATAGTAACTTCAAAAGAAGACTGACAATCTTTTTTTTTAAGATTTATTTATTTATTTATTTATTCATTCATTCATTTATTTATTTATACACACACTGGGTACAGTCAGAAGCACGGGAGGATGAGAGAATTCACCAGAACCAGAACAGGGAACAGAGCAGGCAGACTGACAAAATACACTGCTGAGGGGAGCAGCGGGCATGGCAGGAGAGGTCTGTTGCACTTTTTTTTTTTTTTCTAAAGATTTTTTTAAGAAGACTGACAATCTTAAAAGATGATAATCAGTGCACATTCTCCTGTGTTATGGTAAGTTCCCATAACATATTTATTATAATGTCATGAAGTAGACATGAAAATCTTACAAAAAAGATATAGCGTACGTACATTTAAAATTTTCTGAAACAAGTTGTACCATTTGTTTAATTCTATTTAATAATTTCACAAATATAAATTATGAAAACTTTGATTAAATACAAATTTACTTTAAAGATAAAGTCTTTCTGTCCAAGGACAAATTAATAGATTACGAAGATGTACTCTGTGTATACACACACACACACATCACACACACAATGGATTCATAGCTGTTAAGAAAATCATGAACTTTTGCCATTTGCAAAAATATGGATAGAACTGGAGAGGATTGTACTAAGTGAAGTAAGTCAGAAGGAGAAAGACAAATAGTGGATAGTGTCACTATATGTGAAATATAAAGAAACAAAATATGTCACACAGAAACAAACCAAAAATCACTAGAAATGACTGAAAAATGAGGTTATCGGAGAGTTGGGAGGAGGGTAGAGGGAAAAAGTAGGAGGATGTACATGGACTGCAGTGCAGGATTATGGGTGCTTAGGTGGTAGATATCTCCCTTTCATATGAAAGGTTTTATTTTTTAAGATTTATTTATTTATGCATATAAGAACTGGGCTACAGGCCATAGGTGTAGGGTGAGAGGATTTACAAGAGACAGTAGGGAACAGAACAGGCAGATGTACTGAAATACACTGCTGAAGGGTGCAGTGGGCGAGTCAGGAGAGGTGTGCTGTGCCATGTGGGTTACCTCCCTGGCCAGGGATAGAACTCATGCTTCAGTGGCTGTGGATTGCTTCATAGTGCTGTGTCTTAACCCCTTGCACCACCAGAGAGGTCCAAGAAAGTATTTTTTTAATATTTATTTATGTATGCATACAAGAGCTGGGGTGCAGGCCTGAGGTGCAGGGGTTGGGGGGTGAGATGA
Source organism: Talpa occidentalis (assembly GCF_014898055.3). Taxonomy (NCBI): domain Eukaryota; kingdom Metazoa; phylum Chordata; class Mammalia; order Eulipotyphla; family Talpidae; genus Talpa; species Talpa occidentalis. The sequence goes on from NW_026555331.1 coordinate 70,441,479, forward strand.
TTCAGAGACAGAATGGGCAAATTTACTGAAATACACTGCTGAGGGGTGCCACAGGCTAGACAGAAGAGGTAAGGTGCACAATGTGGGTTAGCTCCCTAGCCTTTGATCAAACTCCAGCTGCAGTGGCTATGGATAGCTTCATAGTGCTGAGTCTTAAACCCTTGAGCCACCATGGATGCCCTTGTTGAGATTTGATCTTTGAACTCTGAATCATATAAATTATTTTAAATAAATATCTCCTCAATAAAAATTTAAGGAAAGAAAAAAAGTTTGAGAAAAATCATTTTGTTTGTTATATACTATATACAATCAGTCAGTAGAAGGTTATTTATTGTTTTAAACAGCCTTATAGAAAGAAAAGAGGAAAACAAGATATTTGTGTGAAATAGTTCCCTGAATTTATTTCACATTGTGTTTTGACTGTCAGGGGTTCTGCATTCTAACCAAGTTTCCTTAGAAGGAGACATAGTGAAGATGTTGGCAGCACCTCCCCCCCCATGCAATGAATCATGAATATGCTTTAGAGCTAAAGTAAATTGAAATGAAAAAATAGCCAAGCCCTCCAACTGAATAGTAATGAAACCATGAATCTCATGAATGCTTCCAAAAATGAAGACAGCACATCAAGAGAGGGCTAGAGAAAACTAAGGTTTGGCATCCAGGTCATACAATTCACTCTTAGTTGCATTGAGAATCTCAGTATATTCAAAATTTTGAAGGACTCTCAAAGAGTAATTGGCAAACCATTATAATTTAGATATACAAGAAAGAAAATTCTTTGAAATGAAATGTAACTTTTTAAGATAAAAATATTATTTGTGCTTTTTAATATGTCAATTTATATTAAAACATTTATTTGATTTTTCAATTTGCTTACCATCAAAATATTCCCCCGATTTATTTCAAAAGTATTTGCATAAAGTTTTAAAAGGCATGTTAGGGACCAAGCTATTTCTTTAATAACAGTTTAAGAAATGACACTATACATAAAATAATGATACATAAAATAATGATAGACAAGTATAAGACTCAGGGATTAAAATAATATCCAAAATAGTCTGTTTTCTGAAAATACTAAATAGTAATATTTTTGTCTGGAATTTTGTAGCAGTCAATGTAAAGAGATAGTTATGTGTTTCATAGCTTTCATTAAGTGGGGAAAACTTAAAATCTGAGAAATAGTAGTATAGATCATGTTTAATGAATTAGATTCCATTGCCATTTTAAAATTATTATAATGATACTTATTTAAATACAAGTAATGATTGCTGAGACATTATAAAATCTATGCCTTAAAAATTTTTATACTCATAAATTCTCAGCAGAGTGGTGCAGTAAAGACTGTGAATACCAATGGCAAATGGCAAACTAATTGATACAAAGTGTTCATCCCACTAAGTTTACCTGTATCAAGACTAACAGAAGGGGCTCCCTGGTGGTGCAAGGAGTTAAGCACCACACCATGAAGCAACTGGCAGCCTCTGCAGCACGAGTTTGATCCTTGGCCTGCCAACGAGCAACCCACATGGTGCAGCAGACCTCTCCTGTCTTGCCCGCTGCTCCCCTCAGCAGTGTATTTCAGTCAATCTGCCTGTTCTGTTCCTCACTTTGTCTCTGGTGAATCCTGTCACCCCCTGCATCTCTGGCCTGTACCCCAGCTCTTGTATGCTTAAATAAATAAATCTTGAAAAAAAAAAAAAGACTGACAGAAGGTTATTGCTTACCAATATTAAGGACTAATGGATGATTTTATTTGATTCTTTTTTAAAGATTTATTTATTTATTTATGCAAGAACTGGGGTACAGGACAGAGGTGTGGGGGATGAAAGGATTCACCAGAGACAGAGAGGGAAAAAAGCAGGCAGACTGACTGAAATACACTGCTGAGTTAGGAGAGGTCTGCTGCACCTGTGGTCACCTCCCTGGTTGGGATCGAACCCGTGCTGCAGTGGGTACAGATAGCTTCATAGGTTGCGTCTTTTAACCCTTTGTGACACCAGGGAGGCCACTTGATTTGATTCTGATATTATTTTATTTGTCATAATTTTGAAGATGAAATCTACATAAATGGTACACATATACTTTAAAGTGGCATAATTATATATAATGTGTAGACCCACATATATGTTTATATATACTCTTGCACATAAAAATTAGGAGGATGCAGTGTTTTAAGGTTGAGATTTGGGCCATAGAGTGTGGAATTTGTAATCACTAACTCTAGTGTGTGTTTTCTCTCATATTGCAATATTTCTGCTGCAAAATCAACTGTTTCTACATGTCACATGTAATGATTATTCCTCATATTTTTGGAGTAAAATGTGGTGTGTTTAGAGATATATCCTCCTGTTTCTGACCTCTAGTTTGAGAAGTTTACTCTTCCATGGATATGCACAAGCCCTGTGCACTATTTTTGGATCAGATGGATGTGTCAAGATCACATAAATTCTATATAGGAACATCCTCTTTGAAAAATAAAAAAAAAAAAAAGTTGCTGTTTTTGGTGCCACAGAGTCAATCACTTTAGGAAACCAAACTAAATATTCCTAAATAGTTATACTTTCCTGCTAGACTGGATGTCAGTTTCTAAGAGTGAGGCCACTGCTACCAATTATCTATTGCTATGGTTCAGTCTGATGCACATGGAAGATGAAGTATCAGTTCTGCTCTTATCATTCCAACAGTAGCCATGGTTTGGGAGTCCAGTCCTCATTTAAAAATGTACAAACTAAGTTATACCCCTGCTATTTTGCATTTGCATTACTTCCTCTATTTTATGAATCTAAAGAAATATCCTGGGTCCAAAAAACTAATAGCAAATGTCAAGGGGTTCTATTCTTTATCCTTGTATTGATTAAATTATGTCTGATGTTCTATACAGGCAACAGCCCTAAGTTTGACTTACAGGCCACAAGCTATGTGCTCTAGTCTCAAAACCGGTGATGTATGGATCCCTTTGTGCACAATGTGCTCATCTGCTTTTTATCTGCATTCTATAGTAAATCATTTCTTGTCTGATCACATGTTGAAAGCTACTTCTTAATAAAACAAACTTGCTTTAAGTTTTCTTAATATTCCTCATAAAACTAACTATAAATTAACAGCTATACAATGAAACTTAGTTTTCCAAACTTATCCCAATCAAGAGACATTATAGTTGAAGTGCAGTGTTCATCCTATTGGTATTCTAGAAAATTTTATCTGATGACATGATTGTAATTAATCTAAAAGGACAAAGTTAATCAAAGATCAAGATAAAGGGAAAATGTTCCCCTTTATAGTCTTCAACATAAAAAGTTTTTTTTTATATACACAGAAAAATAAACAGTACTTGACTTATAGATGTCAATGATGATGGTAAGATGATGATGATGATGATGTTATTATGGTGATGAAGTTGTCCAATGGACTGAGCTTGAAAAAAAATTAGGACGTTTTACTTGGATTGTTTGTCTATACACACATTTATTTCACAAGCAGTAGTGATATGATATAAAACAAATCACAGCACATAATTGAATGAAATGGCCCTTAGAGTTTTTTCAAATGATGATATTTGGTAATGAAACATAGATGTGTGGATTTACAAGAGAAAGGAGAGTGACATTTTAACAAATCATGGAAGAGTTATGTCATGTGAATTGAATTTATTTTTCATTTGCATTTTTTATTAAAAATTTTATTTTTATATTCCCCATACAATTGTGACCCCTTTATTTTGACCCCAATCCCTCCGCTTCCTGACCCCCACCCCCCATAGAGTGTCTCTGGTTCATAGTTGTTTGTTGATTTTGATTTTTAATTTCTTATAGTTATTCTTTTTCCTGGTCCCTTATTTAAGTTTTCTAGATTCCTGCTATGAGTGAGACCATCCAGTATTTTTCTTTTTCTTTCTGGCTTATTTCGCTGAGCATGATCCCTTCAGCGCCATCCATGTTGCTGCAAATTGCATGTGTTTATCTTTTTTGAATGCTGAGCAATATTCTATGGTGTATATGTACCACATCTTCTAGATCCAGTCATATATTTTTGGGCATTTGTGTTGTTTCCAAATCTTAGCTATAGTAAACAGTGCTGCTATAAACATAGGGGTGCAGGTGCTCTTTGGAATTGATGTTTCTGTGTCCTCTGGGTAAATACCTAGGAGTGGAATTGCTGGATCATATGGAAGCTCTATGATCAGTAGGTCAAGAAATCTTCACACAGCTCTGCATAATGGTTGGAAGTTTGCACTCCCACCAACAGTGCAGGAGAGTTCCTTTTTCTCCACATCCTCGCCAACATTTGTTGTTGCTAGTTTTTTTAATATGTGCCATTCTCACTGGTGTAAGATGGTATCTCATGGAAGTTTTGATTTGCATTTCCCTGATTACAAGTGAGGATGAACATTTTTTCATATGCCTGTTGGCCATTTGCATTTCCTCTTCAGAGAAGTTTCTTTTTAGCTCTTCTGCCCATTTTTAGACAGGATTATTTTCTTTGTTGTTGTTGAGTCTCATCAGCTCTTTGCAGATTTGTGTGATCAGTCCTTTATCATTAGTGTTGTGTGCAAAAATGTTCTCCCAGTTGGTGGGGTTTCTCTTTGTTTTTGTTATTGTCTCTTTTGCTGTGCAGAAGCTCTTTAATTTGATGCAGCCCCAGCTGTTTATCTTTGCCTTCACTTTCACTGCTTTGGGTGATGTGTCTGTAAAGATGTCTTTGATGTGCATATCATGTAGTGTTTTGCCTATATTTCCTTCTATGCATTTTATGGTTTCAGGTCGTATGTCTAGTTATTTAAACCATTTTGAGTTGTTTTTTTGTGCATGGCGTGAGGTAGTAGTCAAGCTTCATTCTTTTGCATGTAGCGACCCAGTCTTCCCAGCACCATTTATTGAAAAAACTCACTTTGCTTCAATGCATATTCTTTGCTCCTTTGCCAAAGATTAGTTGATCATAAATCTGTGGGTTTATTTCTGGATTTTCTACTCGATTCCATTGGTCTGTGTGTCTGTTCTTGTGCCAATACCATGCAGTTTTGATGATTATGGCTTTGTAGTATAGTTTGAAGTCTGATAGTGTGATGCCTCCATTCCCTTCTTTTTTTTGCAGGAGTGCTTTTGCTATTAGGGGTTTTTGGTGATTCCATATGAATTTCATCAATAATTGTTCTATTTCTTTGAAGAATGACATTGAAATTTTTATTGGAATAGCATTGAATCTGTATATAGCTTTTGGTAGGATGGCCATTTTAATAATGTTTATTCTTCCAATCCATGAGCAGGGGATGTCTTTCCATTTCTTTGTGTCTTCTTCTATTTCTTTTAACAGTGTTTTATAGTTTTCTTTGTATAGGTCCTTTACCTCTTTTGTTAGATTTATTCCCAAGTATTTGATTTTTTTTTGTTTTGATAATAAAAGGGATAGTTTTTTTTTATTTCTTCTTCTTCAGATTTATTGTTTGTGTATAGGAAGGGTACAGACTTTTGCGTGTTAATTTTGATCCTGCCACTTTACTGAACTGATTCATGAGTTCAATTAGTTTTTCTGTGGAGTTTTTGGCATTCTCTATGTGTATTATCATATCATCTACAAATAATGATAGTTTTCTCTTCTTTTCCTATTTGGTTCCCTGTATGTCTTTCTCTTGTCTTATTGCTCTGGCTAGGACATCCAGTATTATATTGAAAAGCAGTCATGAGAGTGGACATCCTTGTCTTTCTCCAGATCTTAATGGAAATGCTTTCAGCTTTTCACCATTGAGAATGATACTGACCATTGGCTTGTCATATATGGCCTTTATGATGTTGATTGAGGTATGTTCCTTGTATCCCAAGAATTTCAAGGGCTTTTATTATGAATGGGTGTTGAACTTTGACAAAAGCTTTCTCAGCATCTATTGATATTATTATATGGTTTTTATATTTCTTTTTGTTGATGTGTTGGATAACATTGTTTGATTTTCAGATGTTAAACCATCCTTGTGCCCCTGGCATGAATCCTACTTGGTCATGGTGAATTATCTTATGGATACATTGTTGGATTCTGATGCCTAAAATTTTATTGAGGATTTTTGCATCAGTGTTCATTAGGGAGATTGGCCTGTAGTTTTCCTTTTTCGTGTTGTCCTTGTTAGGTTTTGGTATTAGTGTAATGTTGGCTTCATAGAATGTGTTTGGTATTGTCCCTTCCTTCTCAATTTTTTGGAAGAGTTTGTGAAGGATAGGCACTAATTCATCTCTGAATGTTTGGTAGAATTCATTTGTAAATCATTCAGGTCCTGGGCTTTTGTTTTTGGGGAGGTTTTTGATTATCATTTCAATTTTGCTGCTTGTAATTGGTCTGTTTAGGTGTTCTATTTCTTCTTTATCTAGCTTTGGGTGATTGTAGAGTTGTAGGAATTTGTCCATCTCCTCTAGATTGTTGAACTTGTTTCCATATAACTGTTCATAGTAGTTACTGATTATTCTTTTGATTACTGCTGTGTCCGTTGTGATTTCTCCTCTTTCATTTATGATCCTGTTTATTTGTGCTTTCTCCCTTTTTTCCTTTGTGAGCCTGGCTAGGGGTTTGTCTATTTTATTGATTTTTTCAAAGAACCAGCTTTTGGTTTCATTGATCTTTTCGATTGTTTTTTTTTAGTTTCAATTTCATTTATTTCTGATTTGGTTTTTATTATTTATTTTCTTCTACCGGTTTTAGGGTTTCTTTGTTGTTCTTTTTCTAGATGTTTGAGCTTCAAGATTTGGTTGTTTCTTTGATTTCTTTCTTGTTTCTTGATGTGAGCATCTATTGCTATATATTTTCCTCTTATTACTGCTTTTGCTGCATCCCATACTTTTAGGAAATTGGTGTCCTCCTTGTCATTCAATTCAAAGAATTTTTTAATGTCTTCATTGATCTCCTCATTAGTCCAGTGGTCTCCCAGTAGTGTGGTTTTCAATCTCCATGAGGTAGGAGAGTTCGTTGCCTTCTTTTTATGGCTTATTTCTAGTTTGATGCCTTCATTTTCAGAAAAGATGGTTGGTATGATTTCAATCTTGGTGTATCTGTTGATGTTTGTCTTGTGTCCCAGTATATGATTGATCCTGGAGAATGATTTGTGTGTGCTTGAGAAAAATCTGTACTCAGATTTTTTGGGTTTAATGTTCTATAGATGTCTGTTAAGCCCAAACGCTCCAGATCCTTTTTTAGAGCTTTAATGTCTTTACTTATTTTTTGTCTCATTGATCTATCCATTGTTGATAGTGGTGTGTTGAAGTCTCCCACTACATATGTGTTTTCTCGAATGTCTGTTTTCAGAGATGTCAATAGTTGTCTGATATATTTTGGTGCTCCTTCGTTTGTTGAATATATGTTAATGAGTCTTATTTCTTCTTGAAGTATTGTCCCCTTGATCATAATGTAGTGACCATTGGGGTCTCTTTTTACCTTTTTGAGTTTGAAATCTGTTTTATCTGATATAAGTATAGCTGTTCCTGCTTTCTTTTTTGGTCCATTTGCTTGTAGGATTGTTTTCCATCCTTTATCTTTGAGTCTATTTTTATCTTTTGTAGCTAAATGTGTTCCCTGGAGACAGCAAAAGGTTGGGTTTTGTTTCTTAATCCAGCCTGCGACTCTGTGTCTTTTTATTGAAGAATTTAGTCCATTGACATTTAGAGTTAATATTGATATGTTAGCATCTGTATTTGCCATTGTGTTTGTCTTTCCTTTGATTTTATTTATTTATTCTTTTAATAACTTTTTTTTTTGGCCTTCTTTCATTGTTGTTCATCCCTCTGAGTTTCTGGCTTTAGGACTCCTTGTAGTATTTTTTGGAGTGGTGGTTTAGTTGTAATGAAATTCCAGAGTTTCTGTTTGTCTGGGAAGGTCCTTATTCTTTCTTCATAGAGGAAGGTGAGCTTTGCGGGATAGAGTATTCTTGGTTGGCATCTGTTTTCTTGGAGTCTGTTGACTATGTCCCTTCACTCTCTCCTTGCCCATGGTGTTTCTTCAGAGAAGTCTGATGTCAGCCTGATTGGTTTTCCTTTGAATGTTATCTGTTTCTTCCCTCTTGTCAGCTTCAATATTTTTTCCTTGTCCTGGATTTTTGGGAGCTTTACTATTATGTGTCTTGCTGTATTTTTCCTTTTGTCATGGAAGTATGGTGTTCTTCTTGCTTCTTGTATATCAATTTTCAGCTCCTTCTTCATGTTTGGGAAGTTCTCTTCAATTATTTCCTTGAATATTTTCTCTGTTCCTACATCTCTCTCCTCTCCTTCTGGTATTCCTATAACTCTTATATTTCCTTTCCTCACGGAGTCAGATAGTTCCCGAAGTCTTTCTTCGGTCTTTTTCCTTTGTACTTCTCTTTCCATTTCTGTTTTGGTTCTTTTTATTTCTGTGTCTTCAAGAGTACTTATTCGTTCTTCCATTTCATCTATTCTGCTTTCATTGCTTTTCCCAGAGTTCTTTAACACCTCCATTAATTCTTTGATCTCCTGCATTTCTTCTACTTCCCTCTTTAGGGACTCAATTTCATTCTTCTGATTGTTGATTATTTTTCCCTTATCATTGTATTCCTGTATGACTTCTGTCAGTGTTTTAATCTTGGCAATTTTATATTCTCTTTCTGGAAGGCTCAGAAGTTCTTCCAAGTTACTGTCTTTGCAATCTGTTGAGTGGTTTTCTTTTTGTGGTGTACTTTTTCCCTGAGGAATTGCTTGGTTGCATGTGGTTTTTCTACTCCCTCTTGCCTGTTTTCTCATTTGTCCTATGCCTTTGGACACTGTGTTGCTGGAACTGGCCAGCATCTTGGGCGAACTTCCCAGCTCACCTCTGGCTCCTCTGGGAGCCTTCTGCCGATTTCAAGCAGTCTTTACTGAAGAAATGTCCCTGTTCTCAAATGGCAATGTGGGGACACACTCCCTGCGTGCCCGGTCTGCCCTGGTGATGGGTGTTGGCTCCCCTCTGGTCTCAGACTGCCTGAATTGAAAATTAAAGGTAATTTAAATTATTTTCCATAAAAATGAGTAATCCATCCAAACTTACTTTTATCACTATGTTATGAAATATGCACATTCTTATGATTTCATAAATTATGTTATGGAATTATAGTTGCAACTATGCCTTGTAAATACATTTTTGATAGACATTACTACTTTTGTGTTGGCTTATTCTACTGTATAAAAATGTATGATTGCAAGGCTTTACTCATTTATTTAATATATTAGTTTTGAATCTGTAAGACAAGATTGCATATAAGTACTGGGTACAGTCAGAAGCTCAGGAGGGTGAGAGAATTCACCAGAGCCAGAGCAGGGAGCAGAACAGGCAGAGTGATGAAACACACTGCTGAGGGGAGCAATGGGTGGCAGGAGAGGTCTGCGCACCATGTGGGACCCTTGCCTGGCAGTCAGGGATTGAACTGGCACTGCAGAGGCTGTGGGCAGCTTCACAGCCCAGCGCTCAACATCTACGCCACCAGGGGAGGCCCACAATTTCATTTTTAATGACATTATTTGTAATTAATCGCTAAAATATGAGTATAAATCTGTGTGTACATATATTTGCAAAGAAAATATGAATGTTAAGATGTGAGGGCGATCTTGCTGGGACATCTGTCATTGCTATTGATTGCCATGGTTGATTCTGCTGATATCACTGACTAGGCGGGTTTCCCTTTCTTACCCCCTTCCTTGTGCATCCCTCCCAAAACTGGGAGCTTTGTTAAATAGGCCAGCCTTTCCTGAATAGAAACTTACCATTCTCTGTCAAGGTTATATGAGTGGCTGTATTCCCTACTAGAACCTCCAAACAAGCTCTCAAGAAAACATGAAACATGCCATTTTATTTTATGATATACTCAAATATAAATTAGGATTTCTCTCTTCTGGTTTAGAGGATTGAAATTGAGGTAACCTTTTCCAGACAAGATGAATATCAATGGTATCTATGAACAACCTTCCAATCTTATGGTCATTCATGCTTTAATCCAATACATAAGGAAGTTGAGATAGAAAAAAATAATGAAGTAATTTACTTCAGGACACTGACGAATCATTGGCCAGTCAGATTTATGACTTTTCCTTAGATGAACAGAAACACTCAGCAGAATTAGAACTTTCATTTGTGGGGTAGAGCCCAGACACCTATTAGATTACTGTTTTGGAGCCTACTTCATCAGGTGAAAAATCAAGGAAAGTGAAAATATGGTCTATCATCATTGATGCCATAAGGTATTACCAATAAATACCCAGGAATTTCTGAGAGCACAGTCATATTAAGAAAATGCTTTCTGAGCACTGATTATGTATGTGTATATGCAAAATATATATAATATACTACATATATAAATATATGTATAATGCATCCACAGATTAGGTAGAATGAATTTATATATATGTATATATTTCTTATAAAATATAAAATATAATCATTTTGTTAATCATTGGGGTATATTGGCTCAATTTAGAAAAAATTATCACAGAATAATAAGAAATCTTCATATAGATTTGTGTACCCAAATTATAGTTAGTATGGTCTGTTAAGAAGGAATATTTTTTCTTGATTTAACATATTTTCCTCAGTTTTATGCTCATTTTATGGAGTTAATATGTGTCTAGTTTTCTTCAAAGGAACAGTTCTTTTGGTGAAAATTTCACAGATATCACAGACATCTTATGAAACAAGAAAGAAAATATAAGCTCAAGATAATAAATAAGTCTCAAACAATGTATTCGACTACATGGACCTAATAGGTAACTATACGACTCTATACCACAAAAAGGTGAATACACATTTTCTGAAGTAGACATGAGACATTTTTTTAACATTGACCAAATATTGGATCACAAGTAACAATAAATTCATGCATATAGAAATCACACAATGAATCATTGCTCTTTATTAAAATATTGAATTACAAATAGACAACAAAAGAAAGTAGGTAAATCCTCTAATACATGTAGACTGAAAAACACTCTACTTAAAGGCTACTGGGTTAATAAAAAATCAAAGAAGGAATAAAAAATTAAAAATAAAAGATGATGATGAGGACATAATCATCCAGAACTTATGGGAAACAGTAAGAACAGTACTAAGTGGGACACACAGCAATTCGGGCCCACACCAAAGCACAAGGAAAAGTTCAAATAAAAACCATTATCTTTTATCTCAAGGAACTAAAAGAAGAAGAAAGAACACCAAAAGTCACCAGAAGAAAGAAAATTAGAAAAATGTCAAATAAATAAGAAAGGCATCCCAATGGAATAATGAGCCCCAAAGATGATACCTAAAAAAGTAAACAAAACAGACAAACCTCTAGCAAACTAACTATGAAATAAAGGAAGAAATCTCAAATAAACAAGATCAAAAATGAAAGAGGTGAATTTATAAAAAATAATAGAGGGCCTCCCTTGTGGGGCAGATGGTTGAGCACCACACTGTGAAGCTGTCCACAGCCTCTGCAGCACTTGCAGCGCAGGTTCAATCCCAGCTGGCCGGCAAGAATCCCACATGGCTCAGCAGACCTCTCCTGTCTCGCCCGCTACTCCCCTCAGCAGTGTATTTCATTAGTCTGCCTGTTGTGTTCCCCGCTCTGTCTCTGATGAATCCTCTCACCCTCCCGCCCATCTGGCCTGTAAGCCAGTTCTTGTATAAAAATAAATAAATCTTAAAAAAATAGATTACTAGACCATTAATATGCAAACAAGTTCTGTAACTTAGAGGACACAGACGAATTTTTAGAATTATATAGTTATATGAAAAGGAATAAGGAAGAAATAGAAAACTTATCAAGCTGATCACAGGTTAGGGAATTAAAATAGTAATAGAAATTCTGTCCCTCCCCCTTCTAAATATAATTTTGAGGCCCAGATCACTTAACAAGAAAGTTCTACCACATTTTACCATATGAAATAATACTAATATTCCTAAAACTAGTCAAAAATATTAAAAGGAGTAATGTCAAACATATTTTAAGAGGATAAGATTGATATCAGTACCCAAAAAATGCCATTTCCCCAAGGAATACAAGTGCAAGAATCTTTATTAAAATCCAATAAAACTGGTTCCAATAATGCTTGAAAAGGATCTTACATCATGATAATTTGGGATTTATATCAGGAACACAAGGATCATTCAACATCTGAAATCAAACAACATAATTTGCCATAGCAACAAAAAGAAAAATTAAGCCATATGATCACATCAGTGGATGCCAAAAAATCAGTTGATAAAAATCAATACCCATTCCACTTATGATGAAATCTCTTGAAATCTAAGAATAAAGGGAAAATATCTTAACATATGTTAAAAGGCATATGTGAAAAACCTACAGATAAAATAACTCTCAATGGTGAAAAAAATTAAAGTTTTTCCACTAAGAGCTGGTACAATATAAGGATGTCCACTTTCACCATTACTATTTAACACATTATTGGAAGTCTTAGCTAAATCAATTAGGTAACAGAGTGATATATAAGTTATCTAAAACTCAGAAAGTAGAAGGAAAGCTATCATCTGCAGGAGATATGATAATATATATGCAGAATCTTCAGACTTCAGTGAAAAAATAATTAAAATTATAAACCAGCTCAACAAAGTAGCACTGTACAAAATCAATATATAGGGCCTCCCCTGGTGGCGCAGCTGTTGAGTGCTGGGCTGCCAAGCTGCCTGCAGCATCTGCAGCACCGGTTCAATCCCCAGCCACCAGCGAGGGTCCCACATAATGTGTCAGACCTCTCCTGCCATGCCCGCTGCTCCCCTCAGCAGTGTATTTTGTCAGTCTGTCTTTTCTGTTCCCTGCTCTGGCTATAGTGAATTTTCTCACACTCCCACGCTTCTGACTGTACTCGGTACTCTATAAATAAATCAATCTTAAAAAAAAACCAAAACCAGTGTATAAAAATAAGTTGTTTTCCTACATACAAACATGAGCTAGAAGAAAAATAAATTAAGACAATGATCCCATTTACAACTATGCAGAAAAAAAATAAATATTTAAGATTAATCCTAACAAAGGAAATGAATAACATATACAAAAAAAAATAAAACATTGTTAAAATACAAGAAGACACAAATAAATGAATAGATATTCCATGCTTTGGATTGGAAAAATCAATATTTTCAAATTGGCCTTCATACCCAAAGAAATATATAGATTCAATGCAATTTCAATAAATATTTCAATGTAATTCTTCAAATGACTTGAACAAATATTATTGAAATTCATATGTAATCACAAGATAATAGCCAAAGTATCTTAAAAAAAAAAAAAAGAATGCAGAATCACATTTCCATATTGCAAACTATACTATGAAGATGTAATAATTAAACAGCCAGATACTGGAACAAAAAATAGACACACAGACAAATGGAATAGAACTGAGAGTCCAGAAATAAAATTCCATATTTATGGACAACTAATCTATGACAAAAGAACCATAAATATTCACTGGAACAAGGAAAATCTTCTCAATAAACAATGTCATATTAATTGGACAGCCACATGCTAAAGAATGAAACTAGATCACTATCTCACGCCATACTTGAGAACCATTTCAATATGGATAAAATAGTTGGATATATGACCTGAAACCATAAAATACATTGAAGAAAATATTCAAAACATTATATGATATAAACTGCAAATGCTGATGGAGATGCGAAGAAAATTACACTGTTCATAGGAAAGTAGACTAGTCCAGTCTCTATAGAAATCAGTGTGTAGTTTTCTCAAAAGACTAAAAATTGCATTTTCCATGTGACCTAGTAATTCCACTCCTAAGTATGTACCCAAATAACAAAAATCACTAATTTGAAAAATGTACTTCTATGTTTATTTTAGCAAAATTTACAATGGTGAAGTAAAGAAACAAACTAAATGCTCCAAATCAGAGGATTTGATCTAGAAGAGGTAGTATACATACACAGTGGAATACTTCTCAGTGATTAAAAAGATAAAGTCATGCCATTTGTGGCAACATGGATGGAGCTAGGAAGAACTGTAGTAAGCAAAATAAGCTAGAAGGAGAAGGATAAATACCAGAAATTTTTATATATGGAATATAGAGAAACCAAACAAAGGGTCAGAAAAATATAAACTTTAAAACCAAGCTTGGAAAGCTGAACATAGAATTGAGGCATCCAGAGTAGAAGAGGTAGGGGTGAGAATAGGGTGGGGAGAGAGGACACTGAACTATGGTGAAGGACTCTTATTACCTTGATAGTGGATGTGCTACAGAGACTATACGTGTAAGGGCAGATCATATACTTCAGTAATACTAACCACAATGCAAATCAATGGTACTATAGCTTAAAATATAAAATAAAATAAAATAAGAAATAAACATGCTTCTGTATGTAATTTAAAATATAAAAATATTAATGTTAAAATAATAAGCATAACTATAAAAATGTAGTCAGTGTGGTTGATACTTCACAAAACTTGAATAAAAGATAAATATCTATTCATTTTTGTTTATCTCACATACGTGTTATGACATGCCAATATTTATGACAGTAAATTTATTTACAATAATTTTTAACTGTATCTTCCTTCTCAAGGTTGCACATTTATCTGAGTGGAGAATTTATCTGAGTGGAGAGTTTTCAGTTGCACAGAAAACAAATATATGCATTCTAATCTTTCACGATGACCACTAATAGTGCTTTTGGCCAAGTCATTTCAGTCATTTGAAGTTAGGGGTTGTGGCATTTTTTAAAGATTTATTTATTTATGAATTCAATAACTTGGGTACAGGCCAGAGGTGTGGGGGTGAGAGGATTCACCAGAGACAGAGTGGGGAACAAAACAGGTAGATTGAGCATAATACACTGCTGAAGGGAGCAGCAGGCAAGACAAGAGATGTCTGCTGCACCAAGAGGGTAGGTCCCTGGCCAGCTGGGGATCAAACTCATACTGCAGTGGCTGCAGATAGCTTAACAGGGCTATGCTTAACCCCTTATGCCTCCTGGGAGGCCCAGGGTCATCTGCATTAAATGTCAAAAATAATTGGTCATCTGCCCTATTATAAGAACCATAATACCTTCGGTACTCTCTTCCAGAAGTTATGCTAACTTCTTGAAGGATGTGTGTGAGCAAGCTGCAGTCCTTGTTATTATGCTGTATGTTTTTCTTTCATCTTATTTCATTCTCTACCATTTCTAACTCAGGACAATCTCTTCAGTAGTTCCAGGGTTGCAGGAAACTGAGATGGGAAAGATCTTGCACAGTCACTGAAAATTCCTCTTTGACAATGATTCTTACACTTTTCTAGAGTCTCTTTTGGTTATGATTACCTTGTGACACATCTTCTCAATATATATATTCACAAGTGAAACAAATTATATTGAAATACAACATTAAATGTGCTTTTGTAAATCACATTAAATACAATCTAAGTGTGGTAGTCACTATTAAGATGGCAATAGATGTTTTATTTATTTGATCTTAAGAGGAACATCTAACATTTTACTAAGGGCCATGGTTTTGGCCCTTCTGTCTCTACACACTAGAGACAGAAATAAGAATCACAATACATTGATCAGTTAGTGGATAGAAAGAAATGTCTGAAGGCTGCTGAGTGAGGTAGGAGAAACACAGATGGAAGGACTAAAACCTTAGCCAGCAGCTCTGGGGAAAGGAAATAGGAAACACTGAAAATGCACATGCTCTTGAACAAGGGAAAATACATTCATAGTAATGTGGGTACATGGGCTTCCCTGGTGGTCCAGGAATTAAAGTCTCATCATTGTGAAGCTTTCCCAGGCCACTCCAGCATGAGTTCAATCCCTGACCATGGAGCTAAAACACATGTTGCAGCAGAACTTTCCTGTCTCAACTTCTGCCCCCCAATAGATATGTCAGTTCTGCACCCCACTCTGTCTCTGGTGAATCTGCTCCTTCTCCACACCTCTGGTCTACACCCCAGCTCTTGTATTCATAAATAAATAAAAATAAATCTTTAAATTAAAAAAAAAGAAATGTGGGTACACCACACAGATTGGATTGTGAGTATGGAAACACACAGTGTTATCTAGGCTGTACTGCTAGTATCCCACCCTTCAAGACTGTATTGATATCCGATGTGTCCTGACAGTGTACAGAATGCAGATGCTCAGATTTGAAATCCCTGAGAAAAGTGATATTCATTGTTCCACAAACACATGCAACAGTTGACTCATAAATACAGGTCATAAAAGGCTAGTATGAATAACTCTACCCATGTCAATAAATTATGTATGTAAAAGAAATTGTAAATTTCTTAGAAGCATGTAATTTTTAATACAGAATCAGGAAGAAATAGAAAATCTGACCAACCAAATAACATGAAAGCAAAGTGAAAAAGTAATCAAAATGCCACCCATAAAACAGAGGCCCAGAACCATATAGTTTTAGTAGTGAGTTGTAGTAAAGCTTCAAACAAAACTAACACCTTTCTCAGACTCAGTTAGAAAATAGCAAATAGGGAATGCTTCCAAACACATTTTATCAGGCCATTATTAATATAATACAAAAGCAGACAGGGATATCTCAATAAACAGAAAGAAGGAAGGAAGGAAGGAAGGAAGGAAGGAAGGAAGGAAGGAAGGAAGGAAGGAAGGAAGGAAGGAAGGAAGGAAGGAAGGAAGGAAGGAAGGAAGGAAGGAAGGAAGGAAGGAAGGAAGGAGGGAAGGAAAGAAGGAAGGAAGGAAGGAAGGAAGGAAGGAAGGAAGGAAGGAAGGAAGGAAGGAAGGAAGGAAGGAAGGAAGGAGAGAGAGAGAGAGAAAGAAAAGAAAGAAAGAAAGAAAGAAGGAAAGAAAGAAAGAAAGAAAGAAAGAAAGAAAGAAAGAAAGAAAGAAAGAAAGAAAGAAAGAAAGAAAGAAAGAAAGAGAGAGGAAAAAAAGAAAGAGAGAGAGAGGGAGAGGGAGGGAGGGAGGGAGGCAAGAAAGCAAGGTGGGAGGGAGGGAGGAAAGAAAGGAAAGGAAGAAGGGAAGAAAGAGAAAAAAAAAAACAAACAAACTATAAATTAGTAACCAAGATCAGCATAGATGCCAAAATCCTAAAGAAAATCTTAGGAAACCAAATTCAATAATACATTTAAAAGATCATATATAATGACCACGTGAATTTATTCTAGGGATGCAAGGATGGTTCAATATCTGTGAATGAGTCAATTAAATTCGTCATTTCAGCAGAACTAAAGATAAAAAATCATGTAAATACATCAATGAATGCAGAAAATATTTGACAAGATTTAAAATCCATTTATGGGGAAAAAATAAAAACCTCAAAAGTTGGAAGAGAATGGTCATAACATAAAATAAAATAAAGACCTTATATAATAAGCTCACATGTCACATCTTACCCAATGGTGAAAATTTGAAAATCTTTTCTTCAAGATCTGTATAAGGGGCCTCTTTGGTGGTGCAAGGGGTTAAGTACCACAGTATGAAGCAATCTGCAGCCTCTGTAGCATGAGTTTAATCCCTGGCCAGCTAGGGAGCAACCCACATGGTGCAGCAGATTTCTCCTTTCTCACCCGCTGCTCCCCTCAGCAGTGTATTTCAGTCTGTCTGCCTGTTCTGCTCCCCACTCTGTCTGTGGTGAATCCTCTGACCCCCACACCTCTGCCCTGTACCCCTGTTCTTGCATGCATAAATAAATAAATATTAGAAAAAAGATCTGTATAAGGCAAGGATGTTCACTTTCACCATTACAATTCATCATAGAATTGGAAGTCTTGTCCTGGGTAATACGGCAAAAGAAAAATGTAAGGGTATCCATAATGAGAAAGGAGTAAAATCATTACTATTTGGAGATGAGATGATTATATACATCTAAAATTCTAGATTCCTACACACACACACAAAAAAAAAACACCTAGAAACAATAAATAAGTGCAAACTAGAAAATCAGTATACAAAAATTGGTTGCATTCCAGTAAGCAAACAATGAAATAGAAGAGAAAGATGCCAAGAAAATAATCCATTTATAATTGCATCCAAAAAATGAAATATCTAGGAGTAAATTTAACAAAAAAGATGTGAGACCTGCACAACTGAAATTGTGAAAAATGTTAAAACATAGAAACAAATGAATTGAATGATATTTCTTGTTTACGTATTGGAAGGATGACATTTTTGAAATGTCCCTATAATCCAAAATAATATACGGATCCATGCACTCCCTTTCAAAGTTTCAATAGCTTTCTTCAACAAAATAGAGAAAACATTACTAAAAGCTATATGGAACCACAAAAGAAAGGAGAAGGAGGAGGAGGAGGGGGAAGGAAAAAGGGAGAGGAGCAGGGGATGCCGCGGACCAGCGCAGCGGTAGACTTGCAGGACTGTCTCAGGATTGAGAAACTGTGAGGATGCTCAAGGAATCGGAGCATAAATGACAGACAGACACATAAATGACAGACAGACACACTTCAAGAGTGAAGATCTGAATGTAATTTGCTCAAAATCATCATACACTTTTATACCTTTTCTAACAATAGATGATTTCATACAACTTAATTCTTTCTCAGCATAAAATACTTTGTAAGACATAAGACATCTACTTCGGTATTCATGTTCATGTGATCGCCGTTCCATGACATGGCACAGTAAACAATCTCCAGGTACTGAATCTACACAATCAATTTTACTTACACAGAACAGCATTCTTTAAGCTAGCTTTTCTTGATTCGTATCCCAAAACCACAATGATCAAAAACATTGATATTTACCTACTGGCACCTTCTACTTTTAGTGATCACGAGCAATATATTCTCTACGTAAGCATTTTGATTTTTATGGTGTTGTCTCATGTGAGAAGTATTATGATTATTATAAAACTACTATTGCCACACACTATTTTCTTTATCATGCATTTCCTGAAACTGATTGTACACATATAAAGAAAAAGCAAAGTAAGTGAAAAAGTAGTATGATTATAGACAGTTTGCTAAGTTGTTGCTATTTCTGAAACAATGTCTATCTGGTTAATGGTTAAACTGCTTTGTAGGTAATTCCACCAGGCTTGTTTGCAGGTGACGCTCTTAGCAGCCTTGTTTCCATCAAAGGAGGGGTGAATTACTGCGGGCTTGTTGCCTAAATTAGGCTTATAGGCATGTAGACCTTGTTTGATCTGAATGCCAAAGTTTATCATGATGAAGCCCCTCGGGGACTGCGCCTGTCTTAGGTCGTCAGGAGTCACAGACATGAGGCTGGCCAGTGCCTTCTTTAGTCTGCCCCCGATCTTACCCGTCATTGACTGTCCAGTCCAGCGCACAGGGGAAGGGGCTCTTCCCCTTCCTGATGTGTCTGAGTGAAAGCCTCCCTCTTTCCAGTAAGTTCACTGGCGTTCAGCGGCAGAGGCTGCCGCAAGTGGGGGGGATGGGGAGAAGAGGGGAGGGGGAAGGAAGGAGAGGGGGAGGGAAGGGGAGGGAGAGGAGGAGGAGGAAGACTATAAATATCATGATCCCAGACTTCAATCTGTACTACAAGGATATAGACTTAAAAACAGTTTGATATTGAAATGAAAAGATAGCGTGCCGGAATAGAATTGAGAGTCTGGAGATAAACTCACATTTATATGGACATTTCATTTATGACAAAGAAACTGGTAGTATGAGAAAGAAACATTTCTTCAACAAGTGGCATTGGGAAAACTGGACAACCATGTTCAAAAAAATGAAACTGGATCACTATCTCACATTGTACACTTAAACTGATTCAAAATAGACAAAAACTTGATATACAACCTGTAATTATAATATTCATAGTTGAAAACATAGGCAAATGCTCTGATACATTGATTTCAATGATATCTTTTTGGACTGGGGTTCAACAGCAAGGAGGACAAAAGCAAAACTAAAGAAATGGACAACATCAAATTAAAAGGCTTCTGCACAACAGGAGGCATTGTCATTAAAATAAAAAGATATCCAACCAAATGAGACAAAGTACTTGAACTTTGTACAACTGACAAAAGAGGCTATTGTCTAAGAGCTTCAAATTATTCATACAAATCCACACAAAGTAAACAATCTTATCAAATAGTGGACAGATGAGCTAAATAGACACATTTCCAAAGGTAGAAATGGTCAATACACACAGGAGCAATGGTCATCATCACTTATCACCAGGGAAAAACATAAACAATCTGAGATACCACTTCACAGTCATGAAACTTGCCCACATCAAAAAGAATAGAAACAGCAAGGGTTGAGTTAGGTGTGGTCCAACCCCTATAGAAAACAGTATGAATATTTTTCAAATATTAATAATAAAACCACCAAATGATAAAGCAATTTCATGTACAGTATATACTCAAAGAAAGCAAAAGTCTAAGTTGGTTGATACATGAAATCCTATTTGCATTACCACTCTATTTTTAATAGGAAAACTATGGAAACCACTTCAGTGCCTAGTGACAGATGAGTAGATTAATTTGATGTATAAACACAATGGAATACTACACAGCTATGGAAAGACAAAATCTTGTCATTTTGCACAACATAGATGAAACTGAGGTGATGATGCTAATTGAAATATGTGAGAAGGGGAAATACAAATGGATATTTTACTCATATGGAATATAAATAAACAAAATAAAGACAAAACTAAACCAAAATAAACCAATCTGACAGCAGTATTTGAAGCTTGAAGAGGTGGAAGGTGAATTTGGAGAACTAGAGAGGAGGGAATCAATGGATGCTGGTGGAAGATTATGGTGATCTTGGCATGGTAACATACATCTGAAGTGATAAGGGTCATTTACTATGAATCATTCAGTGTTGTAAACCAACATTAACTCAAACAACCAATACAGTTTTTCAAAAATGATCTACAGTCATACTATAAAAATCACAACTCAATAAAGATCCCTGAATTTAATTAGTGCCATGATTACTATGAATAACAAAACAATTGAGTCATCAATAGCAACTCTTTATAAATATGTACATATTTCAAATGTTATCTGTTTTATTGGTATATCCAAAGGGACCATGTATTTTTTAACTACAATCATAACTGAAGGAACTATTAAATTTTAATTAAAAGTTAGTGAAATTGGAGACATTTTATTTCTTATGCAATGTTCCAGATCATATCATTAAGAATATAAATTACTATTTGTTTATCATAGCATCTGTACCATATTAAATAGGTTATGTCATTACAGAGGATACTAATTGAATATTGAAGACACATATTTTGTATAATAAAAGAGATGCACCAACTCAGTTGTCCTCCTGTCCCACACATATCACCACAAAACCACACCTTCTGTCATTACCCAATTACTGAAACTGATTTACAGCATCAATCATGACAAATCCATTTTTTTTTTCTTATTTGACCATGGGGACTGTCTATGGACATGCACAGATATGTGAGCCACCTTTTTTCAATCTGACTCAATTTTTGAAACATCTGAGCAAATGAAACACATATGAATAGAAAGGTTCAGATCATTTTGACACTGACCATATCTTTGGGAACTGAGCAGAAACTAGGTATGCATGTTCCCCTTGGACAGTTGGTAAAACAGGAGTGTCTCAAAGTTACACAAAGTCCCAGAAGCCCAGGAAAGTGAGATCAATGGTAGTTTACATAACACATGCTCCTCATTAAGTTACTAGAAATACCAAAAAGCACATATTATTAAAATATAAACCAAACTTAATTTGTACATATATATTTCTGTTCAAAATGAGGTTAATGTAGGGTAAATGATTTTCAGGCTTTTCTGACCTCCCACCATTAGGATTGCTTGATGGGGCACTGCATTTGTTACATTGTTATAAGTTTTGTTGTTTACTTCTGTGGGCCATGAGGCAGTATTGAGATATTTTCCAAGAGAGGCAGAGGCAGGAGAGAGAGAGAAGGGAGAAGCCAGACAACCCAGCCCAGAGTGAAGACTTGCCCCCTGGGGGGTTAAAGGCCTGGCAGCCTCTTACACCGCCCCCCTCCCACACACACACCCCTGGGTTGCTGCACTACTTGTAAAAGCTCAATAAAAGCCTGAGAAAGGCACTGAGGGCTCCAGGACTCTGCTTTACCTGTCTGGTCTGCTCAAATCATAGATGAACCAGCTCTGTGGCCATCCTGCACCTACAGTTAGTAATAATATCTCTTTGGTATCCTGCCTTCTCTATATTTCTAAACAGACATGGCCTATTAACTGCATTAGACAGAAATAAATTTGTTTAATTAAAAGTCCTATTTTCATAAGATTCAATATTTTATTTTTCACTTCTATGAACATTTCATCATCTTTCATGGCAATTTTTCATGTATTACCACTTTATGTAATTTAAAATATTGGTTCTTACCTAATATAAGAATTTTAGAAACATTGAAAGCTGAATTGTTTAAAAACTCTTTAAATGATAAAATTTAATGAACTACCATGAAAGGTCACAATAAGAACTACAAACATTTACTTAACCACATTCAAAACAATATAGTTGACAAAAGATTTATGCTGCTGTTTTCACTAAAACATTTGAAAGTTATAGTTATTAGAGTAGGCACATTTTGAAGCAGAAGTGTCAATTTTAACATGGTGGCTGTCATTGAGATTTGCAAATGACTAACCGCCAAAGGATTAAATATATATATAATATATATGAAACAAATATACACACATATATGTATATATATGCATATATATGCATATATATGTACATATGTATGCACACATACATATATATTTCATATATGAAACATAAATGATTACTTATGAAATGTTCTATCATTTATGTTTTAAAATCATGACATATACACACATTCACATATCATATATATTCATTGGTGTTTCATAATATACATTATAATTAAGTGAAATATCAATGGCAGCCACTAATGAAAATAGCACAGCCCATTCACATGAACAGAAAGATGACCTCAAGATTCTTCAGAGTAATGCTAAGTCACAACAGGAAACTTCTAGATGTCTGAACTGCAAGCCTGCACACTAGTTACTCACCTAGAGGTTGTATTAATTTGTATTAGTTTTTTAGGGCCACCATGAAAAGGTAACACAGACAGGATGCCTTAAGCAACAACAATTTATTTACCCAAAATTCTGAAGGTGGAAGTGCAAGATTCATGTCCACAGGATTAGTTTTATTCTGAGGCTTTGGATGTTAGGACTTTGACATATATATTTTGGGGAAAAAAATCATCTCATAACAGGTGCTATTAACTTTTGTTTGGTGCTCAGATGTGTATAGTAGTTATGCATATCATATCAGGATTAATATAGATATAAAGGTAACAATCTTCACTTGCAAGTAATATCACAATTATTAGAACATGTGGGTTAGTGTAGTTGTTGTCGAGGATATGTACTTTACATGATTCATGGCTTCTAACTCTTTAGCAGTACACATGTTTTTTTTATTAGAATGAAAATTCTGAAGCATATTTTTTAAAGACTTGGAATGAGATCTTTTACCTCAGAAAAAGGCAGCTCCAGAAGTGATGGTAATTGTCAAGATATCAAAATATCCGAGATTTTTTCCTTTGCAGTTCGATTAAGAAGAAAAATTGTGGGGCCTGCCTGGTGGCGCAAGGGGTTCAGCACAGTACTGTGAAGCTATCAGCCTCTGCAGTATGAGTTCAATCTCCAGCTGGCCAGGGAGCTACCCACACGGTGTAGCAGACCTTTCCTGTTTCGCCTGCTGCTCCCTTCAGCAGTGTATTTCAGTCAGTCTGCCTGTTCTGTTCCCCACACTGTCTGTGGTGAATCCTCTCAACCCCCACAGCTCTGGCCTGCACCCCAATTCTTGTATGCATACACAAATAAATATTAAAAAAAAAAAAAAGAAGAAACAAGTTGACAAAAGAAACATGTCATGATAGTCCTATGACTAAATTGACTTATGGTGAAAATTCGACACTACAATTGGTATCAGGATAGAGATCACATCATAATGAAAAAAGTTACATTGAAATTCAGTATCATAAATGAATGCCAGTAGGAAATCTCACTAGAAAATGAAAGAGGATCCCTCAAGTTTCACTGCAGAAGTTTCACAAAAAGGACTAGAATAATTTCCTTAATTAATGCTTTTGTTATTCATACACTTTTGAAAAAAGAAATCTTTAGAGAAATGTCCAACACATCAAATATACTGATTAGAGTTTTTCATGTTACAATTAGAGTAAAAGTCATTGAGATATGTTCATGGGACCACTTTAAGCAGAATTTATGCATAATATATTATTTTTGGAACTAGAGTGAATTAGGATAAAATATATTTGGGAGCATCTGAAAACACTTAGGAGTACTTAAGTATTTGCAAGATAATAAGGTGGATATAATCAAATAGCTTTAAATCACTTTTTAGTGGGCAAATGTTTATAACAATCTAATGATTAGCTTCTTTTGTCACTATTTTAAGGACATTTAGTTTATTTTTTTAACTGATATATATATATATATATATAACAATGAATTTTGTAGATGGCAGGCAGTGGAGAGAGTAATAAATTATACTGACTGTCTTTGTACACACACACTTACACACACATAAAAACAACAAATTTGAAATAAATGCAATTTAATTTAGGCACTAGTCACTTAGAAAAAAATAGATTGAAGACTAATCATTTGATTCCCTCTCTACAAAAACTAAGGCAAAAATAAAAGAGAAAATAAAATAGTGTGCATTTAGTTAAATGGTAGAAGAAAAATGATACCCTTCCTAACATGTTCAGATAAGGCTAAAGCATAAACAGAAGGTGAAATAGCTAAATAAGACTGCAAAAAAAGTAAAGGTAACAAAGTGAAATAGTGTGAGGAGTAGAAATATCAGTCAGACAGTGAGGTAGGAGCTTGGTTGAGGTCAGATAAATGAATAGATGATATATTTGTGATCTCCCTAGGAAAATGAAAATTTTCAACTCTACCGTTTGCACTGATTAGAGGGTCTGGATAACTCAACACTGTGCAAGAGAATCTATGTGTTATTTAATGCAGGAGTTCACTGAGTGCATAGTCATTTCTAACTGTTTTGTTGGCACAGAAAATACAACACTTAATCAAACAGGCAAGGCCCCTGATACCAAGTGGGTATTCTACCGTGAGACACAAAACAAGATAGCTTCAGAATGTGATACATTCCTTTAATACATGAAACAAAAGAAAAGAAAATGGTGCATCAGTGATACTTGATCGATAATTTCACTTGGTTGGTTGGAGATATTCTCAGAGAAGAGCAAAATTTAAACTGAGATCTGAAGGAAAAATAGACAATTCTGTAAAAATCTGGGGTAAAGGATTATAAATATTCTCACTAGGTGATGAATTGAAAAATATGAGATTAGGGAATTGGATTTTATTTTACATTAAGCAAGAAACTCTTAGAGATTTTAAATAGGGAAAAGGCTAAAAATATATTTAAAAAATAACTGTTTTGATTAGGAGGTAGGATTGATAGAACTTGCAGATAAGTTTGAGGTTAAGACATAAACTATGAAGCTACCAGCAGTCACTGCAACACGACTTCAATCCCAGGCCAGGGAGCTACCCATATAGTGCAGCATACCTCTCCTGACTCTCCCACTGCTACCATCAGCAGTGTATTTCAGTCAACCTGTCTGTTCTGTTCCCCACTCTGTCTCTGGTGAATCCTCTCACCCCACACTTCTGGCCTGTACCCCAGTTCTTCTATGCATAAATAAATAAATTATATATTATATACTAGTAGTTAAAAAATAGAAATGAAGTCTCAGAAATCAATAATAGAAAAAAAGTTAAGAAAAAATAAACAGGAGGTCCTCCCCTGGTGGCACAGTAGTTGAGCACTGGGCTGCGAAGCTGCCCACAGCCTGCAAAGCACTGGTTCAATCCCCGGCCGCCAGCAAGGGTCCCAACTGGCACCACAGATCTTTTCTGTTGTGCCCGCTGCTCCCCTCAGCAGTGTGTTTCGTCAGTCTGCCTGTTCTGTTCCCCGCTCTGGTTCTGGTGAATTCTCTCACCTTCCTGCACTTCTGACTGTACCCAGTGCTTGTATAAATAAATAAATAAATAAACAAACAAACAAACAAGTAAATAAATAAATAAATAAATAAATCTTTAAAAAAAAAAAAGAAAAAAGAAACAGGAATAGGATGAAAACAAGGGAACATGATGATGATTCACAGGTGGTACAGTGGTGGGAGAACTATGAGACCACAATGACGTAAAAAAATAAATACAATAAAAAGTTGAAAAGAAGAAAAATAATAAAAATGTGCAAGACCTCTATTCTGAACACTAGAAATAGAAAAAAGAATGAAACAAAAGGAGTAACAGTTATACTGTGTTCTTAAAAATCTTAATATTTCTCTCAGTATTTTATCATGTGAAATTTACTGGACTTCATTGATAGACTTAAAATCCCATTAGATACTATTTTTGTAGAAATTGAGAGGCATAGTCTTAAATTTATATGTGAAGATTGTAAAATAAGCAAATCCTGAACTCTACATTCTCTCATATTTTCAAAGAGCATATGATATCTTTTTTAGTACCATCTTTTTCACAAAGGTGTTAATAGAAAATGAGGTGTTTACAGAGGTAATTCACAAAGGTAATACAACTAGGTGTAATCTTTTAACCAGATAGTACAAGATAAGTTTACATTAATAAGGAATATAAATCACCCTGATTACTTACCTCACACCTAATGTCAAAAAATAATTATGGAATGGAAACATTCCTAGAAAAAAAATAGAAGAATTTTAAGATTTAAGTCAGCAAATATTCTTTGATTTGATAGGACATAAAATACAAACCCCAAATAAAGTTTTGATTAATGTCATCAAAAATAAAAACTCAACAAATGACATTAAAAATTAATTTAAAAAATAGTAAAAAAGTTCACAAAATAAAGTCTGACCAAAAAATTATATAAAGAACTCTAAAGTCAATTATATGACAATAAGAAGACATAAAAACGAGGTCATTGTACATTAATACATATTCACATTTAAATACATATAAATTTATATTGGTGGTCTGGTCACTGTGTACATAAAACAAATTCCAAGATAGTGAGCTTCATTATTATCAAGGAACTATAACAATTGCTAAAATGAAATAAAAAAGGTTGGATAATATGTATCATAATTAATATCTAAATACATTACTAGTGGGACTATGAAATGATACAACTTTGGAAAATGGTTGAACACTTCCTTATGACATAAAAATACATTTATCACACAATCTAGCAATTGTGCCCTGACATATTTATGCAAGAAGAGTGAAAGTACAATCCTGGCAAATACTTGCACATGAGGCTCATATCAATTTTATTCAAAAAGCCAGAAGCTGTCAATAATACAAATTTTCACAGTTGAATGTATAATCAAACTGTATAGTATTCAGCAGCAATAACAAAATATTTCAGACAACAGAAGTACTGAGTTACTGATACTTCAACTAGCTGTTTGGATCACAAAACATTCTGAGAGGAAAACTCCAAAGAATTATTCTTTGGATTTAATTGAAATTCTTGGAAAACAAAACCATACTGGGAGGAGGCAGTTCAGTGATTACCTCTGGCAAGGGGAAGATATTGATTATTAACAGGCATGAGTGTACTTTTTGAGCAATGGAAGTGTTTTCTATCATGATTTCTGGTAGTGATAATTCAGAATGTATTTGTTATATTTTACGGCAAGCTTACAATGAGACCGTTTAGCTATATGAAAATTATAGCTGAATAGATTATTTTAAATCTATTAATGGAAGGAACTTTATTATTAATTTTAATGTTGTCTTTATGATTTTGGGTACAGGACTAATAATGGTATAATAGGACATTTAGCATTATAGGAGATACTGTCATTGTTGGTATTTTTCTCTTTGGTGCCTGAAATAGTATGACAGTGCAATATTCTTTGACATGCTGCTTGGAGAGTTGGAAACAAAGTAAAACAAAACAAAACAAACAAAAAAAACCAACAAACAACTCAAGTTAGTGTGAAACCTTTAAGGCTGGGGAAATAAATTGTCACAGTAGGTGGGTTTGCAGGACACATGAACTTATAGCTGTGATTGCAAGACACAACTCAGGAGCAGTTTTCAAAAATAACATGGTTTATATTTACAAGGGGAAAGAGGGATAGAGAAGATGGGCAACAGAGAGGGGAGTGTTAGAAGCTGGACCAGATGCAGTAACAATGACCAGGCTGTGTGTTGAATCAGACATCAGATGTAAAGGTCTCCAAGGTCAAAGTTCTCTGTAAGGTCTTTCCAGAGGTGGCACCAATGAAGTCAGCAACTGCAATCTGAAGGCCAGACCAGGCAGCACTGGACACCAAACTGGTCAGTGCCAAAGGCAATGCAACCAGGGTTTGGAGCCAGAAGTATCAGAGGCAGGCACCAATGTTATAGCTCTCAGGGATGCTGGGCATACAGCCAATAGCAAACAACACTTTTTTGTAACCAGAGCCAATTTTGTCACTCAGCAGGAGATGCTGAAAGCAGAGTTGAAGGTCAGGTCTGTGAAGAAATGGTACCAGAGGACAGGGACCAGTGTTACAGTTCTACAAAGATCTTCCCAGGAGAGATTCTGGATGAATCTGACTAACTGACTTGAAGAGGACTAGAGTCTGACCTATGTACTCTTCAGGATGTCTGTCTTTCAAACCTGTTTGCTCCTTTTTCATTTGATTGGCACCTGTGGGGGCCCTGATTGGTTTGGTCTGTTTATAATCCCAGCTTATTTATTTGGTGCTGGTCAAACAGCATCAGTATGTCCAATATGACCTATACTGTGGCTGAGTTCTAAAATTGAGCACTAGGAAGAGTGAAAGGTAGGGGGCTACAATCCCAGCTCTTTGTTTTGGGTCATTGTCCAATCAAATTGATCCATTGTCAATCCCCTTTTTAATCACATGCTGGTCCAGTTTCAATACCATGCCTTTTCACAATATCCTCTGACAAATTATTTGAAAACTTTTTTTTAAATTTAAAAATGCACAATTCTCATTAATGTTATGTGAGCTTCTCAGGTAAATTTCAAAATTAACTAAAGATAAGATAAATATAGAAGATAGGTAATAAAAGAAGAACAGCAGATGTCCTTGTTCTGATCTATGACATTATTCTGGGCAGTGAGTAAGATTCCCTGTCACACCACCTTCCTGTCTAAAGTAATATGGGAAGATGAAAAATAGCAAAACTATTCACTCTCTTATTGTATTGACACCTTATTATTTACTAGTCACTCTCAATTAAAAAACTTAATATCTAGTCTCTCACTATTTGGAAGGGTGGCAAATGCCAGATGATTATCATAAACATTGTAACCGCTATTTCAGGGTTATATGTACTAGTTTGGGGCTGAATAGTGGCCCCTTAATCTTTTGGGGTTGGAAGTTGTACAGCAAAGACTTTGTGTGTGAACTATTACTGAGTTCTAATGAAGGATGTGTAGATACTATCCAATTTAAAAAAAAAAAAGGAAGCAGCAACTACACAAAGAAGCTTTAAAAATGTTGAAAATTGAGTCCCATTCCACAATCTCCCCATATAGGTATGTACCGATAAAGGCAGTCTATTAAGCTCAGTATCCTGGAAACTCATTACAATTTCAGTAAAGATTGCTTTCTTTAAATGTAATACATTTATTTTACTTTGGCTGAATAATAATCATGAAAAATTCATATATTATAAGTTGTTCTAGCAATCCATTTTTTATAAAATAATATTGAATATCATCTTTAGACTTCTCATGAAAATTATAGGTACTAACAGTTATACGAAATTTTGATTCTCTTTTTTTTAAAGAAGCTTTCCACTGGGATGAATGGAAAGCACAACATCAACTCTGTTTAAAGCTTTTTTAAGTCTTTTTTTCTTTTTTAAGTAAGTCTCTACCTTTGGTTTATACCAATATAGTACACACTATTTCTTTATTTTTGTTACTGTGCAACTCTTCCATCTTAAATAAGAGTAAATGAGGAAACTTATTGTTCTCTTCAATATTGAATTTTCTCTTGCTAACTTTCAAACAATTTGAAGGTGATGATATTGTCTAATGTGTATTGTAGAGAAAAGGGATATCTTAAGTTGGCATTAATATCCTATGTGATAAACTCTTGGAATTTATCTTCAAAACACAGAAACATTTATAAAAATTAGTGAATAGGGGTCTCCCTGGTAGCACAAGGGGTTAAGTTTCAGCACTATGAAGCCATCCACAGTCACTGCAGCATGACTTTGATCCCTGGCCAGGGAGGTGACCCACATGGTGCAGCAGACCTCTGCTCTCCTCAGCAGTGCATTTCAGTACATCTGCTGTTCTGTTCCCCACTGTGTCTGGTGAATCCTCTCATCCCCCGCATCTCTGGCCTGCACCCCAGCTCTTGTATGCATAAATAAATAAATATTTTAAAAATAGTGAATATAGTTTATTACTAATTCAATCATCATATTAGATTTTCTTTTGTACAAATATTTGAATTCTGGGTTTTATAGTGGTGAATAAGAATTAAATGTCTTTCATGGACAGACTGTAATTATCAAGAAGCTTGTGCCAATAATATTAGGCAATTGAGTAGTTTATGCCTTATTCATACTCTCATCTCCCCTTCTCTGGATTCTTCAAACATCTGCTGAGATTATCAAGTAATGGACAATTCACCCCATACTGTTGATGCCAATCTGCTCCTATTGATAGATAAATGGATACAGATGTGTTGAGAAGTCCATTTCTACAAATGTTCTGTGCATTCCTCAGAGCCAATTTAAAACCTAAGGAACAAAAATTGGGCCACCCATTAACCAGACATAAATGTCACTTTCTATGTGATTTATTTCTAGTATAACAATAGTCCCCTAGAAGCTACCCTTATCTATACTGTAGCTGTTTAATCCAGACAGATAAGCTAGCATGCAGTGAGGCATTAGGATAGCCACATTTTTTTGGTCTGAAAATAGACTTTTTAGACAACTCCCTTCCCACAGAGGGCAGCATTAACCTCATTTAAGTCACATCATTCCCTTTAAGTCAATTGTC
The DNA here is from genome assembly GCF_014898055.3 of Talpa occidentalis. Lineage (NCBI taxonomy): Eukaryota > Metazoa > Chordata > Mammalia > Eulipotyphla > Talpidae > Talpa > Talpa occidentalis. The sequence continues at coordinate 70,472,441 of NW_026555331.1, forward strand.
TTTCTCCAAATCTAAGTAAGTTTAGCTGCCCTGAGTCCAGCTCTGACCTGGGCAGGGTTCCCGCGAGGATGAGAAGGCGTCGGAGAAGTGGAGGGATGAGGGGAAAGGGGAGGTGAGGTAGATGAGGTGGTGAGGAGACACTGACACTTGATCAGGGTACAGACATCTCCTGCTGATAGCCTCAGCAGGGTTTTGTTTATACATCAGAAATTGTTATTTGATCATTATATCATGCGATCGTGATTGATTTTACTTTTACATTGTTTCAGAAATTATTAATGATCATTAACTGCACAATCCTTTTTATTTTTAATTTTCTCAGTCTATGATTGACTTGGTTACTTGGTTATATTAACTTGGTTACATTATTTCCCTAGGTGATGTATGTTATTCAGAAAATAGAAACAGGTGCTACACACAACGTGATTTATGCAGTCAAGCTAGGTAACTAAAACAAGGCTAAACAGGCATTGTAAAATCGAGGGTGGCTTCCTATTTTCTATATAGAACCAAAGGGTCCCGGTACCATGGGAACAGTATGTGGTGTGTTTCTTTTGGACTATTTCACCTCCTGGGGCGTCTCAGGACCTTCTCTAGTGGGGACTTTTACCCGGCTCAGTTCCATCAGTTCTATCAAGCGTGGTTTGTTAAAAAGCTCAAAGTTACTCATGGTAACAGAATTATAAATTGGAGGACGTGGAGGAATATTGGAAACCATTTCATTGTTAATCATGTTGGAAGGTACTTTTCTCAAACTACTGAAGTGTGTATTACTGGCATTAATGCCAACACTCATTGTGTTATTCTAAAGCATATAGAAAATTTCCATGGTTTCAATAACTGCCACAAACAAATGAAAGGAAGTAGCAGGAGCCAGCTGTGGAGTTTGCTGACTTTTCAGAAACTTTCCTCATGCCTGGACCTTGTCAGACAGCATGAGTAGCATGGCCCTCACCATTTAGCTGACGTAAAATTTGCAGAAATGCCCATCATCAATGTATATTCTTGAGTCTTCCTTTTCTCTACCTTATCCTGGCTAAACCTAAGGTTGTTTCTCTATAGTTCCTTATTAGCCCTTATTCACTTCTATCATTGTATTTATCACATGTAATTGAAGACAAATATTTCTGGCTTGCTTTTTCTTATGCTCTCTCCTCATTTCCAAAAAGTTTACTAGTCTCAAGAACAAGAAACTCTTTGGTTCACCTGTGTTCTTCAAAGTGTGCTAGTAGACTATTTACAATAGGTAAAATATGGAAATAAACCAAATGCCCAAATACAGATGACTGGGTCAAGAAGATGTGGCAGAAAAACAAAATTAACAGGCAACTATTAATCAGAGACACTCAGCAGGGGAGGGGGAGAGAGAAGGAGCAAAACAGGGGAGGGAATGTGTTCCTACACAAGGGACTATGATGATGGTGCACGGGTGAATTGGTGGTGGGAATTTTGCGGGGACTACAGCTGAGAAGAGAAAGCATGCATTGTACAAAAAGGAATAATGATGTTAAATATATATTAAAAACCAAAATAACAAATAAAACATATTACAAATTAAAATAAAATGACAAACATAAACAAAATGTGCTAATAGATTGGATTCAATGAAAATCTATTGTATGAACGTAGGGCAGGTGGGTAGAATAAAAGTAGGATTCAGATAAGTTGCTATTCCGGTTATGACAGAAACACTAACTTAGGACAATTTTTAACATAAACAGAATTTAAAAGTTTCTTTGGAGATATTTTAATAACATCTAATAATATCTAAGCTGTTGTCACTACATGATTATCACCCCTTGGTATGCTAACAATGAACAGCAATTGGGTTAAAATTGACAGTAAAAATATTAGTAGTAAAAGTCTTACACTGTTGTGCAGTACACCTGCAATGCTTTTGGAAACTAGAGAAAAATATTCTCTTTTTACAGCAAAGGAAAATGAGTAAGGAGAATGCTAGAGTAAAATGTTAGAGTGCCTAATGTTACATATTGATTTAAATGTTGTTAAGGATTTTTTTTTTAAGATTTACTTATTTATACAAGAACCGGGGTAAAGGCCAGATGTGCTGGAGGGTGAGAGGATTCACCAGAGACAGACCGGGAACAGAACAGGCAGACTAATGAAATACACTGCTGAGGGGAGCAGCAGGTGAGACAGGAGAGATCTGCCATGCCGTGAGGGATTCTCACCAGCCTGCCATGATGGAACCCGCACTGCAGAGGCTTCGGACAGCTTCACAGTGCAGTGCTCAACAGCCTGTGCCACCAGGGAGGCCCTGTTAGGGGTTCTGGTGACACAATCAATGTTTTTTCCACTTAACTAGTTTGTAAAAAATTAAAAGTAAGTCTATTCAGAACCAGGGTTTGAAGTTTATTTTTTTTAAGCTTTATTTATATATTCATACAAGAACTGGGGTATAAGCCAGAAGTGTGGGGGGGGTGAGAGTATTTACCAGAGACAGAGTGGGGAACAGAACAGGCAGATAGACCAAAGGACACTGCTGAGGGGAGCAGTGGGCGAGTCAGGAGAGGTCTGCTGAACCATATGGGTCAGTCATTTCCCTGGCGAGGGATCGAACTCGTGCTGCAGTGGCTGCAGCTAGCTTCATAGGTTGTGTCTTAACACCTTGTGCAACCAGGGATGCCCAAGTTTTGAAGTTTAAACAAAAACAATTTAAATAGGTCTTTCTTTTTAGCTCTTCTGCCCATTTTTTGTTTTTGTTTTTGTTTTTTTTTAAGATTGATTTATTTATTTATTTATTTATTTATTTATTTATTTATTTATTTATTTATACAAGCACTGGGTACAGTCAGAAGCACGGGAGGCAGGAGGGTGAGAGAATTCACCGGAGCCAGAGCGGGGAACAGAACAGACAGAGAGGGGAAATACACTGCTGAGGTGAGCAGCAGGCGCGGCAGGAGAGGTCTGCGCGCCATTTGGGACCCTCGCCTGTGGTCAGGATCGAGTCTGCGCTGCAGGGTCTGTGGGCAGCTTCGCAGCCCAGTGTTCAACCACTGCACCACCAGTGGAGGCCCTCAAGCTTTATTCTTAAAGAAACTTCTCCAAAGAGGAAATGCAAATGGCCAACAGGCATATGAAAAAATATTCAACATCACTTGTAATCAGGGAAATGAAAATCAAAACTACAATGAGATACTATCTTACACCAAATGTTTGTTTTTAAATATTTATTTACTTATTTATAAAAGCACTAGGTATAGTCAGAAGCGCAGGAGGGTAAGAGAATTCACCAGAGCCAGAGCGGGGAACAGAACAGGCAGACTGACAAAATACAATGCTGAGGGGAGCAGCAGGTGCAGCAGGAGAGATCTGTCGCACCATGTGGGACCCTCGCCGGTGGCCGGGCATGGAACCAGCGCTGCAGAACTGTGGGCAGCTTTGCAGCTCAGCGCTCAACTGCTGCGCCACTGGGGAAGCCCTGTAATTGTGTCTTGAAGTGAGCCTATTACCCCTGTAAGAACAGACAAACAAATTTTTACAGTCAATAAACAAACAAACAAACAAACAAACAAATAAATAAATAAATAAATAAAGCTTTATTTGCTGGTGTAGTAAAGCAAATTTGAGGTTAGAAATCTGGCTCAAATCCACCTCTTCCCAGTAGAAAGAATGACGTATTTAAGTTAAATGAAGGAGGAAGGCTGAGGAAAGAATAAGACTGGCTAGCAAGAGAGGAGTGTTTTGTTCCCAGTGTGTGGGAATAACAGTTGTTCATGCTGCTTCATATGCCGCATGTTCAATTTGGGTGGGGGTGGGGTAGAGGGGCTTAGTTCCACAGAGGATTCAGAGGGTTTGTGTCACAAGATTATTCTTTATACATTTTTCTGAAGTTTGCACATGTGTCCTGGTGCTGCTTGATAACTTGTACCTGCTTTGAGCAGCAGCTTCAGCAGAACTTGCAAGGAGAAACTGGCAAAAAAAAAAAAAAAAGTGAAAAGAGAGTAAGGGGGAGCTACTTGGAAAGATGTGAACAAGGAACACTTCTTGTCTGACAGGCTTGAATTCTGCCAAAACAGTTTCTAGACACTGTTTCACATTTTCCCATGAAAAGACTTTCTCACTGGCAATCAACCCCTTGCTCCCAAGTGATCTTCTCACTTGCACAAGAAATCTAAGAAGATGTCCAGATAACTTCTGTGGAATACCTACGCTAGTGTTTTTCTAACAAAACCTCTTTGAACTCTGGTACAATTTTCCATATGGTAAATACTGGTTTATGGTCTATTCACTTAATTTTATTATTTTGCTTCTATTTGAGACAGAATAATTAGTTGAGAAGATATACAATTTCTGAATAAATTATTATATTTTCTATTCACTGATTTTTACTTTAAGAATAAATGTGTGTGCTTTTTTAATTGCTGAGCATGACCGTAGGAAGAGGCAATAAGGGAAAAGCCCTTCAACACCAGACAGTCTAACAAAGGAAAAAGTATCAAATTTAAAAGCTTTCACATGGAGATATCATGGTTATGTAGGCCCCATCATTGATTAGGAAGAAAGAGGCAAATTTGGTTTTGAGGAGCCCAAAACCTAGGAGACAAAGGGGAATGACCTCATCCTCACTCTGTGTCCAGATGAATTTCTGAAAGTAAGGGAAATGTAGATTGATAAATATAGAATGGGAAGATATCCTTAAGTTTTATAGGTCATAAAAGTGAAAATGATCATTTCTTTGATTAAAATAAAGGTAGAAGCTAAGGAAATGTTTTTTTTTGTTTTGTTTTTTTTTGTTTTTTTTTTAGAACAGGATATAGACAAGAACAGAGGATTAGCATTAAGGGATTTCATTGCTCTAAGTTCAAAATTATTCACCATGCCAAAGTGGGTGTTCTTGAGGAGTACAGTTTTGGGAATCTTGGGGTGGTTGTATTAGGGTATCTTTAATAAGATGTGGAAAAGATAGCTACGTCTAAGGACAAAACATATTCTAGGCATCACAGAAAATAATTGTGATGCAGAATTGGTCTATATGAGAAATCTTTAGGGAATAAATTAAACTAAATAAGAATTTCCTGGAGTAGAGAAGCATTGAGGTAATGTTGTAATTGTAATGTTCAATTGTCATGAAGAGGCATTGACAATTGTTTTATTGATTTCCTTATTGTTATTTTATTTTTGTTTTACCCAGTTGATTGAGTCAAAGGATTGATAAAGGAAACATACCAAATGCAAAATATGAGAGTTTGTTATAAAACAAACAAAAGTCCTCTTTAACTTCTAAGTTCTTTGACATATGTAATAGTTAAAATGACATAAGATAAACAGGATAAATGTATGTTCATGGATCCCTTTAAAAGGGAGTCTCTCTGATAGGAAAATAAGAGTTATATGACATCCTGAGCATGGGAGAAAGGGTAAGGTTCTAGGATTTAAAAACAGGAAGACAATTTAAAGTGAGATCAAATGTCTATTTAACAAATATATGCTATGCTATTCAGAGACAAAAGAAACACAACACACCTTGCTGACTTCTTACTAGTCTATCTCTTTTAGCTCATATTCTTTGTAGCCACCTCTGGTGATAGTTTTCTTTCTGGAACAAGTCCTTTATCTAAGTGTATTTAGATAGTTATGGGAGAGGTAAAGAAAAGTCTCATAAGTCTGCTAGATTTTAATTACCTTTAGCTCGAAACAAACCACATGTGCAAGGTAAAATAACTGGGGTAGCTTGTTTTGTGCTCCTACAGCATTTTTTTTAAGATTTATTTTTATTTATTTATGTATATAAGAGCTGGGGTGTATGCCAGAGGTGATGGGGTGTGAGAGGATTTACCAGAGACAGAGTGGAGAGCAGAACAGGCAGAATGGCTGAAATACACTGCCGAGGGGAGCAGTGGGTGAGACAGGAGAGGTCTGCTGTGCCATGTGGTCAGGGATCAAACTCAGACCACAGTGGCTGGTGATAGCTTGATAGTGCTCAGACTTTAAACACTGTGCCATTAGGGAGGCCCTGCTCCTATAATAATTTAACAATAAATAAATGTGGTTCTTTTAAACACTCAAAGACATGGTAACTAAAAAGGAAATTATTTGGATAAGAGAATCTTTGTTTCTGAGACCAAACATTTATTTTATTATTTAATAATTATTTTATTTTTATTGAATTGCACTGGCTTATAAAGTTATATAACATTTAAATATGCAGTGGTTTAAATAATTTTTTACCCTTTCCCCTACCACTTGAAATTACTAATTATTTTATGAAGATGTGTTTAAAATTGATAAATCAGGGCCTCCCCGGTGGCGCAGCGGTTGAGCGCTGGGTTGCGAAGCTGCCCGCGGCCTCTGCAGTACCGGTTTGATCCCCGGCTGCTGGGTGAGGGTCCGACATGGTGCACAGACCTCTCCTGCCGCTACTCCCCTCAGCAGTGTACTTCGTCAGTCTGCCTGCTCTGCTCTGCTCTCCGCTCTGGCTCTGGTGAATTCTCTCACCCTCCCGTGCTTCTGACTGTACCCAGTGCTTGTAAAAATAAATAAATAAATCTTAAAAAAAAAATAAAACAAAATTGATAAATCATTGTGTTTATTGATATTTTTGGATTTATTTTGTTTTAAAAATTTATTTATATATTTATACAAGAACTGGAGCACAGGCCAGATGTGCGGGAGGGTGAGAGGATTCACCAGAGACAGAGTGGGGAACAGAACAGGCAGACAAAAATGAAACACACTGCTGAGGGGATCAGCGGGTGTGACAGGGGAGGTCTGCCATGCCACATGGGACCCTCACCGGCCAGCCGGGATCAAACAGGCGTGGCAGAGGCTGCGGACAGCTTCACAGCACAGCGCTCAACCACCTGCTCCACCAGGGGAGGCCCAATATTTTTGGATTTCTAAAGTATTTATTTCTTAAACTATGCTTTTGACTTACTAAGCCTTTTCTCACATAGAAAATTCTTTTTTCACTCTTTGTATTTTTATTTGTTTTAAACATTCTATTCTTGCTAAACCTTTATGCTTATATTTTTTAGTGATTACCTTTTAATTTTAACAGGCAGTCATGCTGTAAATTGAAATTTTCTAATACTATGTAGGTCTACCTATTAGAAACTCCTTTCCCAAAGATGACTAGAATCCTCAAGTTTATTTACATCTACTCTAATAAATTTGACATACATTTTATAATCTTGGAATCTCTTATGAAGTGCTGGACAAGTTAGTGGTAGTACCTCTTCCACATGCTCACAGCAAGACTGCAGCACAACAAAACCAATAACTCCTGAAAGAATACAGACAATTGCAACACATTCTAACAGCAACATCTGGAGGAGGGGATCCCGTTGAGAACAAGCTTTGCAGGTAATCATCCAAGGTAGACAAAGTGAGTCACATAGCCTTACAGGCTCTATAAGCAATAGAGTGAAACTGGAAAGGCTTTTTTTATTTTATTTTATTTTATTTTATTTTTGCATTTATTTTAATTTATTTTATATATATTTTTTTTTTTACTGGAAAGGCTTTTAAACACTATTCTGTTACAAGTGTGAGCAATCTCTGGGAAAGAATACAGAAGAAGAACCACTACTAAAGAATGACACAGACATTCAGTGAAACCTGGGAAGTGTTCTGAAAGCATACCTTTCATAGCATGCCTCTGAAGACATTGGTGCAGCTTAGGTTAGCTATGTGATGAGATCTAAAAGCAGACCTGACATAGTAGGCCTCCAAAGATATTGCTAAAACCTCAGTAAACCCCAGAAAGTTGCATGAAAGTAGACCTGCTATAACAGGCATTTATAGATACTGGCAAAGCCATAGCAAGTTCCAAGATTGGCATGCAGAAGCAGAGAACCCGTCGCATGCCTCTGCAGACATCAGCACAACCTCAGTGAGCTCCAGGAAAGAATCTAGAAATAGAATGCTCAACATAGACTTCTGTATATACATGGCCTAGAACTTAGTGATCTCTCTGTCAGCACCTAGTGTCAGGCCAATCAAAGTAGGCACCCTGCAGTCTTTGATCCAGGAGGGTTCTGGAAACAGACCTGTCACAATAGTCATTTTCAGATCTCAATGATCTCTTCAACAGGTACATCAAACCTTCCTACTGGTGGTAGGCCTCATTCACAGTCAAGGGAGTCCTGGGGGTGACTTGGAAGCAACCTTCACCAAGGTAGGCACCAACAGACTTTAGCAAACCCTGGAATGGGGCCAAGAAGCAGGCTTATAAGTTGATAGGTCCCCATGGGCTCTAGTGAATTCTGGGGAGGTTATTGGAAGCAAACCAGACCTACAAGTGATGGAGCAGATTCTCTAAGGGCTGCAGTACTGGCAAGTCCTCTAGGGTCCTGGAAGGTCCCTAGGGCTGCAGTGCTTGTAGCAGTGAAACATGTAAAAAAAGAATGGACTCATGTATGCAAAATATTCAAAAATAAAAACTTCTGGCCAAGAATACTAAATCCTACAAAAATCTTTTTGTTTTCAGATATGAAGGAGAAATACATGACTTTCCAAACAAAAGCTGAAGAATCTTGCAAACATTAGAACTCCTTTATAAGAAAAGTTGGAAGGAACATACCTATCCAAATCAAGGAGCATTCCTATCCAAATCAAATCAAAGAAAACCCACACTCAAAAAATAAGGAAATAAATAGGTAAAATCATAAAACTAAAGAAAAGATGACATGAGCAAATAATCACATAACAAGGATCACTCTTTATGTAAATAGCTGAACTTGCCAATCAAAATGTACAGAATGGCCTTTTGTATCCAAAACCAAAATCCACCTTTTTCTTGTCTCCAGGAAACCCATCTGAGATCTAAAGATAAATATAAGTTCAAAGAAATGTCTGGGAAACAATCCTACAGCAAATGTGAGCCCCACAAAAAGTCAGGGAGAGTCATATTTATATCAGATAAAATAAACTTTCAGTTAAAATAAGTAATAAGAAATAGGGTTGATTGTGATCAAGGAATCAACACTTCATAAAATTATAATACTCATCAGTACATATGCACCAAACAAAGGCACAAAATATTTGGCAACAATTAGCAACCTAAAAATGGACAATGACCACAATATAATGGAGGTAGAGAACTTCAACACTGCATTAAATAAATACACAGATCACACAAACTGAAAATCAGGAAGGAACAATTGCCTTAAATGAAGAATTAGATCAACTGGAACAATAAGACAATTATTGGACATTACAATCTCCAAATACTGACTACACATTCTTATCAAAGACAAATTCTTCCATGACAGACCACATGTTGGGTTACTAAACAAATGTAAATAAAATAATGATAATTGAAATCTTATCAGGTATCTTCTCTGATCATACTAGTATTACACTGGAATTTGATCACCAAAAATAAATACAAAAAAGCTCTAATATTTGGAGTTGGAACAACACATTATGGGATAAAGCAAAAGCAGTGCTAAGAGGGCGTACCAAACAACATGGGCACATGCTGAAATAAGAAAGAGGGTAAATAAATAATCTAACATAACACTTTAAAAAAACTAGAAAAAGAATAAATGAAGAAACAAAGTCAGTAGAAGGGAAGAAATAAAAATTATATTGGAGGGCCTCCCTGGTGGCGCAGCAGTTGAGTGCTGGGCTGCAAAGCTGCCCACAGCCTCTGCAGCACCAGTTTGATCCCTGGCCGCCAGGGAGGGTCCTATATGGTGCAGCAGACCTCTTCTGCCATGCCCGCTGCTCCCCTCAGCGGTGGACTTCGTCAGTCTGACTGTTCTGCACCCCTCTCTGGCTCTGGTGAATTCTCTCACCCTCCCACGCTTCTGACTATACCCAATGCTTGTATCAATAAATAAATCTTTTAAAAAATTATATTGGAAATATATGAAACAGAAATTAAAAAGTTCAAAAGATAATCTTATGATGAAATCAGAAGATGGTTCTTTGAAAAAGTATATAAAATAGACACACCTCTATTTAGGCTCACTAACAACAACAACAAAAGAAACCTAATAGACTAAATCAGAAGTGAAAAAATAGAAGTTACCACAGATACTTCAGAAATACAAATCATAAAAGACTACTGTGATTGTTTTTATGTCAACATACTGGAAACCATGTAAGAAATGGACACATTATTGAAATCTTACAATCTTCCAAGAATTAATCTGGGAGAACTGGGAAATTCGAGCAAGGAATTTGTAACAGTGATAAAGAGTTTCCCAAAAAGCAAAAGCCCAGAGCCAGGTGGATTTGTTTATTAGTGAGGTCTATCAAACATTCAAAGAGAAATTAATACCAATCCTTCTCAAATGCTTCAAAAATTAACGAAGGAATGCACCTACAAATTTTTGTAAGGCAAACATTATTTTCATAACAAAAGCAGACAGGGACATCACAAAACAAAAACAAAAGCCATTAAAAGAAGTGCATACAAATATATATGATAAACATAGAGGCAAAAGTACTCAACAAAATGACAGTAAGTAGAATATAATAATATATTAAAATGATCATATATGATAATCAAGTCAGATTTATTCCAGGGATGCAAGGATGGTTCAACATATGCAAATCAGCCATTTACCATGTCAAGTTAAAGAAAGACAAAAATCATGTGATCATATCAGCATATGAGGAGGAGGAATTTGATGATTCCACAAAAATTTATGCTAAAAACTCTTAGTAAGATAGAGATAGAAAAAAGTATATGTCAACATAATTGAGGCCATATAATTAACAAACATACACCTAACATTATAACTTAATGGTAACAAACTGGAAGATTTACCTCTAAGAAGAGGCACATGCAAAGCATTTCCCCTCTTACCTCTAATGTTTTGAAATGGAATTGGAAGTACTATCTAGACCATTAAGGAGGAGAAATATATCAAAGGGATCCAAATTTAACAACTATAACTCTCACCATGTGCAGATGCATATTAATACACATAAAAAACTGCCTTGGGGAAGGAAATTCTATGGGGACTCAATCTGAGGGCATGGGGGGAAGCAAATATTGTTTACAAAACTTTAAAAAATGATAAATGTTAAACTGAAAAAAAAAGAAAACCCTGTGGACACCAGTTAAAGAAAAACAAACAAACAAACAAACAAAAAAAAAAGAAACAAATTAATGAAATAATATAGCAGGATACAAAAATCAATATTCCAAAAGTCTGTTGTATTTCTATATGCAAATAATGAGCTAGGAGATAATAAAATAAGGAAAATTATCCCATTTACAATAGCATCAAAAAAGGTATTAAAAACCTAGGAATAAACATAACAAAGGACTTGAAGACATGCTCATTTAAAATTGTAAGACATTGTTAAAAGAAAATAGAGGACACAAAGAAATGGAAGGATAGTCCTTGCTCATGGATTGGAAAAATCAATATTGTTAAAATGTCCATCTTACTTAAACTATATATATATATACACATATATATATAATATATATAAATATATATATATTCAATAAATTCCTATCCAAAATTTTTTAAAGATTTATTTATTTATGCATACAAGAAGTGGGGTACAGACCAGAGGTGTGGGGGGTGAGAGGATTCACAAGAGACAGAGTGGGGAACAGAACAGGCAGATCTACTGAAATATACTGATGAGGGGCGCAGCTGGTGAGTCAGGAGAGGTCTGCTGTGTCATGTGGGTAGCCCCCTAGCTGGAGATTAAACTCATGCTGCAGTGGCTGTGAACAGCTTCATAGTTTGTGTCTTAACCCCTTTCACCACCAGGGAGGCCGAATTCCTATCCAAATTTAAACAGAATTCTACAAAGAAATAGAGTGAACTATTGAAATTTATATGGAATCATAAAGGCCCCTAACAGCCAAATCAGCCTTGAAAAAAAAGAAGAGGAATGAAAATATCACACATACAAACTTAAGTAAAAAGCAAAATAAAACCATATGCTATTAGACTTAAAAAAGTCATAAAAAGCAATGGATTAGAAAGATAGCCCAGAGGGCTTCCTTGGCGGCACTAGGGGTTGAGTCTCAGCACTGTGAAGCTATTGGCAGCCACTGCAGCATAAGTTTGGTCCCTGGCCAGGGAAATGACACACATGGAACAGCAGACCTCTCCTGTCTCGCCCACTGCTGCCCTCAGCAGTGTATTTCAGTGGATCTGCCTGTTCTGCTCCCCACTCTGTCTGTGGTGAATCCTCTCACCCCCCACACATCCAGCCTATATTCCAGCTCTTGTATGCATAAATAAAATAAATCCTTTTTTTAAAGAAAGATAACACAGAAATAAACCCACATTAATGTGGACAGTTATTCTGTGACAAAGGAGTCATATACAATGGGAAAATGGAAGTCCTTTCAGCAATTGCTGTGAATCTAGACAGTCACATGCAGAAAAATTAAACTAGATCACTAACTCACATCATACACAACATTAACTCATTATGGATTAAAGCTTGGATGTAATTCCAGAGATTATAAAAAACAGAGAAGAAAACATAGGGAAAATACTCCATGACATTTACTTCAGTGGTGTCTTTGGGAACTCAGCACCATCAACAAGGAAAACAAAAGTAAAAATAAATGAATAAAGCTACATCAAACTAAAATCATTTGAAAGAAACTAATAATAAAACAAAATACAACCAATGAATCAGAGAAAGTTTTGCACCTCAGACATCTGTCAAGAGCTATTATCCAAGATCTACAAAGAATGCACAAAATTCAATATAAAGAAAACCAAAAACCCAATCAATAATAAACAAGAGTTAAATGGACATTTTCCAAATTAAGTTATCATAATAGGGAGAACATTCATTGGTGAGAAAACATCAGAGAAAAGGAAGGGTGAGGGAGAATTGACTATTAATATACATGGGCAAGTTGATTCTTTGTGGTTAGCCACTTCCTGTAGCACAACATCCTGGGGGATTTCTTTGCTATTGCTCTTTTTACAGAAGCACAGGACTTAGGTAAAGAACAGCATTGTCATTTGGGGCTATAACACTAAGATTATTATTTCTTGTTTGTTTTATTTTGCTTCTAAGTTTGAAGATAGTAGTGTCTTCTTATATCCAATGTTTCTTCTATTTCCGCTTCATTGAATCCTACATCTCATATTACAAAGACAAATAACTCACTTTCAAATGGACAAAGGATCTGAATAGATGTTTCTCCAAAGAAGATATGCAAGTGACCTATAAGCATGTGAAAAGTTGCTCAACATCTTTAGCTAGGGGACACTGAAATCTTGTTTGGAGGCTCTAGCAGGGAAGTGCAGCTACTCCCATGCCCTGACAGAAGGAAGGTCTGTCTAGAAAGGCCCATTCTCTTCCACCCAACAAGAAACTTCAGGAGGGATGCACCTGGAGCAGTGAGAGAACAAGGAGACACCAGCCTAGGCAGCCACATCAGCAAATCAACTCTGGAGAGCAACATGGTGACATATGGTATTGCCACATGCACTCACATCTGTCTTATTTTTTTTTAAGATTTATTTATTTATGCATACAAGAACTGGGGTAGGGACAGAGGTGTGGAGAGTGAGAGACATCACTAGAGACAGAGTGGGGAGCCGAATAGGCAGATACACTGAAATACACTGCTGAAGAGAGTAGTGGGAGAGAGAGGAGAGGTATGTGGCGCCATGTGGGTCACCTCCCTGACTAGGGATCGAACTCAAGCTGAAGTAGTTGCTGATAGCTTCATAGTGCTGACATTTAACCCTTGCACCACCAGAGAGGTCCCCTTCTTAGTTAAGGGAAATACAACCCAAATCACAATGGGATAACACAGTACACTCTTAATAATAACGATAATAAAAAATGTTGAAAGAAAGTAGAAAAACTAAAATACTCAGGCATTATGAAAAAAAAAAACTTTAAATATTCAATTTTGTTTATTTATTCTTTGTACTCAAATACTGACATTTTGGTTTTATCTACCTACCTATTATAGATAGATAGATAGATAGATAGATAGATAGATAGATAGATAGATAGATAGATATGCATACATATGTAGATTCTAAGTTTTAATTATTTTATTTTTCATATGCATATTTCCTTGCTTTTATTATTTATGGGTTATTCTTCATGATCATTTCTTCCCTCAGAGGGTAAATATTATACATTTTGATATTTTTGCTAGGACCAAGGTACATAGATTTCCCTGGGCCCCTAGCACTCCAGCCTTCCACTAAGGATAGCAAGGTAGTGCTTAGCACATCTACTTTCTCTCCTCCTCTGCTGCTGTTTCCTCAACTAAAAGAATTTTGCTTCTCCAACACAATAGTTCCTGTTTTAATTTTGAAAGTAATTCTTACGAGTCTCCCCAGTGGCACAGTGGGTTGAGCACAGCACTGTGAAGCTGTCCGCAGCCTCTGCAGTTCCGGTTCAATTCCTGGCCGGCCATGGAGAAACCCACATGGTACAGCAGACCTCTTCTGTCCCGCCCCCTGCTCCCCTCAGCAGTACTTTCCACCCCAGGCCAGGAATGTTCACCATCAGTTCTCACAGATGGAAAAGAAAATTTGGAGCCTTCAGTGGATTTTTCAAGCTTTTATTGCTGAGACAGGGGTATAAACACTGGCAGGCAGAGCAAGAGACTCCAACACTGAATAAGGTGGCCTAGCAACTCCTCTGCCTAGCCCCCTTTATTTACACTGCTGAATGCCTACAGCCAACAATTGATACGTTGTTGCAAATGCAAGATCCATCTGTCTTTTGCTAGATACCTCAATGGTGGAAGGTATAGCATTTCAAGGTATGGGCTCTCTACTGTGTAGAAGGTAAAAAAATCCTGGTTTTAGCTCATTTTCTTCTTGCTACCTTGAAGAAAGAATAGCATAGTGCCATGATTTGAAAAGTTATTATGAAATATAACTCTAATGCATGATGAAAAGGCGTTATGAAGTTATAGGAGCTTTGATTTGTAATCAGATATTCAGAGACTTCTTGAGCATTATAGTCAATCATTTGGAATTATGAAAGAAAGTAGTGGGAAATCTAGTTATATTTTTTAATATTAAAAACACACTTTATCAATAATGGTCTACATGTCAGAAGTTCTAGGAATAAAAGGAAAGAAAAGTGTTGATTTCACACTATAAGGTCAGCATTTTGTTAACTGATAGCC
Source organism: Talpa occidentalis (assembly GCF_014898055.3). Taxonomy (NCBI): domain Eukaryota; kingdom Metazoa; phylum Chordata; class Mammalia; order Eulipotyphla; family Talpidae; genus Talpa; species Talpa occidentalis. The sequence goes on from NW_026555331.1 coordinate 70,487,514, forward strand.
TATATAAGTTTACCTGTGATCAGTTAAGTTAGCATATGAATTACATATTTAAGTTTTCAAGTCAGGTAGAATTGACTGTGCAAATCATTTAAACTACATGAGTTTTTGCTTGTTATTTAAAGATGTATTTTATTTATTTATGCATATAAGAACTGGGGTAGAGGCCAGCGGTGCAGGGGGTGAGAGGATCACTAGAGACAGAATGGGACCTTTCTTCAGTAAAGACTGCTTGAAACCAGCAGAAGGCTCCCGGAGGAATCAGAGGTGAGCTGGGAAGTTTGCCCACGCCAGGCCCCTTCAGGCCAGCAGTCCAAACCCAGAGGGGGAGTGGGCACCCACAGCCAGGGCAGACCGGGCACAAGGAAGAGTGTGCCTGTCTCCAAAGTGCCATTTTAGAACAGGGACCTTTCTTCAATAATGACTGCTTGAATTTGGCAGAAGGCTCCCCGTGGAGCCAGAGGGAGAAAGTTCCCTGTGCAGTCAGAGGTGAGCTGAAGGCCCCCACAAGCCCATTCCCACCTGGCAGAAGTCGGAGCCCAGAGGAGGATCCAGAGATTTGGAACCCAGAGTGCAATCGAGCTGCCCCACCTCCAGGGAAGTCTGTGGGACTTCAAGAAGCATATTTGTAACTAAACACAGAAGGAGGAGAGATTCTGTGACAGTGACCATTAACATACTCAAAGTACCACTGCCTCACTAGACTTCTGGTATAACAGTTTTTGACTCGTTTGGATTGCCAGTTTCTGAAACTCCCGAAAGAACACACCAAGAAGATGCCAGCGAGTACCAGCAGCACAGTGCCCCAACGCATAAGGCAAATTAGAAGACAGGCAGCAGGGAAAAGAAAAACTACAAGAAAAGTAGCAATGCCTCAGAAAAAGACAGACCACAAAAAAAAAAAAAAAAAAAAAAAAAAAAACAACAACAAAAAAAACAAAACAAAACAGAACTAAACAAAAAACACCCACCAGATTGCAATGACAGTGACTTGGAAGAACTTCTGAGCCTTCCAGAAAAGAATTTAAAATTGCCATGATGTAAATACTGATGGAAGTCATTAAGGAAAACAATGCTCAGAAGAATGAAATTGAGTCCCTAAAGAGGGAAGTAAAAGAAATGCAGGCAATCAAAGAATTAATGATGGTGCTAAAGAACTCTGGGAAAAGCAATGAAAGCAGAATAGATGAAATGGAAGAACAAATAAGTACTCTTGAATACACATAAATAAAAAGAACCAAAACAGAAAAGGAAAGAGAAGTATGAAGGAAAAAGACCGAAGAAAGACTTCAGGAACTATCTGACTCCATGAGGAAAGGAAATATAAGAGTTATAGTAATCCCAGAAAGAGAGGGGAGAGATGTAGGAACAGAGAAAATATTCAAGGAAATAATTGAAGAGAACTTCCCAAACGTGAAGAAGGAGCTGGAAATTGATATAAAAGAAGCAAGAAGAACACCAAACTTCCACGACGAAAGGAAAAATACAGCAAGACACATAATAGTAAAGCTCCCAAAAATCCAAGACAAGGAAAAAATAATGAAGCTGACAAGAGGGAAGAAACAGATAACATTCAAAGGAAAACCAATCAGGTTGACATCAGACTTCTCTGAAGAAACACTAAGGGCAAGGAGAGAGTGGAGGGACATAGTCAATAGACTCCAATAAAACAGATGCCAACCAAGAATACTCTATCCCACAAAATTCTCCTCCCTCTATGAAGAAAGAATAAGGACCTTCCCAGACAAACAGAAACTCTGGAATATCATTACAACTAAACTCCCACTCCAAAAAATACTACAAGGAATCATAAGCCAGAATCTCAGAGGGACAAATAACAATGAAAGAAGGCCAAAAAAAAAAGTCATTACAAGAATAAATAAATAAAATCAAAGGAAAGACAAACACAATGGCAAATAAGATGCTAATGTATCAATATTAACTCTAAATGTTAATGGACTAAACTCTTCAATAAATAGACACAGAGTTGCAGGCTGGATTAAGAAACAAAACCCAACCTTTTGCTGTCTCCAGGAAACACATTTAGCTACAAAAGATAAAAATAGACTCAAAGATAAAGGATGGAAAACAATCCTACAAGCAAACGGTCCAAAGAAGAAAGCAGGAACAGCTATACTTATATCAGATAAAACAGATTTCAAACTCAAAAAGATGAAAAGAGACCCCAACGGTCACTACATTATGATCAAGGGGACAATACTTCAAGAAGAAATAACACTCATTAACATACATTCACCAAATATTCATATATTCACAAAAAATATTCAGCCAACTATTATTGTCTTTGAAAACAGACATCAGAGAAAACACATACGTAGTGGGAGACTTCAACACACCACTATCAACAATGGATAGATCAATGAGACAAAAAACAAGTAAAGACACTAAAGCTCTAAATAAGGACCTAGAACGCTTGAGCTTAACAGACATCTATAGAACACTAAACCCAAAAAAATCTGAGTATACATTTTCCTCAAGCGCACACGGATCATTCTCCAGGATCCATCACACACTGGGACACAAGACAAACATCAACAGATACACCAAGATTGAAATCATACCCACCATCTTTTCTGACCATGAAGGCATCAAACTAGAAATAAGCCATAAAAAGAAGGCAAGGAACTCTCCTACTTCATGGAGATCGAAACCCACGCTACTGGAAGACCACTGGACTAACGAGGAGATCAAAGAAGAAATTAAAAAATTCTTTGAATTGAATAAGGAGGTCACCAATTTCCAAAATGTATGGGATGCAGCAAAAGCAATAATAAGAGGAAAATATATAGCAATAGAGGCTCACATCAAGAAACAAGAAAGTGGGCCTCGCCAGTGGCGCAGCTGTTGAGCTCCAGGTTGTGAAGCTGCCCGCAGGCTCTGCTGTGCTTGTTTGATCCCTGGCTGCTCCCTGGCAGCTCCCCGGTCACCAGAGGAGGGTCCCACATGGCGCGCAGACCTCTCCTGCTGCCTGCTGCTCCCCTCAGCAGTATACTTCATCAGTCTGCCTGTTCTGTTCCCCACACTGGCTCTGGTGAATTCTCTCACCTCCTGTGCTTCTGACTGTACCCAGTGCTTGTATAAAATAAATAAATAAATCTTTAAAAAAAAAATTAATAGTCTTCATATAATCTAGATATTAATATTTATAAAATTAACTTAGAATAAATTTGAACACACTATTGTGGTTTTCTTAAAGTTTGGGTATTTCTTTACAGAAAAACATCATAAAAAATTGTACTGTTGTTCTGAGCTAATCATGTTCCAACTGAGTGTTGACTTTTTCTTAAGTGTGAAGTAAAATCACTTTTATTTTTTTTAATGTATTTTTTTATTTTTATTTATTTATTTGTTTGTTTGTTTGTTTGTTTATACATGCACTGGGTACAGTCAGAAGCGCGGGAGGGTGAGAGAATTCACCAGAGCCATAGCTGGGAGCAGAGCAGGCAGAAGGACCGAAGTACACTGCTGAGGGGAGCAGCGGGCAGCAGGAAAGGTCTGCGCGCCATGTGGGACCCTCCTCCGGTGGCCGGGGAGCACCCGGGGATCGAACCGGCGCTGCAGAGGCTGCGGGCAGCTTCGCAACCCAGCGCTCAGCTGCTGCGCCACCGGGGAGGCCCGGTAAAATCACTTTTAAATATTCAAAGACACAGTCATTTTAGTCATCTTAAAAGCACAACTGGACTGAGATGTACTTCACTTATATTCTATTTTGCAAAACAAACAAAAAAATTTCCCAATTTTTTATGGAATTAAAAATACAGGTAGAGTAATACTTTTCAAAATTTTAGAAAAATGTGGATGATTAGTGGTAAATGTTAACTATTTTCTCCAATTATGAAGAACAACTGGATCATTTACTATCCCCCGTAGCAATTATTTCCAAACAGAAATAGTGAATCTGAGACTTTAACATTTGTAATAAATATAAATATCTGCAGAATTATAGTCAGTCTCTGGCTTTTGAAATTCAGATATGACCAAAATTATAGACCAAATGACCTCTAGTTGTTTATAATTATAATTCAAGAATTGGCTTGGAAGTCCATCTAGAAATTTGCAGGAGGTATGCAAAAGACAACAAAAGATAGTGCCATTTATCCTGCTTTCCTACATCAAATGTGTGAGATTTTGTACTAAGTTCACATTTATTTCTTGCTACTTTATATGCATGTACATCTGTTAATAATTGCTCAGTATTTTTTTCCTCACCCCCTTCTATGTTGGACTGGAGGGATGATACTTTTGCTAGCAAGATTACTTTTTTCTCTGATTATTTAAATAACTTAAATAATTTAACTTAATAGATGATGGATTATTAGTCCAGATAAATCTTTTCTGAAAGTAAGGAGAGTCTAAATTAAAATGTTGATTTGCTTAAAACATAAAACTATTTAACACATCTATAGTGGTTACAAAGTTTAAAAAATATTTGACATTTTTATTGAAGTAACATTACAACACTAGAGGAATTTCAAGTATACAATGTTATAAACCAATATCAGTATAAAACTATTCTTAAGACATCATTTACTATAATTAGATCATTGAACAATAATAATGATAATTATTATTATTGATATCAACAGTATACTATTATTGTATTAGAGTCAAAAGGGACTATGACCCAATTCAACACCATCATGTCAAAGAATTGGCATGTCAGTCTCTAGATTCAACAACTCACTTATCGTGAGACATCGACATTGTGAGTCAGGATTGGGGGGCACTGGTGGGACTTTTAGCTCATATAGTATACTGAGTGGCCTCACTGTGTTTCTTAGAATTGGTTCAGCACTTTCAGAGTTAACATACATTTCTATGCCAAGCAATGTTTCCAAAATGATATTTTCAGATTCCTGGAATATCTTTAATCTACTCACTTAAGTTTATCTAAATACAAGTAAGTTCTAAAGCACACACCTTGGACTGTGGGCGTGGCACTTGGGAATAAATATCACGTTTCCAACTTAAATTATTAGTTTAGAGGAATTAAACTAAATATGAGGAGTTCATTATATTTATACTGGGGCTTTAATAATCAGGTATACTGTATCTGTTTCAAAGGTGTTTTTCTTAATCTGTTTCCTGTTTGAAAGATAAAGCCACAAGCAGAATAAATACTTTTCCTGCCTTTTAATGACAGTTTATTTGATAGAATGGCATGCCACTCAGTATCGTGGGTCCTCTTAAAAAAACATAAAGCAAGCTTATTAAAATCCACCAGAAGTTGTATTAGTCAATTGATTAATACCCTTTGAGACTGAAGTTTGAGCTAAAGTCAATTGTTCCATAAGAAACCTGTCCACAGTACATTTGTCAACTATGTTTTCTGTTGTTCAAAATAAAGATGAGTGAGATCGATAATTTAATTAGATGTGTCAACTGCTAGTATTTGAGCCTGACTAAAAATTATGGTCTGTGACTAGGTGTGAGGATAGTAAGAGAATGTGGTGTATTCCTATTCCCAATGTACAACTCCAGCAGGCCCTGCAATTTGGGTTAGACAAGGTTGGGCTAAGAGAGACTGAGATGATGGATGGCCAGGAAGGGAACAGGTAGGAAAGGTTTAAAACATTCGTGCATGTAGGAATTGGCCAATTTCTTGTAGTTCAAAAAATCTGCATACTTGGTAAATAAAAATTAAACTTAGAACTCGGAACGATGATATTTAAAAAGGAAACTTTCAACTGGTCTATTTTTAGCACTTATTTTGGGTGAAAATATGATGATGATAGATTTTGATTTATATAAAGACTATATATTTCTGAGTCAGTACCAATGAAACTTCTATATCCCTAAGGCAGAGAACAATCTAAATTAACATTATTGGAAATGTCATAGGAAAAGTATTAGATAAATTAAAAAGCAAGTATGAGAAGTACACAAGCATCCTTACTTACAATTCAATTAAATAGCAAGCTTGTTTTTCTTACTGTAATTGCTTTTACTAACATTTATCAAACTGCTTAAATATATAGTAAAATTGAAGGACTACTAGATAAAAATATTTAAAAAATATTTAAAAAAAATCCTAGCTCACTGTATCTCTGCTTGCTACTACTACCCTCAGTATCTAATGTGTTAATAATCTTTTTGCATGTTTGCTTTGCAGACATATGAATTATGAACTGATCAGAGTCCACAGCATGAAGTGACACACAAAGCTAACACCGACCTGGCAGGTGTGTTGTGAACATGAATTAATGCTTATGAAATGCTTTGAAGATTTAAACAAATTAGATATAATGCACATTACTGTCATTCCCCAAGCAAAGTAATTTGTTTATTGGATAGATGTGTTATATTTAACAGCCATAGATAATTTACAGACCACTTCTTTGAGGAAAAACTCTCCCATGAAAATTCTTAATTTTTATTCTGTCCTTTGAAAAATATTCTATAGCTTCTAACACATTACTTGAAAACACACACAAGGGTCTTGTCAGATGCTACACTTCATGCTGTACTTTGCTACCTGTGCTGGAGTGTGTATGCTGGACTGTATGAAGCCCAGAGGTTAACATGAAATGATACTAGGTAAACTATTCAGAGACTCTGACTTTCAGCAGCATTTAGTATAAAATATTATACAATATTATAAGAGTTACAATCACATTAGTAACCACATAAGTATAAACTATTTGTCAACCATGTTTTCTGCTGTTCATGAAAAAGATAAGTGAGATTGATAAATTGACTAGATTTGTCAACTGCCATAGGGAAACAAAAGAAAGAGTCCAGTCATTTACAGAGACTGTTCTACACATAAAAATTGGAAGGTCTGGACACATAGGAATGATGTTAGGAAAACAGAAAAAAGACAATGTATTTTCAGTGAAGAGGCACTAACCGCTCAGAAAGCCCCTATCTATATAAATGCCAAGAATAACAAATAGCTCAGGTTTGTTGAAATTTAGAGGAAAAGAAGACTGGTTTTAATTGTGGGGAGATTTATCTGTATTTCATATGTTAAGGACTCATACTCAATATTTATCTATCATTATTAGTAACAGATTTTAGAAAATTAATGGAAAGAGGTATCTGAAATGAATATATGAGAGAAAGATAACAGATGGGAAGAAAAGTTAGAAAGATAATAATTTATTTCACTTTTTAATATGTAAATTAATATTTATTGCATCTCTACGATATTCCAACCCACAAGGAAAGACATGTGCTATCAAAATTTCAGACATATTCATATACATATACACACATATATCCATATATGAGATAACAAATTGGTATAAAAACACAAAATGCTATAGAATCTAAAGAAAGATACATATATATATATATATATATATATATATATATAAAAGATTTATTTATCCAAGCACTGGGTACAGTCAGAAGCATGGGAGGGCGAGAGAATTCACCAGAGCCAGAGCAGGGAACAGAACAGGCAGACTGACAAAACACACTGCTGAGGGGAGCAGTGGGCATGGCAGGAGAGGTCTGTCGCGCCATGCGGGACCCTTGCCTGCGGCCGGGGATTGAACTGGCATTGCAGAGGCTGCAGGCAGCTTCTCAGACCAGCTCTCAACCTCTGCACCACCAGGGGAGGCCCTACAAATATATATTTAGACTTACTTCAAGGAAGGTGGTCAGGAGGCTATTTAGAGAAAGAAATGTAAATGACCAAACCATCTTTCCATCTGTTATTCACATCCAGAAAGCCAGATTGTGAACCATGAAAAATATCTTTACACAGAGGAGTTTTATGTGATGTGGCTAAGAAGAGAGTCAAAGGGATAGACCCCTCCAAAAATAAACTAGCTCCCTGAGTGGTGGGAGTGCTGGGATTATACAGTGGAGGAATGGATGTCAAGGAAGTGTAGGATTCACATTTCCGGGTCTGAGGAGGTGTCTGGAGATCTAGGCAATGTGAGTCAAGGTGTTTGATTTTTCCAAGCAGACTGTTTTCTCAGAAATCAGCAGATACTTGTTTCTGATGCTACTATTAAACCCCAAGGGGAACAAAAAATTTTATTAAGATTTATCAATCACAGTGTTCCAAGTTCTCTGAGCCAGTTAATGATGAAAAAGGGGGTAGGAAGAAGAGAGAACAAAGGGTAGTTAGAATTTAATTCAACTTACTCCTACTTTTTAGTTCAGGGGAGGTTTTGCTATTGTTTTAAAATCCAAGGGATCTGGTTATGGTAACACCTGAGCTGAATCTTAACATAAATAGTACTTACCCTGTGATAATAGAAATTTAGAATACTCTAGAGAGGTGCAGCTTTTGAAAAGGCAAAGAAGAATTCAGAAAGCAGGGGAAATCCTGCAATTTCCTTAGTAGAGGAGGAAGATAGGCCTCAAAGGGGCCCATACACACACACACATGCATATATATGTGTGTATGTGTTTATATATACAGATATATATATGCAGATATATATGCAGATATGCAGATATATATATCATATATGCAGATATATATAGCATATATGCAGATATATGTGTATATATATATCCACAGAGGCCAATTAAATAAATTTAATTTAAAAATATGGAGATACAGTTCAATCAAAAAAAAGAAGAAGAAAGAATTCTACCTTAAGCAATGGAATCAAAGGAAGATGACCATGGAGGGCAGCATGATAAGATTTTCATTTTAGCAATATTTCTGTTGGGACATAGCAAGAACAAGCAGTCAGGCAGGATGGTATAAAAATATATATGTATTATATAAATGCAATGCTTTACTTAGGAATATATATATATATATTATATATATATATACACACAATTGAGTACATAAATCTAAATGTACAATTAGTAGTTTTTATGTAAGTGTAAAATATGTTTCCACCAACTAGCTATAGTGCAGAATGTCTTCAGGATTTAGAGTTGTGCAAAATGCCTTCCCCTAAAGGACATAAACTTTTCTAATTGCTAATCTTTACACCTGGTCTTGAAAGTCATGTGAATATAATAATCCAATATATATTATTTTAGGTCTTGTATATTTTGTTCCATGAATTTTCCATGGAAAATTCATCATGCTTTTGCATGCAACAGTAGTTCAATTTAAAATAAATTTTGATGATAGGAATTTTGGTTATATCCACTTTGGGTAATTGTTAATAAAATTGCAACAAACATTTTGTACATATATTTTTATGGATCTTTTATCCTCATTTATCTTAAATATATAAATAAAAATAAAATTGTCAGCTTTAAGGACCTCCCTGGTGACACAAGGGGTTAAGACACAATCTATGAAGCTATCCACAACCACTGCAGCATCAGTTCGATCCCTGGCTATGGAGTTAATCTACTTGGAACAGTAGACATCTCCTGACTGGCCTGCTACTCCCCTCAGCAGTGTATTTTCATTAATTTGCCTATTCTGTCTCTGGTGAATCCTCTCACCCCCTGCACCTCTGGCCAGTACCTCAGTTCTTGTATGCATAAATAAATAAATCTTAAAAAAAAATTGTCAGCACTCAGGCAATTTGTAGCAACATGGATGGAGCTGGAAGGGATCATGCTCAGTGAAATAAGCCTGAAAGAAAAAGAAAAATACTGGATGTTCTCACTCATAGCAGGAATTTAGAAAATTTATATAGGAGACCAGGAAAAAGACTAATAATAAAGTAAAAATCAAAATCAACAGGCAACTATAAACCAGGGACACACTACAGAGGGTAGAGAAGGGAGTAGGATCAAAACAAGGGTGGTGGGAATTGTATGGGGACTATAACCAAAATTAAAATGCATACATTGTGCAAAAATGAAAAATGATGTAAGAAATACATAAAAGAAAAAAAAAGAAAAAAATTGTGTCAGCTCTAAAAATAAACAAATATTTAACTTTAATAAATATGACTAGAGTTGTCTAACAGTTCAATTTATACACTACCAACCATAGATGAAGATTCTGTATCCCTTTCAAACTTGATATTGGCAGTCTTGTGAGCTCTAATTTTGGTGTATAGCCCTTTCAACACTTGATATTGGCAATCTTGTGAGCTCTAATTTTGGTGTATAGTTATATCTCATCTCTTATCATGGTTTCAGTTATCATTTCCCTGATCGGTTACTATACTGCACAACTTTACTTATTATTTTTAGTGATTTGCATATTCCATTTTTTATATTACCTATTCAATTATAAAAAAACCTGGGTTGTCTTTTTTTTTTAAGATTTATTTTATTTATACAATAGCTTGGGTACAGGCCAGAGGCGCAGGAGGGTGAGAGGATTCACTAGAGACAGAGCGGAGACCAGAAAAGGCAAACGGACCTAATGCCCTGCTGAGGGGAACAGCGGGGAATACAGAAGAGGTTTGCCATGCCATGTGGGAATCTCCCTGGCCGGGCAGGAATTGAACCGGCGCTGCAGAGACTGCGGATAGCTTCACAGAGCTACACTCAACCCGCTGCACCACCGAGGAAGCCCTGGGTTATCTTTTTCTTAACGATTTTGAAATACATAGTCTGAAAACAACTGCTTGTATAGGTACTGTAAATATGTCTCTTAGCTTGTGGTTTGCCTTTTCTTTATTCTCTTAATGATATCTTTTTAGGAACAGATTTTTTAATTCTAAAGAATAGTATACAATGTCCACTGTAATGAATCATTTTTGTTTTTGCTTGATACTAGGGAAGATTTGACAATGCTCTCTTATGCTTTTTTCTAGAGGCATTCTTGATTTACCTGTACACTTAAGCTTATATTTTATTAGTTAGAAAAATATTCAATTAATAGCTGAGTATAATGTGAAATATGGGCTGTTTCATGTTCTCCATATGGAAAACCATTTTCTCCAGTATCATTCATAGAAAAGACCATAATTTCCCCTTTTGTGGGCATTTGACAAAGGAAAAAGATAATTAGGGCCTAAACCAAGGAATCGGTGGTAAAAATGGAAATAACTGAACACGTTTAATCCGCTAAGGAGATACAATTTATTATATCTCATTAGTGATTCAGACTTAGCTTTGCCAGAGAAGAATCAAAATGACTCAGGGTTTTGCCTTGGGCAGCCATTTAGATAGTCACATGGCCTACAAAGATGGAAAGTGCTGGAGGACTGGGCTGGACAGGAGAGGATATGCAGAGCAGAGAAGACATCATTTGCAGGAAATTAATTTGAAACCCTGAATTGGAATGCATTTTGGATGGCTGCCTGCCAGGCAAGTTTAACAATGCAGATAAGAGCTACTCAAAATAGGAACTATAGTCACAGAATTGGAAAAAGGACATTGATCTAGGAAGACACAGCTCTTTTACCCAATAAGCTTACTGACAATTTAGATATTCAAGACCAGCTCATGAGGAAAAGAATAAAATGTTGCAAAGAGTAAACAGAGATCTTTCCAAGGTTGTGCAGTACTGAACTCATGCAAATTAATCTTCATGTAGACAGCTACCAAAAAAAGGGCATTTATCAACATTCATTTGATGTGAAAAAATGTGCTAAGAGCCTTAACACAAGAGCACACAAAAGTACACTGTGTGAATGCAAATTGCGGCATGAAATTGCTATGTGAATCTTATTCCCACAGTGAACAGCCTTTCCTGTGTCTTCTGTTAGGTCATGAAGGCCATCCTAGCTCCTCATTCCAGCAGTACACACTGTTGAGTTCTCACCCTGCCTCCCTGAACACCATTTACATTCATGTCTACTATGAACTGGGATTATCTTCTCATCAGGAAGCATCTGCTGGCAGAGATGCTAAAGCAACATGGAGCATGGGGTTTTAGAACTCTGAGAATTAGCCTATAAAGACCTGGAAGGATTAAAAGCTATGGTGCCTATAGTTCTAAAAAATAACAATGTTAACATACTGAGTATTTTTAATTTTTTCAAAAGTAAATTCAATCTCATTTTCACTATCCCCCCTATACTTTTTAAATATAAAAAGAATGCTTCATTATTTTCCCAATATTTACCTATATGCATAATTCCATTTATAACAAACATTATAATCAAAGTTGATTTATAGTGTTATCATTTCAATGAATAATTATATAAATGTGATATAGAGAATACATATGGTAAATAATGCATTCCTGGTTTTCCTTTTAAGGATAGCATGATATTCTATTCAAAAGTTAAATATTTGATTGACTTCCATATATTGTGATTATACTAATGCTCTCATTTGTAACTACTACTACTCTTATATATAATTTTATATCATTGACTAGAAAACAAATTTTTGGTGAAAAAATGGTTGTGACAGTGGTTCAGGTTAACAATTACCTGGCAATCCAGGATCTCACCTGCTGACTCAGGGTCCCACCTGCTCACTCCACCTACATACTCAGAACCCCCACTTGCTCACTCAAGGCTCTCACCTGGTCACTCAGGGTCTCTTCTTGTTAATTTAGTATCCATATTTCTCATTCATCATCCTAACCTCTTCACTCAGGATCTTTACGCATTCAGAATCCTACCTGATGACTCAGGGTCCTTACTTGTCATTCAGGGTTATCACCTGCTCAGTTGGAATTCCATATACACTCGGTTTATGAAAAGTCACCAAAAAGTATTTTTAAAGAGTTATTTATTTATGCATACAAGAACTGGAGTACAGGCCAGAGGTGTGGGGCCCGGGCGGGGGGGTTGTGAGAGGATTCACCAGAGACAGAGTGGGGAACAGAACAGGCACAGTGACAGAAACAGGGAACAGAACAGGCAGACAGACTGACTGCTGAGAGAAGCAGCAGAACAGACAGGAGAGGTCTGCTGTGCCATGAGGGTAGATCCCTGGCCAGCAGGGGGATCTAACTCGAGCTGCAGAGGCTGCAGACAGCTTCACAGTTCTGTGATTAACCCCTTGAGCCATCAAGGAGGCCATGAAAGTCACCAAAATTTAATCAATTTTTTTTCTAGTTAATTTTTCCTCTGAATAATGTTTACCTCTGAACCAATAAAACCATGATTTGTTTTAAAGATTTTGAGATTGGTAAATCCTTTTAAAAAAATATTTCAATTTACAAAATTGTCTCATACTAACAGAAGCAACAAAAAAGGAAGGCTGAATGAAATGCATCAAAATAAAGATTAATGTCAGTGACAGAGCATTAACATTTGTCAGGAGCTAAGTTTGCCTGGCTATTTAGCAAGACCAAACCGCACTGGTTTGTTTGTGACAGAAGATGTACCAAGTAAAAAATAAATAGGGTATACATGAACTTTTGTCCTAAGTCTAATATTTCTCTAAAACCATAAGAAAAGCTATAAATAAGGTACAATTATTGATTCCTTTCACAGTTAATAAGCATGTGCACTTTAAAGACACATTAAACATCCATATATACAAACTACTGAAAAAAGCTATAATAACCGTTATGTATTTATCTTATTTAATTTGTAGATGAGGGGTCTCCCCAGTGGCGCAGTGGTTTGAGCGCCATGCTGTGAAGCTGTCCGCAAGCTCTGCAGTGCGGGTTTGATCCTGGCTGTGCGGGGGAGAATCCCACATGGTGCGGCAGACCTCTCCTGTTGCGCCCGTGGCTCTCCTCAGCAGTGTATTTCTGCTCTGCTCCCTGCTCTATCTCTGGTGAATCTTCTCACCCTCCCGCACCTCTGGCCTGTACCTCAGCTCTTGTATAAAAATAAATAAATCTTAAAAAAAAAATTTGTAGATGATTGTATAAATATTCAGTACAATTGTCTCCTTCAAAAACAAATGTGAATCAGGCCTCCCCTGTGGCACAGTGGGTTGAGTGCAGCGCTTTGAAGGTGTCTGCAGCCTCTGCAGCAGTGCAGGTTCGATTCCTGCTGGCCAGGGAGATACCCACATGGTACAGCAGACCCCCCCTGTCTTGCCTGCTGCTCCCCTCAGCAGTGCTTTCCATCCGTCTGCCTGTTCTGCTCTTCACTCTTTCTCTGGTGAATCCTCTCACCCTCCCACACCTCTGGCCTGTACCCTAGCTCTTGTATAAATAAAATAAATCTTTAAAAAAAATGAATCTATACTCCAAAATTATATACAGTGTTATAAATCAAGGTCACTTCAATAGAATTTATACAATTAAAATGAAAATTAAAAATATAAGGAGGGGCCTCCCTGGTGGCACAAGAAAGATAAAGTCTCAGTCTATCAAGTTATTGCCAGCCACTGAAGCCTGAGTTTGATCCCTGGCCAGGAAGCTACCCACAAGGCATAGCAGACCTCTCCTGTCTCGCCCTCTGCTCCCCTCAGCAGTGTATTTCAGTCATTCTGCCTGTTCTGTTTTCCACTCTGTCTCTGGTGAATCCTCTTACCCCAGTGCCTCTGGCCTACGCCACAGTTCTTCAATGCATAAATAAATAAATATTTAAATAAAAAAGAACATATTTCATACATTAACTCTTAAAAAATTATACTTTCTTTAATATTTCACAGTTTCTTTGTAAATTATACATAACAAAAAATTGCCATTTTAATCATTTTAAGTGTACTGTTCAGTGTTATTAAGCACTTTCATATTATTGTGTAACCATTAAACACTAACTGCCTTCCAGAAACCATCTTTTTTTTTTTTTCTATCTCTGTAATATTGAATACTGTAGGTATACCATCACTCAGTGATGATAATGTTAAAAGGTAAGACACTTTGAAAAGCCTCAGCTATATGTTAGGTTGGAATGCCCAGTAGAAATTCCAATGATATTGGAGATATTCTACATGTGTACTATCTTAAATATGACAAGTACTTGCCATATATAACTGTTGAATGTTTGAAATGCAGCTAGTACAACCCAGGAAATGAATTTTAAATTTTGGTTAATTTTAGTTAATTTAAATTTAAGTTAAATAGCCACATGTAGCTAGCATCTTCTATGTCAGATAATGCAGATACAAAATGAAGTTTTGGATTCATTGAAATGTAGAAATGACTTTCTATAACCACTGAAACTTTACTTACCAATATACTGGTCTACACCCACACAATCATGAGATAAAACAGATGCATCATACTAAGTGCTCCCCTTGAAATCAATCTTTTTTCCTTCCCCTTACAAATATGCTGGAGCACTTTCTGTCACTATGGATTGCTTTGCTTCTTTAGAACTTCATGTAAATAAAAGAATAGTATGTAGTCGCGTGGATCTGACTTCTTTCTGAGCATTGTGTTTTCAGATTCACACACGTGTAGGTATATCAATACTAATTCCTATTAGTTGATGAATGATATTACATTTTAGGACTCTACAGAGTCTTATTGATCTGTGCATATATTGAGTATATGTGTTGCTTCTATTTATGAGCTATTATGAACACACTTTTATGAATACTCATAAGTAGTGTATAAGTGTTTTCAATTCTCTTGAGTTTATACCTCAGAGTTGGTGTTTCTGGGTTGCGCATTAAAATATTATTCATATTGAAAATTGTACCAGTAAAGTAGGGAATTTTCACTTTATTTGGTGATTTAATGCTTTATCCATTTTTTAAAAGTTAAATATATTTCATTTGTCAGTACATGTGTAAGCTAGTCAATTAAAGAATATAAACATAGAAGTTAAAATAATGCTGATAATTATTTGAAGGTACAACCCCCAAACACATCATATATCCAATAACTCTTAATGCTATAATTTTATTTTTTTATTATTTTTATTTTTAAAGACTTATTTATTTATGCATACAAGAACTGGGGTACAGGCCAGAGGTGTGGAGAGTGAGAGGACTCACCACAGAGTGGGGAGCAGAACAGGCAGACTGATACACTGCTGTGGGTGCAGCAGGCAAAGCAGAAGAGGTCGGCTTCGCATGTGGGTTGCTCCCTGGCCAGCTGCAGATGGAACTTATGCTGCAGAGGCTGGGGATAGCTTCATAGTGCAGATGCTTAACCCCTTATGCCACCAGGGAGGCCCAATTAATGCTTTAATTTTAGGAAAACTTATTTACCCTAATCATAGAAGTATTTTTAATGTTCTCTTATTATGATCTTCTATGTAATCATTTATTTTATCTGTGTCCTTCAATGATGTTTATTATAATCTATTATGGATATTCATATAATGCAAAAAATAAAATTTAAACCAAAATACCAAGAATTATGTTACTTACAATTTTTGAACCTTTCTATTAGTATGAAAAATATTTTTATTCTTGTGATATTTATTTAGGAACTTCTAAGGAATAAATTTTAGTTTTTGGAGTATTCACAGGTATCAAATAATTTTGCCAATGTTTGTGCCACTTCATTCACTTTAACATTTAACATATTATAGTTTCCCACTATCTATGGCTTTCTTTTCTTTCTTTTCTTTCTTTTTTAAAGGATTTTTTTTTTTGTATTTATATAATAGCCGGGGTTCAGGCAGAGGCGCGAGAAGATGAGAGGATTCACCAGAGACAGAGTGGGGAACAGAACTGGCAGACAGATGAAATACACTGCTGAGGGGAGCAGCGGGCACAATAGGAGAGGTCTGCTGCACTATGTGGGAATCTCCCTGGCCGGCCAGGAATCGAACCCGCACTGCAGAGGCTGTGGACAGCTTCAGAGCTCTGCGCTCAACTCCCTGCACCACCTGGAGGCCCTGTGGCTTCCTTTTCTATTGCTTCAGTTACCTGTGACAACAGAGGTCCAAAAATAATATGTTCAATAAGAGAAAGAAAAAAAATAGACTATTCACATAACTTTTATTGCAATCTATTGTTATAACTATTCTACTTTATTCTTAGTTGTTGATAATCTCTTATGTGGCCCACTTATAAATCCATTTTTCTCATAGGTATATATGTATAAGAGCAAATATTTTATATAAATATATGTGTATGTCTATATATGTGTATATATGTGCACACACACATGTACTACTATATATATATTACTACCATATATATACGGTAGTGCTGGTTCAAACCCCGCAGGCCACAGAGCAACCCACACAGTGCAGCAACCTCTCCTGTCTCGTCCGCTGCTCCCATCAGCAGTGTATTTCAGTCAGTCTGCCTGTTCTGTTCCCCACTCTATCTCTGGTGAATCTTCTCACCCTCTGGCACATCTGGCCTGTACCCTGATTCTTGTATAAATGAATAAATAAATCTTAAATAAAAAAAACTTATAAAGTGGGTTCATTTCTCAGCAAGGTACAACAGGTATATTAAATGCTATTATTTAAACTTATATAATTTAACAGAAACCCTAATATCTTCAACAAAAAGACTGAACAATGTTAGAAAATGAAAAACCAAATTGGATTTCCCTTTTTTCTACAAAGAGATCATAGATGGTCAGAGAGGATAGAAAGATGCAAGAAACATAATTACATGACTTGTTGAGAAGTCTTCAGTCTTTACAAGTCATAGCAATCATAGTTGTTTATTGTAAAACCCCCTACTTCCTGGCAGCTGTCTCATTTTCATCCCAAAGATGCTTGTTTTATCTTGGCTCCCATCCTTAAATTGCATCAGATTCAAATGCTTGAGATTAGAAACAAGAAAAAGATGTCAACAATTTGAAAGTACTTCAAAAGTAAACACATTCTATACAAGCTATCAAATGTACAAAATTGCTTGTCCTGCTAGATAATCAGTAACATATACATCAACTACTACTACCTTAATTCTTTTTTCTTATGCATGTACATTTGTTATCACTTTTTCACACAATTTTACTGGTGCTTTATATCATTATTCATTTTAATATATCAAATAATAAAATAAATATCCCCAGCAATATTTATCACTAATAGTAATTGCTGTATCTTCATTTAATATGATTTAATAACAGAAACCCTAACACTTTCAAAACAATAACCCTGAACAATGTATTTTTTTTTAAAGATGTATGTATCTATTTATTTATTTATTTATTTATTTATTTATACACGCACTGGGTACAGTCAGAAGCGTGGGAGGGTGAGAGAATTCACCAGAGCCAGAGTGGGGAGCAGAGCAGGCAGAAGGACTGAAGTACACTGCTGAGGGGAGCAGCGGGTGGTAGGAGAGGTCTGCGCACAATGTGGGACCCTCCCCCGGTGGCCGGGGATCAGCCGGGGAGCAGCCGGGGATCGAACCAGCACTGCAGAGGCTGCGGGCAGCTTCGCAACCCAGCACTCAACTGCTGCGCCACCAGGGAGGCCCAACCCTGAACAATGTTAAATGTTGGCACTGTAAATTGACATTCTTTCTTTTCTATGGAGAAGTCATTGATAGTTGTACTGAACAGTGGGAACTACCACATGATATAGCAATCCCACATTTAGGTTCAAGTCCAAAGGAAACAAAATAACTATATATGCCATGTATATTGCAACATTAGTCACAATAGTCAAGACATGTAAAAACATAAACGTTCAGTAGCAGTGAATGGCTAATGCATATATGGTAAATATATATAATAGAATATTAGCCAGTTATATAAAGAAAGACCTCTTTTCATTTGGAACAACATGTGTTGACCCTGAAGGTACTACACTAAATGAGATAAATTACACTAAGGAAGATAAGCAATGACTTCATTTTTATGTGTAATGAAAAAAATAATAACTTGAGGTCATAAAAACAAAGTAGCATGGCAGTTGCCAAGGACTGTAGGGTGGGGGAGTTGAGGAGATGTTAGGCAATAGATGCAAACCTTTAATTATAAAATGTGTAAGTTTTGAGGATTCATGATACAACATGGTGAATATAGTTGACAAAATATGTTCTTGAAATTTGTGGTAAAATTGGAGCTTTAATGTTCTCATCATAAAAAATATAATAGCAACAGTAAAATGATAAGTAGGTGAAGGATGTGTTAACTAGCATTACAGAATATGAAGCTTGGAAAATCCTGGTCCCTTTTGAATTAAAAGAAAAAAATAAGAATCTGAAATCTGCTCATAGGAGTTTTAGAAAACCATTGCTAGAGATGACATTTTTCTCACAGAAATCCCATATTAAGATTGGTGAAATGCTGTGGAGACAGTGTGGTGAAAGGCTGGGATGGAGGCCATTCTAGCCAGAACAGTCTGAGATCCTGAAATTGGCAATGTGGAATACAGACTATGAATCTTTCCAGTGAGACTGTGTAGTGTGGTCTTAATGCAGATAGGTGGGTTAATATCTGGGACCTCTTAGTTCTACAGCAGAGAGTCAGGCTGCTTGTTGTATGGATGGTGGGCCCTTGTTATCCCTCCCAATCAGAAAGTCATAAGAACAACTTTCCAATTGGATCCAGTCAGTGGTGGTGTGGCAGTGGTACCTCAACTATCCTCACAACTGGAGAAAAACAATCTGTGTAATGACAACCCCAGAAGCAGGGATGATGCTCCTGTGACTCTCCTGTCAGAGAATCTGTGAGAGTGACAAGGCATTCCCAGTCAGCGAGGGATCCTTTATGCTGTAAAAGCTGTAGAAATGGGAACTACAGAACCCCTGCAACCTTTCTAGTTAGAGGAGCCTGGACTGTGACCTGCTTGAGGCATAGGTCAGCAGTGGCATGGGTGGTGGGTCTCCACCCTCCTCAGTCAAAAAAGCAGAGAGAAACAATCCATGTTATGCAGTCCTGGGTCTGCATCCAATACCTGGAGGCAATGCCTGGAAGCAAAATCTCTGTATGTCATAGGGAAGCAGCCAAGAGAGACCAGGGAAGCTGGTCAATGGAACATGAACCCAGCATAATATAAACAGAGAGAAAAGGAGGCAGAGTTGAAATTTCTGCTTGAGGACAACCACTATTGCTCAAAAATACTGTGATCACATCTTGGGCTATAGTTTCACCTCACTCCCTCACCAACTGCCAATTTAAACTAATATAAGCAAACAGAACTAAACCTATAAGAACAAAACCAGAAAAAAAACTAACAAGGCAACACACATGCCTGGGCAGCAAGGATCATTTGAACACTAAACAGAAAAACAGAAGGAAGATAGTAGAAAGCCACAGAATTAGAGGACCTAACATATAAAAGGTTTTTGAATAACATTTGGAAAGAAAAAAAAAAAACAAAACAAAAAAACAAAATGAATTCTCAGACAGTAAATCAAACACATAAATATGAGGACAAATATGGAAAGCATATCAAACAGACTGAAGCAGAAATGAGAATTTTACAAACTGAAGACACAAATGTACAAATTACCCAAGCAGGAAAAAAAAATTGAAATAAGATTTAGAAAACATGCGGGGAAATGCTATGAGGAATATAACATTCCATGATATGGGACATAAAATAATGAAGAGACCCAAAGAAATATAGACCTTTTTCAAGGAAATAATAGCTGAGAATTTCCCAAATTTAAGGAAAGAAATAAACATTGTTGCCCAGGAAATAGAAAAAACACTCAAATTCCTAAATGTAAAATGACCCTAATGAACCCACATCATCGTTAAGCTGTAAAAAGTAAAAGATAAAGAAAAAAAAATCATTGCAGATTGCTGGAGAAATAAATTATGTAAAAATATAAAGTTACCTTGGTCAGACTTATCTCAGTATTTTTTTTGACACCCTCAATGTTAGAAGAAAGTGGAATGAAATATTTATAATTCTAAAGATTTATTTATTTATGCATACAAAAACTGGGGCACAGACCAGATGTGTGGGGAATGAGAGGATTCACCAAAGACATAGTGGGGAACAGAACAGGTGGACTGACTGAAATACACTGCTGAGGGGAGCATCAGGCAAGTCAGAAAAGGTCTGCTGCACCATGTGGGTCACTTCCTTGGCCAGGGATTGAACTTGTGCAGTAGTGGCTGCAGATAGCTTTATAATGCTGCTTCTTAACCCTTTGCACCACCAGGGAGGCCCCTTTATAATTTTAAAAGACAAAATTGCCAATAAATAAGGCTCTATGCTGTACAATTATCATTCAAGTATGACGAAGAAATAAAATCTTCCCTCCCAAAAATTAATGGGGTTTACTGCCACTGGAGTTGTTCTGCAAGAAACATTGAAAGGAATTCTTATACAGGAATACAAAGGAACATAAGACCTTGAGCAAAATGAAAATAGTAGTACTGAATCAAAAATTATAAAGAAGAATAAGAGACAACAACAAAACACTATTGGAGAGAGAGGAAGGGACATAAACTGCATAGTCAAATGATGGCAAATTAAAGTCAGTATAGAGAGAACTTTCCGAGATATAAAATAATAGTATAACCCTCATGATAACCACAAAACAAAAAAAGAGCATAGAGAGACTTAAATAATGAAATGAGCAAACTGAGAGAATCACCAGGAAAAGCCCTTCAAATGATGAGTGCAAAAAACAAATGAAAAAAGAGACAACAGAAAGATAAAACAGTCAAAAACTAGAAAATAGATATCATCTGTCAATAATCACTTTAAATGTGAATGGTCTGAACTTAGCAAATAAAAAAGGACACAAAGACAAATTGAATCAAAAAACATGAGTCAAAGGACATTATAAACAGGACATCAGAGTAGAGTCCCTGCATTGTTTCAGGGAGGGTAATCTGATTATTCAAGAGGGAACTAAACCCAGAAGTTACCATGACTTGGGGTAAAACTGGTACATCTATTGGATATTTATTTGTAGCAAGTAGTGCACCAGAAGAGAAATTGAGGAGATACAATTCCCTTCAACAAAATTTGGGTGAAGAGAGAAACTGGAGGCTGTTATTGAGAAGAATTTTGCTATGTGCATCTCTAACCAGTTTTTCTTTCTGGCTTTTTTTTGCAAGATTCAACAATGTTTATATTAAAAATGAAGACAGAATCAACATACTCCAACATAATAAAAACCATATGTAACAAAACTACAGTCAACATAATACTCAATGTTGAGAAACTATAAGTTTTTCCTCTAATAGGTATACTCTTATTTAATGTATTATTAGAAGTCCTAGGTAGAACAACTTGGTAGGAGAAAGTTATAAAAGGAATCCAAATTGGAAAATAAATAAAATTAACACTAATTATAGCAGATATGATAGTATCCATAGAGAATCCTAAAAACTTCACTAAAATACTATTAGAAACAATAAATCAGTGTAATTAATTGGCAGGTTACAAAAGCAGCTTAAAAAAAGTTTGATACATTCTAGATAGAAGGAAAGAAAATCAAGAGAATAATCTAACAGATGAAGCAAAAGATATTAAATCCCTAGGTATAAACCTAATGAAAAATGAAATAGCTATTTAACAAAAAGAATAAGAAGTTGTTAGCAGAGATAGAAGACAAAAATATTGGAAAAATATTCCCTATTCATGGATTGGGAATATTAACATTGTTAATTTTGCTACATTACACAAAACAGTAAATTCAATGCAGTGAGTTCAATGTAATTCCTACAAAATTTTCAATGGGATTCTTCAAAGAAATAGAGCATACATTACTGAAATTTACATGGAGCCAGAGATCAACTACATTATAATAGTATAATGATCATACAAATGTGATAATGAAATAAAAATCAACACAAAGAACATTGGAATAGATTGGGAGTTCATAAATAAACCCACACTTATATTAAAAGTGAGTCTAAACAAAGGAGCTAGGGCCTCCCTGGTGGCATAAGGGGTTAAGACACGGCACTGGTGGGCCTCCCTGGTGGCACAAGCGGTTGAGCACTGCACTGTGAAGCTGTCTGCAGCCTCTGCAGTGTGGGTTCGATTCCAGCTGGCCAGTGAGAATCCCACAAGGTGCAGTAGACCTCTCCTGTCTCACCCACTGTGCTCCTCAGCAGTGTATTTCTTCAGTCTGCCTATTCTGTTCCCTGCTCTGTTTCTGGTGAATCCTCTCATCATCTGGCTTGTACCCCGGTTCTTGTATAAAAATAAATAAATCTTAAAAAAAAAAAAGACATGGCACTATGAAACAATCTGCAGCAACTGCAGCATGAGTTCGATTCCCAACTGGTTAGGGAGCTACCCACATGGTGCAGCAGACCTCTCCTTCCTCTCCCACTGCTCCCCTCAGCAGTGTATTTCAGCACATCTGTCAGTTCTGCTCCCCATTCTGTCTTTGGTGAGTCCTCTCACACCCCTGCATCTTTGGCCTGCACCCCAGCTCTTGTATGCATAAATAAATAATTTTTTAAGAAAATAAACAAAGGTGCTAATATCATACAATGAATAAAGAAAATCTCTTCATCAGATGGTCTTGTGAAATCTAGACAGCCACATGCAAAAAATGAAATGATACCATGCTTTCATACCATACACAAAAAGTATCTAGAAGTAGATCAAATACTTGAATACATGAACCAAAATCATAAAGTACATATAAGTAAGCACACACACACATACATATGTACATATGTCACAACTATGGCTTCAGGGTTGTCCTTTGGGACCAAACTCCAAAGGCAAGGGAACCAATAAATAAATAAATAAATAGATATTTGGTACTACATCAAACTCAAAGTTTTAGCACAGTACAAGAAACTATCTCTGAAATGAAAAGATACCCTACTCACTGGGAGAAATATTTGCACATCACATATCTGGCCAGGAAATGACATCAAATTCTACAAAGAAATGATACAACTCAACAAAAATAAAACAGCTAACACAATCAACAAGTGGTCAAAGGAGTTAAATAGACACATCTCCAAAGAAGACTTGCAGATGGCCAATATAAACACACGAAAATATGTCTGAGTCTCTATAATCAGGCTAGTGCAAATAAAAACCACAATGAAATAACACCTCACCCCCATATTAATCTTCCACATCAAAAAAACAAAACAAAACAAAACAAAAACAGAAACAAAAAATGTCATTTGGTGTGTCTAGAAAGTGGAAGTCTAATGTACTGCTCCAAAGCTGTAATCTGGTCCAGGCCCTTTAATTAAAACAGGAAATAATAAAATAGTAAATAAAGTAATAGAAAGGACCACAAAATATTAATGGTAATGTACTATTAATGAACAATAAGAAACAACCTAAAAAAGTGTTTTGTTTGAATGTGTACCATTGTCAGCTCCCTTGAATTGGTGGACCACTGCCACACAAATGGGAGTAATGGAAATTTTGTTTATGGAACACACACACAATACTATAAAGTTATTTTTATATAAATTTAGAATATCAAGCAGTTTAAGAATTATTACATTTTTGGGATCTCCCTGGTGGTGCAGGTGGTTGAATGCCGCTCTGTGGGGCTGTCCACAGCTCTGCTGCACGGGTTCGATCCCGGTGGGCCGGCAAGAATCCCACATGGTCCAGCAGACCTCTCCTGTCTCGCCCACTGCTCCCCTCAGCGGTGTATTTCCTCAGTCTGCCTGTTCTGTCTCTGGTGAATCCTGTCACCCACCCGCACATCTCGCTTGTACCCCGGTTCTTGTATAAAAATAAATAAAATATTTTAAAAAAAGAATTATTACAATCTTCACTTTGATTCCTAATTTATTTTTTATTGCATCTACTTATTTTCCTCAGCAATTTTTCACTTATAAGCAATCTTATAAGAAAAACTCTTATACTTTAATGACTTTACCATAGACAACCTAGCAGATGCTTTATAAGATGTTCTTTTTAAGTCTTTTTGAAAAATTGAATGCTGTAAGTTAACAAATTCATTGTTAGTCATTTCCTGTTTTCAACAAAATTACATATGGTTAAAGTCTAAAGACAAACCTTCTTAAAAAGAAAATTATTGGAATCCAGTGTATATTGTTCTAAATAATAATTGTACTTTTATAAGGGGAAGATGAAAATTTTAGAATTACACTGGGTAAAAGTTTTATTTATTTATTTATTTTTAAAGATTTATTTATTTATATAAGAACCGGGGTACAGGCCAGATGTGCGGAAGGGTGAGAGGATTCACTAGAGACAGAGCAGGGAACAGAACAGGCAGAATGACAAAATACACTGCTGAGGAGAACAGTGGGAGAGACAGGAGAGGTCTGCCGTGCCATGTGGGACATTTGCCAGGCGGCTGGACCAAACCAGCTCTGCAGAGGCTGAGGACAGCTTCACAGAGCAGTGCTCAACCGCCTGTGCCACCAGGGGAGGCCCTGGGTAAAAGTTTTAGATATAAAAGACTGAATAACATAAGGGTCAGAATAAAAGCCTGAAAACCAGACTGAACAAATTCAGATAGTGAATTCGGTAGCTAATAGCTCTGATTTCATGCAAGTTACATATTTGAGGCTCAGCTTTTTCTTTTTTTTTTTTTAAAGATTTATTTATTTATTTATACAAGCACTGGGTACAGTCAGAAGTTCAGGAGGGTGAGAGAATTCACCAGAGCCAGAGCTAGATAAAGAACAGGCAGACTGATGAAATACACCGCTGGAAACTCAACTTTTTCAATGTGTTTTTAAAAGGAATCATTTTGTTATATTTCATAATTCTACAGAAAAGTGACTGGTATTGTGTTATGTTAGTGTTGGTTAAATTCAGTAAACAAGGGCCTCTCCTGGTAGCGCAGCGGTTGAGCTCTGGGCTGAAAAGCTGCCTGTGGCCTCTGCAGTGGTGGTTGGATCCCTGGCCACCTGCGAGGGTCCCACATGGCACAACAGACCTCTCCTGCTGCTCCAGCTGCTCCCCTCAGCAGTGTGTTTCATCACTCTGCCTGTTCTGTTCCCCACTCTGGCTCTGGTAAATTCTCTCACCCTCCCGTGCTTCTGACTGTACCCAGTGCTTGTATAAATAAACAAATCTAAAAAAAAAAAAAAAATTCAGTAAACAAAAAGTGACAAAAAGTCACATATACCCACCATTCTTCATTTTCTTTTCACACATACTGAACTGTTTTTTCTGAATATTGTAATGATTATAGCAGATCACAAAGTCTGAATACACTAAGTGAAAAAAGGAAAATCACTAGACACACTAAGACCTGCACATCTTGTGTTTTAATCAGATGTTGTGAAAAGGAGAACAAATTAAGAGTGCGAGAAAAGTAACTGTGAATAATTTCTTGATTATTAGTCTTTAAAAAGAAACATTTTATATTGATGTGAGTTCTTCTATATAGCCAGATATCTTTTACAAAATAGATAACCAAAAATTATAGGTGAAGAATAAATAAAATATTGTTGAACTGAAAGATAGAGGGGGATATGCTCAGAAATTATCATTATGAATACAATCAGAAGAACAATGTGTGATATAGCTGGTACCAGGAAAAAATAAAAAAAATGCTGTGTTAATCAAGATGACAGGGACACAGACAGGGAATGGCATACTCATAATACTACATGAAAAAATATGTCATCCAAGAGTACTCTATCATGCGTGACTCTCCTTCCTGTATGACAGCAAAATAAGAACCTTCCAGACAAAGATGGGTTTCTGCATCCATTGAACACACAAGCCATAGGATCAAACCAGAGAGCGGAATGAACGCAAAGAAGAGAACCACAAAGCTGGGAACAAAATGTCAGTGATGGACATTTACATGTCAAAGTCACTCCAGTGGGTAATGGTCTCTGAACTCACTGATGAAAACACAAGGAATATATAATTTGATTAAGAAACAGAATCCAGGGCCTCCCTGGTGGCACAAGGGGTTAAGCAACACACTATGAAGCGATCTGTAGGCTCTGCAGCACGAGTTTAATCCCCTGCCAGCCAGGGAGCAACCCATATGGGGCAGCAGACCTCTCCTTGCTTGCCCACTGGCCCCCTCAGTAGTTTATTTCAATCAATCTGCCTGCTCTGTTCCCCACTCTGTCTCTGGTGAATCCTCTCACCCCCCTGCATCTCTGGCCTACACCCCAGCCCTTGTATGCATAAATAAATAAATCTTTAAAAAAAAAGAAACAGAATCCCAAACTTCTGTTGTCGCCACCAAAAACACCTACGTACCAAGAATAAACATGGATGGAGAGCAAAAGGATGGAAAACATCCCTGTAAGCTAATAGTATCCAAAGGCAGGGACAACCATTCTTATATCAGACAAAATAGACTTCCAACTTACAAAAGTAAGAAGATAAAAGGATGGACACTATATAAAGATGAAAGGAACAATAAAATAGGAAGACCTAACTCTCATCAACATATACTCACCAAACAAAGGAGCACCAAAATGCATCACACAACTACTATAAAATTTGAAAAAAGACATTGGAAGTAATACATATTGCTATTGGAGAGTTCAACATCCCTTGTGGACAGATGAACAAGACGGAAAGTAAATAAGGACACAGACACTAGACATTTATAGGCCACTGCACTAAAAATAAAAAAAAAAATAAGTCAAATACACATTTTTCTCAAATGCACATGGGTCATTCTCTAGGATTGACATACACTGAGATTCAAGACCAGCTTCAATATATTCATGAGTAGAAAAACATACCAACTATCTTCTCTGAGAATAAAGGTATTAAACTGCAAATCAACCACAAAAAGAAAACAAAGAAATATTTCAATATGTGGAGACTGAATAATGCACTATTAAATGACCAATGGGTTAATGAAGAAATCAAAGAAGAAATAAAAGATACCTCAAGGCAAATGATGAGGATAGATCCTCTCAGAATGTATAGAAAACAGCCAAAAACACTTCTAAAACTGAGGTACATAGCTTAGAGGCCCACATTAAGAAACTAGAAAGATCCCAAACAAAAAAAAAACCTTGTCTCTCATCTCAAGGAACTATAATAGAAGAATAAAAGACAAAAAAAAAAAAAAAATCCAATGGCCGTTAGAAAGAAGAAAATAATAGAAATTAATTAAAGCCAAAATAAGTGAAATAGAAATCAAAAAGACAGTCCAAAAGGTCAATGAAGGACCTCACCAGTGGCACAGCAGTTGAGCGCTGGGTTGCAAAGCTGCCTGCAGCCTCTGCAGCGCCATTTCAATCCCCAGCTGCTACCAGGCCACCGGAGGAGGGTCCCACATGGCGCGCAGACCTCTCTTGCCGTCCGCGCTCCCCTCAGCAGTGTACTTCAGTCCTTCTGCCTGCTCTGCTCCCCGCTCTGGCTCTGGTGAATTCTCTCACCCTCCCGCGCTTCTGACTGTACCCAGTGCTTGTATAAATAAATAAAAATAAATCTTTAAAAAAAAAAAGTCAATGAAACCAAAAGCTACCTCTTTGTAAAAAAAAAAAAAAAAAAGCAAAATAGACAATCCTGTAGCTAAGTTCACTAAAATAAGAGGGAGAAAACTGACATGAATAGTATC
This sequence comes from Talpa occidentalis, assembly GCF_014898055.3. NCBI lineage: Eukaryota > Metazoa > Chordata > Mammalia > Eulipotyphla > Talpidae > Talpa > Talpa occidentalis. The sequence continues at coordinate 70,515,525 of NW_026555331.1, forward strand.
TAAAATGAAAGGGAAGTTACAACGGACACTGCAGAAATTCAGAGGTTAATAAATGATTAATATAAACAATTATATGCAAACAAAATCAACAACCTAAATGAAACTGACAGATTCTTAGAATTATAAAATCACCCAAGACTGAGTAGGGAAGAAATAGAATAATTGAACAAACCAATCAGAAGCAAAAACATTGAAACAGGGCCTCCCTGGTGGCACAAAGAATTAAGCACAGCACTTGAAGCAATCTGTAGCCTCTGCAGCACAAGTTCGATCCCTGGCTGGCCAGGGAACTACCCACATGGCGCAGCAGACCTCTCCTGTCTCACCCACTGCTCCCCTCAGCAGTGTATTTCAATCAGTCCATCTGTTCTGTTCCCCACTCTGTCTCTGGTGAATCCTCTCACCCCTCATACCTCTGGCCTGTAACCCAGTTCTTGTATGCACAAATAAATAAATCTTTAAAAAAATTGAAACAATAATTAAAATCTCATAAAAACAAATGACCAAGACCAGATGGCTTCAGAAGTGAGTTCTAACATACCATGAATGCAAAATTAACAAGAATCCTGCTCAATTTTTTTTTTCGAAATTAAAGAAGGAATTCTTCCAAACACATTTTATGAGGCCAAGTTTACACTACATCAAAAAAAAAAAATAACAAAGATAACAAAAAGAAAGAATACTACATACCGATATCCCTAATGAACACAGACACATAAATCTTAGCAAATAGAATTCAACAATGCATTAAAAAGATTATACACCATGGCCAAAGGGAATTTATATCAGGAACAGAGGGTTGGTTTAACATATGAAAATCAATCAATATAAAACAACACATCAACAAAAAGAAAAGGAAAAACCACTTGATCATATCAGATCTGAGAAAGCATTTGATAAGACTCAGTATCAATTTATGACAAAACCCCTTGAAAATGGGATTACTTGAACAGAGCTAGCATAATAAAAGCCATTTATGACAAGTCCATAGCAAATATCATACCCAATGGTGAAAAACTGAAAGTCATTCTACTAAGAACTGGTAAAAGGATGTCTACTCTCACCACTAGTATTCAACATAGTCTTAGAAGTCTGAGCTAGAGTAATTAGGTAAGAGAAAGTCATAAAATTAATCCAGTTTGGGAAAGAAGAAATAAAGCTACCATTATTTGCAAATAATGGTATGCACAAATAAATCTTTGGCACCCCAAAGATGCCACAGAAAAACTAACTGAAACTAATATACCAGTTCAGAAAAGTGGCAGGATACCAAATCAACGCACAAAAATCAGTTGCCATCCTATATACAAATAATGCAATAGAAGAAGATGAGATTTAAAAAGCCATTTCATTTACAATCCCATAAAAATATTTTTTTTAAGATTTATTTATTTATACAAGCACTGGGCACAGTCAGAAGCTCAGGAGGGTGAGAGAATCCACCAAAGCCAGAGCGAGGAATAGAACAGGCAGACTGACAAAACACACTGCTGAGGGGAGCAGTGGGCATGGCAGGAGAGGTCTGCACACCATGTGGGACCCTCGCTGGTGGCTGGGGACAGAACTGGTGCTGCAGAGGCCAAGGGCAGCCTCGCAGCCCAGTGCTCAACTGCTGCACCACCAGGGGAGGCCCATAAAAATGAATTTTATACCTGTAAATAAACCAAAAAAAAAGGAGGCAAGAACTTTTACAATAAAACTATAAAACATTGTTAAAATAAATAGAAGGCATAAATAAATCAACAAATGCAAAGATACAGCCTTATCATGGATTGGAAGAATCAATATTCTCAACATGGACATCCTACCCAAAGCCACTTATAAATACAATGCTACCCCAATAAAACATCCCGATGTCATTATTCAAAGAAATAGAACAAATATTACTGAAATCCATATGGAACCACAAAACAAAGAAAAAACAGATAGCCATGTCTCTCAAGACTAAAAGGGTAAAAAAATGGAGGTGTCACAATTTTGGACTTTGAACTATATTATAAAGCAATGGTAAATAAAACAGCATGGAACTAGAACAAAAATATACACACAGACTGATTGAAGAGATTTGATAATACAGAAATAAAACCATACATGATTGGACAACTAATATAAGAGAGAGGAACACAGTATATAAACTGGAACAAGGGAAGCCACTTCAACAAATGCTGGGAAAATTGGACTGCCACATACAAAAGAATGAATCTAGACCACCACGTCATACTATAAATGAATAAAAGATTTGGATGTAAAACCTGGAACCACAAAATACATAGAAGAAAACATAGACAAAACACTCCATGACATAAACCTAGGAAATATATCTGTGGAATAATCTCCAACAGCCAGGAAAAAATACTGAAGAAAATAGACAACTAGAACTATACCAAGAAAACTATACTTTGTACAGAGAAAGATTTGCTGACTAAAACAAAGAGACATCTTAGTGAATGGGAAAAATACTTGCACACCATTAATTTGATAAGACATTGATATCAAAGTTCTACAAATCACTTACACAACTCAAACAAAATGAAAACAAACAACCCAATCAGAAAATGGGCAGATCAGACAAGTAGGCACTTCTCCAAAGAAGACATGTCATGCAGATTGCCAACAGACATATGAAAAATGTTCATCATCACCTATCAGAGAAATACAAATCAAAACTACAATGAGATAAAACACTTGTGAGAATGACCAATATCAAAAAACAAACAAACAGAAACAAACAAAACAAAAACAGAAACAAAGGCTGGTGAGGGTGTGGAGAAAAAGGAGCATTGTTACACTATTTATGGAACCATAAAAAAGACTGGCCCAACCCCTATGGAAAGAAGTGTGGTGGTTCCTGAAAAGAAAAAAAAAAATGGATTTAACATTTTTAAATGTTAAATGGCCCAGTAATTCCATTCCTAGGTATCTATTTAAAGAGCACAAAATAATCTAATTGGAAAGAAAACCTGCAGTTCTCTGTTAAAACAGCTCTATTTACAATAACAATAACCAAGATATGGAAACTACCTAAATCCTAAATGCCCCAGAACAGATGAATGGGGCAAGAAGATGTGGTACATATACACAATGGAATACTACTCAGGGATCAAAAAACAAACTCATGCCATTTATAACAATATCACGCAACTTAAAGGGATTATTTCAAATGAAGTGAGCCAGGAGAAAGATAAACACTGGATGGTTTCACTTAATTGTGGAAACTAGAGTAAACAAAGGATCAGACAAAGACAAACTATAAAACTGACCCTTGGAAACAGACTGTAGATCTGAGATGTTCAGGATGGGGAGGGCACGTAGAGAGAGAATATGGAGACTGCAGGGGGAAATTATGTGAGAGGAAAATGTTATTAAGTGTTTGAGTATGGTAGATGACTGCAGGCACTTTGGTGGTGGGAAAACCAGGTGATCACATTTTAAGGAAGAAATCGTGTATTTTGAATAAACAAGTGTGTGTGTGTGTGTGTGTGTATAAATGTATATATACGTTCTGCAAGAACTGTACTCCAATTGTTTAAATGTTGTTAGTATTTCTCTGTCTTGCAAAACTGATACCAGAACAATTCATTTTCTCTCTCCCTAATCAATTACAGGCACTATTCTATTTTCTTTAGTTTCTAAGTGTTTGTGTGTCAGATCTGTCAGATAAATGAATAATATGGTATATAGGCCAACAAAGAAATGGAAGATATTTTGTGTTCATGGGTAGGACACATTAACATAATCAAAATGGCTTTATTACTCAAATCAATTTATAGATTTAATGTAATACCAATTAAAACAATGACCTTTCTAAAGCAAATAGAACAATCAATTAGAAAATTCATATGGAGTTACAAAAGACCCTAATAAACTAAAAAAATAAATTAAATATTTGAGCATAAGGACTGAAACCATAAATTACCTGAAAGAAAATATAGGAACATACTCTAGGACATCAACCACAAAGATGTACTTGGGAATATAGTCCCAACAGCAAGGGAAACAAAGTAAAAATAAACAAGTGAGACTTCTTAAAATTTGAAAGATTTTGTTCCTCAGAAGAAACCATCACAAAAACAAAAAGACAACTTAGAGAATGGGATTCAAATATTTGCATAACATACACCTGACAAGTAGTATATCTCCACCATTTCACACTACTGATAGTGAATCAATCCAATAACAAAGAATCAAACAGCCCAACTAGAAATGGACAAAGAAACTCAATAGGTACTTCTCTAAGGAAAACATTCAGTTGTCCTGTTTACATATGATAGAAATGTTCAACATCATTTATTATACAATAAATGCAAATTAAAACCACTGATTTACCACCTCAACCCCATGATGCTATCTACATAAGAAGGAACAGAATTAACAAATGTTGGGCCTCCCCAGTGGCGCAGCGGTTGAGCTCTGGGTTGCGAAGCTGCCTGCGGCCTCTATGGTGCCAGTTCCATCCCGGCTGCTCCCTGGCCACCGGAGGAGGGTCCCACATGGCGTGCAGACCTCTCCTGCCTCCCGCTGCTCCCCTCAGCAGTGTACTTCGGTCCTTCTGCCTGTTCTGCTCCCCACTCTGGCTCTGGTGAATTATCTCACCCTCCTGTGTTTCTGACTGTACCCAGTGCATGTATAAACAAAAACAAACAAACAAACAATTAAATAAATAAATAAAGCATGCCTCTATATATATATAAAAAAAAAGAAATAACAAATGTTGGTAATGTGGTAATAAATGAACTCTCATCTATTCTTGGTGAGAATGCAATCAGGTAGAGCCTCTTTGGAATTTGTATGGAAATTTATCAAGAAAAATGAAAATGGATATTCTGTTTGACCCAACAATATTCTTACTAGGCATTTATCCAAACAACATGAAAAATCCTATATGAAAGGATCAATCTATACCTACATACATAGCAGAATTGTATACCATTGCCAAATTGTGGGACTAAACCAAGTGCCCTTCAATAGATTAATGGATAGAAACTGAGGAATGTATATTTAATGAAATATTATACAGCTGTGAAAAGAGATGAAACTGTGGCATTTGGGACAAAAATGGACAAATGCTGGGGTGAATATGCTGAGATTAATCAAAAAGTGAAAGACAGATTTTGGGTGATCTGACTCATCTGCAGAATATCAATTCCCCTCAAAAACAATTACAGTAAAACAATAGAAGAAATTAAAAATTCAACTCCAGACCTCCCTGGTGGTATAGGGTTAAAGTCTTAGAACTATCAAGCTATCACCAGTCACTGCAGCTTGAGTTCTACCCCTGGCCAGGTAGCTCACCCACATGGAGCTGCAGACTTCTCCTATCTCACCTGCTGCTCCCCTCAGCAGTGTATTTCAGTCAATATGGCTGTTCTACTCCTCACTCTGCCTCTGGTGAATCTTTTCATTCCCGCACCTCTGGCCTACACCCCAGTTCTTATATGCATAAGTAAATAAAAATAAATCTTTAACAAACTTAAACTTAGTAAAAAAAAAAAAGATGATAATTGCCAGATGAAATAGGAAAAAGAGTGGAGGGGCTAATGGAGGTAAACAATGGGCCTTGGTGATTTTCTGGAGGGAATAAAAATATAATAATAACAACAACAAAAACAACAGAGAAAGAAAAGCAACAAAAATAAAAAGTAAAAAAAAAAATGATATATCCCAGGTTTTAATGTCTGTTGTAAAATATTGTAATAGTTGTGGGTCTCCCTGGTGGTGCAAGGGGTTTAGCACTGCACTATGAAGCAATCCACAGCCTCTGCAGCTCGAGTTTGATCCCCAGGCAGCCAGGGAGAAGCCCACATGGCAAGGCAGTCCTCTCTTGTTTCGGACGCTGTTTCCCTCAGCAGTGTATTTCAGTCAGTCTGCCTGTTCTGTTCCCCACTCTCTCTGGTGGATCTTCTCACCCCCCACATCTCTGACCTGTACCCCAGCTCTTGCATGCATAAATAATAAATCTTTAAAATATATATTATATATATTATATATATATATTGTAATAGTTGTATACTACCACTACTACCACTCTTTTAGTCTGGATGATTTAAATGTAACTTATCATATTTTCAAAATACATGCTTTGAAAAAATTTTGGAGGATGACATGACATTAAAATTGTAGTTTCTTCACAATAAGGAGCAAAAATTTAACCTGAAAGCACAGTAATTTTAGATTAAATGATTCTAGATAGTCAACAAATTCCCATTATTAAACTCAGTAAGCCTCAACTAGTGCTGCAATGGCTGCCAATAGTTTGATAATGCTGTCTTTAACCCCTGCACCATCAGTGAGGCTCAGGCTGGGATTATTTTAAACACAAGTAGAAGGAAGTCAAAAATAACAACAAAGTCCTTTTTTCTGCTTGATTTCATGAGATCAAGCCCATTTCTAAGACAAGAGAACGTATCAATAGATCACGAGGAGCAACAGTAGAGAGGATAGATTAAGATCTCTTACTCTGTAGTTTGCCTATTCCTAGGAATAGAAATCTGAGGTTTGGAATTTAGTTCACAGAAAGATGAATTTTCCCTTCATAGTTTTCTTTTACCAAATTAATTTTATTTTATTTTACTATTTTTGAAAGATTATTTATGCATACAGGAACTGGGGTAGAGGCTACAAGTGTGGATGGTGAGAGGATACACCATTGTTCATTTTTTTTATTTATTTATTTGTTTGTTTGTTTTGTTTATACATGCACTGGGCACAGTCAGAAGCGCGGGAGGGTGAGAGAATTCACCAGAGCCAGAGTGGGGAGCAGAACAGGCAGAGGGACCAAAGTACACTGCTGAGGGGAGCAGCGGGCGGCAGGAGAGGTCTGCGCGCCATGTGGGACACTCCTCCAGTGGCCGGGGAGCAGCCAGGGATCAAACCGGTGCCGCAGAGGCAGCGGACAGCTTCGCAACCCAGCGCTCAACCACTGCGCCACTGGGGAGGCCCCACCATTGTTCATTTTTAAACAATGTTTGCTTCCCCGACCCCACACTCTCAGGTGTAGTCCCCATAGAGTTTCCTTCACCAAAGCACCTGTGCACCATCACCTCAGTCCCCTGTGCTCTTCCCTCTCTCCATTTGATCCCTCTCCCTCCTCTTCCCCTGCAGGATGTCTCTGGTTTATAATTGTCCGTTTTTGCTTTGTTTTGAATTGTTATTATTTCCCCCCCCATGTCTTATTTAAACAGAGTGTGGATGTGACCTTTTTAAAAGTAGGGGGAAATAGATTTTTGCCTATGAAACAGATCAGAACAGTATCTCAAGTTGGACCACAGGAAGGTCCAGTGCCCACTACAGCTCGAAGACACCAGAGACATACCAATGATCTTAGCTGGGGAGCAAAGGTCCAGACAACTGCTTGAGGAGAACAAAGGCAGCCCCCTCACAACATTCAACTACAGTGCTGCCCCTCACTTTAATCGCCAGCATTTCTGCCTCCTGCCTAGACCACAGAAAATATGGTCTAACTGGAGAATAGTGTTATAGTTAAGATGCTGTTTATAGACCAGGTTTTTGATTCTCTAATTTTTACTGGGATCAGGCAGTATTGCAAAGAAAGACTAGGCACTACTACTTTTGAGTCTAAGGAGAAAATGTGCTCCAGTTTTTAATAATGGAGCCCAAGGACACGTCCTATGGAGTTGAACGATAGATTGCCTGGTGATTCCTGCAACATCAAAGGGAAAGTGCCCATAATGAACAGGTCACAAAGATAAAGCTGTGGTGTCCTTCCTGTTAGGTCAGAGGCCTCCAGTGGCAGAGGTACCAAATGGACAACCCTATAGTCCAGGGCTCTACCGACTGGAAACGAGGGGTCCAAGTAACCCATCACTGACCTGGGATAGCTGCCTGACTAGGACCCCTCCACTTTTGGCCTTTTGATAGGCTGTATGGAGAGCTGGTCTCATAAGACTCACTGATTGTTAAGCAGAGGTTCAGGAACTGGAGGTGGGGGGACTGTTCAGAGCAAGCAGACTGGAGCACTGGCCATAGAGGAAGAGAGATAAAGTAGTCCATGAGCCAAGCAACCCACTGGGGACTTGAATGATGAAAAGGCTGTCATCCACCAGATTGGGCCACAGCAGTCTTTCAGGATACCTGGAACTGAACTTTCAGCACTGTTGGGGTGTACCCCAACTAGCTACTTTCCATGGCTCCAAGGTTTCCTTGTAGTCCACCAGAGAACGAGAAACCAAGAGAAGGTGTAGAGTTACCCAGATGGGCCAGCAAATGTGGAGGTCTAATATTGGGGTGAGGCCAAAGGCATGGGAGTGAAAGAATTCACCAGACAGAGTGGAGAACAGGAAAAGCAGACTTATTGAAACACCCTGCAAGAGCACCAAGGGCAAGATGGGAGCTAATGTCTGTATTTCTGCCCATTTTTTCATTGGGTTTGTTTACTTTTTTTTTTTTTTGTATGTGTTCTTTGTAGATCTTAGATGTTAGCCCCTTGTCAAATGTATGGTATGTAAATATTTTGTCCCATTCATTAGGCTATCTTTTCATTTTAGTGGTAGTTTCTTTCACTAATATAAACTAGTGTATAGTTTCATGTATTGCCATTTGATTATTGTTTCTTTTATTCTCTTTGTCATTGGAGTCAAGTCCCCCAAGACATCCTTGAGGTCAATAGTATAGAGTGTTTTCTTCTATTATTTTATGGTTTCAGTTCTAACATCCAAATTTTTAATGCATTTTTGAGTTAAATTTTGTATATGGTGTGGGATAATTGTATTAGTTTCATTTGTCTGCCTGTAACTGTACAATTTTCCAAACAGCATTTGTTGAAAAGAATTTCCTTCTCCATTGTATACATTTGGCTTATTATTGTAGATTAATTGCTTAAATATGTATGATTTTATTTCAAGGCTTTCAATTTTGTTCCACTGGCATTTGTATCAATTTTTATTTAAATATCATAGCTTTTTTTTTTTAAACTATAGACTTTCAATATAATTTGAAGTGGAGAATGTAATACCTTCATTCCTCTTTTTATTTTCTCAGTATTGCTTTAGTTATTTTGGATCTTCTGTGATTCCATATAAATTTCAGTAATGTTTGTTTTACTTATTTGAAGAATTACATTAAAAATTGTTTGGTATTACATTGAATCTATATGTTACCTTGGGTAATATGGCCATTTGAACTATGCTAAATCTTCCAGTCGAGTATACAGTTTCTTTCAATCTTCTATTTTTTTGATAATGTTTTAGTTTTCATCAATTACATCTTTATCTTCCTTGGGTAGATTTATTACTAGGTATTAAATGTGTTTTATGTTACTGTAGTTGGAATTTTCTGCTCACATGTTGATGGGCCCTTACTTTGCTTCTGCCTCTTAGCTATTTTGAATAGTGTTGCAATGAACATGGGTGTGTGCATATTTCTTCAAAATTCTGTTTTCCGTTCTTTTGGCTATACACCCAGAAATAGTATTGCTTAACCATGTGGTAATTATAATTTTTATTGTTTAAAGAAACCATACTTTTTCTATAGCAACTGCTATACAACCCATTAAAAATACACAGGGTTCCAGTTTCTCCTAAACCTCACAAAGGTTTGTTTTATTTTAATTTTTGTGTGATATTAGTCATCCTAATGGATATGAAGGTATAGCTTATTTGTATTTTGTTTGCATTTCCCTGATGATTAGTTGTTTGGCATATTTCAAAATGCTGTTCACCCTCTGTTTGGAGAAATGGCTGTTCAAGCTCTCTTTCCCTCCCTACAAGTGGTGTCTCAATTACTGCCTCCTTTCTTTCTGCCTCAACTATCTGAGCACCAGTCACTCTCTGGGATACCTTAGACATCCTTCTCCTGCTGCTAGAGGCACAGCAGTCAGCAGCAATTTAGTAATGGAAAATGAACAAAAGAGGGAAGAGAATCATGAAACAATATTAAGAGAGTTTTAGTAAGTGGGTTTGTAGTGAACCCTGTTACACTACACCACTCTATCTTCCCTCCTTACCTGAAGCCCCCATCTCCAGTTAGAACTGTTGCTAGAGAGTCTGAACTCTTCAGAGGAGGTGTTACTGATACCACTTCTGCTATGGAACTGATCATCATCCTACAGGAGACCATCACTTCCCAGTTGACTGGAACTGGAAGCAGCACAGAAGAACATGGAACATGCAGCCATGCATAACCTTTCCACCTTCCTTGTGGAGCTTTCTATAGTGTTGGAAAATCCAAGAAAGAGGTTGCCAGGGTTGCAGCCTTATACAAGTCAAGCACTCTCTGACATCTAAAAAAACAGATATATAGACTCAATATCAGCAGAGGTGGCTTGTTATTTACACTAGTACTCCAAGGGAAATCAAGAATTATACTTTGCAGACTTTGGGCACAAGAATTTACCAACCAATTTCACTTCTCTATTTGTAGGTCATGTTATTTGTGCATAGATCCTAATGAACTTGTGGTTAGAATTCATTCCTCAGATAGTGGTCAATGTCACAAACCAAGTAGCACAGAGAAAATGAAATAGTTGACAATGGACATTATTTATTACATTTGCCAAGATATGAACAGAGAACATCTATAGTATAAATCTCTTCAGATTCTGACTTCCCTCAATCCAGGGAATGAGGGAAAAAGAAACTAGTGGCAATGAATGTACTCCTGAACTCATTGGACTTCACCAAAGCAAGTCTTGATAGAGTCAAAACCACACAGTGTCCAGATACAAGGCTATAAATGATAGCAGAATCTGTTGCATGCAATCTATCTCTCTCCTTCTCCATTATATACACATATATATATATATATATATACACACACACAATTATATACAATTGCTGTTTTTTAAATAATAATTGAAACAATTCCAAGTGATACTGATGAGGTGACCCTACAAAGAATCAATTCTCTTCCAACGTTTGTGATGAATAAATGAATGTGCCCATTTAAGCATCAAAGGCAGTGCAAAGAAGAATGTCCCTTAAACACACAAGCAATTTTTATGCCAAGGTAACACTGTAGTACCTGGTTCCAAACCATACAGACACTGACTAAATAGTTATTTTTTTTAGGATTTATTTATTTATTTATACAAGCACTGGGTACAGTCAGAAGCACAGGAGGGTGAGAGAATTCACCAGAGCCAGAGTGGGGAGCAGAACAGGCAGACTGATGAAGCACACTGCTGAGGGGAGCAGCGGGCACAGCAGGAGAGGTCTATGTGCCATGTGGGACCCTTGCTGGCCGGCCGGGGATCGAACCAGCATTGCAGAGGCTGAGGCAGCTTCGCAGCCCAGCACTCAACAACTGCACCACCGGGGAGATCCCTGACTAAATAGATTGAAAATTTTGATGGTGGAGACTGGAACACTACAAAGCCTCAGGCCTGTATCTCACGTTTTAACTACCTGCTATGAAGATGACAGCACTCTTCATGGTGATATCAGATGAGGCAGTGATAGCTTTTGCCTTTATCTTGAAAGGACATGAATCAAATCTGCTCAAATCACTGGTTATGTGGGCTATGCCCAACCTAATAAAATTAATGGAAGTTCCTAGTGTAGTTAGCTATTTGGGCTACAACAGCATGCGCTGTTCATAACATTTGGAGCTGATCCCTTAAGCTGCTATCGAGTATGTCTACTTGACTTTCTGCTGCATTGTCTGATTAAAGGCCTTCTTGCCGAACCAAGAGTGTTTTCAATTTAAATTGATTGTCAAGCTGCAGGTGTAGTTGATGATCAGGAAGAAACAGATACCTATTACTTATCTTATTCTTTTGAACTCATTTCAAAGGCTTTTGGAGAACACAGACACGCAATATGGAAACCAGAACAGCTTGAGGAGCTCTGCATAGGAATCTAAAAGAAAACTTGAAAACAGTGCCAATGATTATTACTCTGCATTTCAGAAGTCAACTCTCATCATCATGGAACAAGTGCAATAAGTGCTTCCTATAGAGTAACATTTCCAGGCCACACCAGACAGGATCCAGTTCAAAGACCTTCAGTCTTTATTCAGCACAGTTCTTCAGATGTTCTCTAGAAAGCACATCATCAAAATACATTATAGGGCCATCCCGGTGGTGCAGCGGGTTGAGCACAGCACTGTGAAGCTCTCCGCAGCCTCTGCAGTGCAGGTTCGATTCCCAGCTGGCTAGTAAGATACCCATATGGTGCAACAGACCTCTCCTGTCTTGCCAGCTGCTCCCCTCAGCAGTGTCTCTGGGCCATCTACCTGTTCTGCTCCCCGCTCTGTCTCTGGTGAATCCTCTCACCTTTCCACGCTTCGGACCTGTACCCCAGTTCTTGTATAAAATAAATAAATCTTTACAAAACTACATTATAGATCTCTGATATACCCTTGCCCCCGCCCCTTAAGGATGTTCCAAAGCAAGTCTGGGTCAGGGGAAGAGTAAAATGATGCTGTGGGGGCAGGAATGGACACAGTGCAGGTTTTCTATGATCCCACAGACCGGGTAAAGGAGGAGTGTGAGTCCTCAGTGGCTTTTGCAGGTTTTTTATTGTGATTCACCAGGCATATGGCAGGTAAGGGGTGCTGGGGGGCCAGGAGGCTGGCAGTCCTCCCAGGCCCTGGCAAATTCTCACTCTATCAGGGCTCTCTGGCATTCTCTCTGCTTCTCTTCTTCTCTTGGCTTCCATTCATTCTTGGCTTCTCTGCTCCTGCTGGTGTCCCCGTGACACCATCCTTAAGAGCCCAGTCTTAGCCCAGGTGAATCCCATCTACATATGCCCACACCCTATTCCAGGTGCCCGCCATCAGGCATGCATTCAGGACCACAGTGTTCCATCATCTATCCTAATGGCGGGAAGGCAGAAAAGCCTGACATTTTTTTCTTACCCTACAGATGCCCTACTGGCATTTAGCACACTGGTGTAAGCGTTGGATGATGGATTCCCAAAGTGCATGTGTAGGGTAAGGAAAAATGTCAGGCTTTTCTGCCCTCCTGCCATTAGGATGAATGATGGATCCTTGCGGTCCTGAATGCATGCCTGATAGTAGGCATGAGCATAGGTAGATGGGATTCACCTGGGCTGAGACTGGGCTTTTAATGGCGGCGTAACAGGGACACCAGCAGAAGCCGAAAGAGAAGCCAAGAAGCAGCAGAAGAAACAGAAGAGCAGAGATAATTTGAAAGAAGGTTGGAGAGCCCAGAGTGAAGATTTGCTGGGGGCTGGGAGGCCTGCGAGCCTCCCAACCCCCCAGCACCCTTGCCTGCTGTGTACAGGGTAAATCCCAGTAAAAGACCTGCAAAAACCACTGAGGACTCTGACTCCTCCTTTACCCGGTCTGCTGGATGTTAGAAAACCTGCCCTGTGTCCTGTCTAGCCTTTCCAGCATGGTGTCTTTTAAATAATTTCTGGGCATTGGATTGGCACATTATGTTAAATATCATGTGACTTTGGCATCTATGTGTTAGTGGGAGTCTTATGTTATGCCCTGCAAGCCAACATCATGTATCTCTGTGATGAGTTGATGCAGCTGCTACTAGGGAACTCTGGGAATGAGAAATGTCTTCCAGTGTAGGGTAAGGTAAAAAGTATCAGGCTTTTCTGCCCTCCCTCCATCAGGATAGATGAGGGAACCCTGTGATCCTGAATGCATGCCTAATGGTGGGCACCTGAAGTGGGTACACCTGGGCTAAGAGACTGGACTTTTAAGGGCGGTGTCACAGGGATGCCAGCAGCAGCAGAAGCCAAAAGAGAAGCCGAGAAAGAAGTAGCAGAAGCCGAGAGAAAAGCAGAGAATGCCTGAGAGCCCAAATAGAGTGAAGACTTGCCTCCCAGCCCCCCAGCACCCCTGCCTGTCATGTACCTGGCAATCCCAAGAAAAGACCTGCAAAAAAACCACTGAGGACTCTGACTCCTCCTTTACCCAGTCTGCTGGATTAGAAAACCTGCACTGTGGTCTTCCTGTCCCTACAATTGGCGTAGTCAGCAGGATGATCCATGCAGACAGGTATTGGAGCCCTCTGAAGACCTGGAGGGACTAAGGAGTAACAGACTTTGCCTGTGACGACACTGGAGGCATTATGGTGGCACAGGAGAGGGGAAAGTTCCAGGAGCTACAGGACAAGAACTTGCATGAAGGAGACACCCAAGAGGACCAGCCAATGACCCCTGAGGCAGCAAGAATCGTCGGGGAAGAGAGGACCATGATTCGGAGCTCACCAGTGCAGATGCAGGGAGAGGCCAATGGACTTGGACTGATGGACTGATGAACTTGGACTGATAAACTTGGACTGACAATCCCGCCAGAAGGCGGAGGAACTTTGGCAAGTTAATGTTGTTTTGGGACCCTGGGGGAGGATGCTATTGTTTGTACACCCCAAGAGATGGGAATCTGGGGGTGGCCAGTGGGCCTTGATGGCCAAAAGCAGCCTGTGTATGCCCAGCAGCTAGGTGGCGGAGAAAAGCCAACTGAGAAGGCAAAAACTGGTGCTGATGCTAAGTTTGGGAAGCCCTGAGTGGCTGTTAAGCACTAAGTAAGCTGAGGAAGGCCAGTGAGACTCTTAAAATCACCTGTGGGTGATGCCAGGCTCATTGTTGAGTGAGGGTGAGGAGTTGAGGAACCCCTCCTAGGGGAAGTGGGGGCGTGGCTTGGGGTGGAGCCCAAGCCAAATGTAGAGTTTGTATCCAAGGATAACTGACCCATGTGCTTGTGCAGTGGGTTGGCCTGAGTGCAGCGGTTTGTGTGTCGCATTGGTGGCTATGAAGGCCGAGTGTTGGAGTGACTGCAGACAGAAACCCTGAGGGTTGGTGATTACCCCCAACAGAATAGAATCGCCAGTTCCAGAGTGAGTGCATCCAGGGGGTGGATGTGGTGTGTGGCTTGTAGCCTAGACTACAGCCAGAGAAGGTGAGGAAGCCTGACGACTCCTGGTGTGCTACAGTAGATGCCCTGAGTGGTTCCCTCCCTCGTATGAGCAGTGCCTTCGCAGCAGATTTGGTGGCTCATCTGCTGGTACCAATAATTGTCTTTTGCCACTAGGTTGGGGCCCTGCCTGGACTTATTTGTGTTCTGTTCTATTTTGTTGTTATAGTGTGATGTGTTAGCTTTTGTGGGCCGTGGCTGCATTGTTTATGTTTGCTAAGAAAATTGTATATATAAAGACTATATGGCAGAAAACCCTGAGGAGGTGGACTGTAGGGTAAGGAAAAATGTTAGGTTTTCTGCCCTCCTGCCATCAGGATAGATGATGGATCCTTTCGGTCCTGAATGCATGCCTGATGGCGGACACCTGGAATAGGGTGTGGGCATAGGTAGATGGGATTCACCTGGGCTGAGACTGAACTTTTAAGGGCGGCATCATGGGGATGCCAGTAGAAGCAGAAAAGAGAAGCAGTAGCAGTAGAAGCAGAAGCAGAGAGAAGGCCGGAGAGCCCAGAGTGAAGACCTGCTGGGGGCTGGGAGGACTGCCAGCCTCACGACCCCCCAGCACCCCTGCCTGCCATGTACCTGGTAATCTATATAAAAAATCTGCAAAAGCCACTGAGGACTCCAATTCCTCCTTTACCCAGTCTGCTGGATATTAGAAAACCTGCACTGTGTCCATTCCTGCCCCTACAACCGGTCTGTGATAACACAGATTCTATCAGTATTTAGTGATATTTCCCTTGCTGTTTTGGAGTTTAAAAATGGCGTAGAGGTTAATATGTGTACTCTTCAGCAAGGCTCCCAAGCAAAGCTGAGCAAATCAGGTGGCTTATCTGAAAGAACTAAGAGAAATCTGCTTAGAAGCCTATACCAGAACTGCCCAAAGATTGATAGGAGACCAGGAGAATGTACACTTGAATGTGATACTAGTACAACACCTTCCTTGACACAATGCTGGAGATGAGGATCATGCAGATAGAGTAGTAGTTTGCACTGGTGGGCTGATAGAGGAGCTATTTACAACTTTTGGGAAGGGACGTACTGAAATTAATAGAAGCTATGTTATTGATTCATGATCTGTTAACTGAGTGCAGACATTGAAAACTAACAAAGCAAAAACCCTTGGTACATGGGCAGCAAAGGAACTCAGGAAGATGTTAAATGCTGAGAATATCACAGTGCAGGAATATAAGAAAAAAAAGGCTGCTTTGTTGGAGCTAAATTGATAGAGAAAATAAACAAATAAAAATAATTATATCAGAATTTACGTAGTAAAAAATATTGGCTATAGGAAAAGTAGTGTAAGGACAAACACTACTACAAAGACCTGAAGGAAATGAGGAAGACCCCTGTGAAGATATTGAGGTACTGCTTTATCCAGAGGCACTGGCCTGGATGTGAGCTTCACAAGCATGGAAAAAAAAATCACAAAAGTCATTCATATATATCTGATTCATATACAGTTTTGTAAACCAATGTTATAATAAAAAAATAATATAGTAAAAGGACTGTAACTATAAATGTTTTTATGCATAAAAATGTACTTAATGACAGATGTTTCTATTTTACCACAGTCTCTTAAGTATTGTACCATTCCCAAAAGTTGATGTAAGTGGTATTTTCTACACTATTGACACTTAATTTGTGCTTAACAGAAGGTCTGGCAAAGGGTGTGATTTATTAGTATGGAATTCTGGAAAAAAAGAAGTAATTGAGATGAGAGTTTCAAAATGCAAGAGGCATAAAAAATGCTAAATTCTGAAATTAGAAAGATAACTAGCAATAATTAAGAAGCACTGAATAGTTTAATATGATTGCATGATTGGAAGACACAGCACGGCAGTTTGAAGATTAAATCAGGGAAAATAGAATGATGCTTAATGATAAATAGGAGAGAGATTAAGTAATACTGGAAAGCAGGGTAAGATTGATGAAAAAATCTCTTTGTCAATATAAATATCCATTGTGTAATAAATAATATGTATTTATAAAACTGTAATGAGAAGTGGAGGAGGTAAGAGAGAAAGAGAGAGAGAGAGAGAGAGAGAGAGAGAAACAGATAAAATGTATTACAAAGTTATCACACCAGGTAAAATATATAAAAGCATATCAGCATTACCTATAAGCCCAGTTAGTATATACTCAAAAAGTAATAGTCTCCCCAAGGAAAAAGTCCAGGTAAGATAGTCCTGTATTTGGAATTTATACTAATAAATATAAATATACACGGTATGTTCTCTTTTTTTCAACACTAGGCTTAAGACATTCAAGCATGTATGTATTATAGGCATTGCTTTGTGAAAACAAAGTATTTTCAGTTGGTGAGTAAGCATAATTTACTATTGTTGATTAGCATTGGTGTGTTTCCTATGTGGATTTATTGTGAATAATAATAGATGATATATCTTTGTCAATGTTTGTTGAGTGTATATTTAGGAATGTATTTCTTGAGATGTATGATTGACATCTATGTCATTCTAGCACATACTACCAAGGTGTTTTCCAAAATGGTTGCATCAATTTACTCCTGCTCTTAATGGTGTTAGGGTAGCAATTTCTCCACAAAGTCATTGACAATGCCACTATTTGTCTTATTAATGTGAGATATGCTGGTGGATGTGTAGTGCCATATTCTGTTTGCTTTTTTTTAAAGATTTATTTATTCATGCATACAGGAACTGGGGTACAGGCCAGATGTGCAGGAGGGTGAGAGGATTCACCAGAGATAGAGCGGGGAACAGAACAGGCAGACTGACTGAAATAGTTTTCTCTGTAAAGTAGCTACATCCCAAAGAAGGGATCAGGAAATAAAATAATAAATAAAAAAACCAAAATTAACAGGCAACTATAAAACAGAGACATTCTGCGTGGAGGGGGAATGAGAGGGATCAAAACAGGGGAGGGAAGAGCACTAGATACTATGGTGATGTTGCACAGCTGAATTGGTGGTGGGAATTTTATGGGGACTACACATGAGTGGAGAAAGCAAATATTGTAAAAAAATGAACAATATAAAAATATATAAATAAATTTAAAAAATCAGAAATATGACAGAAAAAAAGTTACTACATTTCAAGTTGTAATTCATAAATTTTTTGTTTAAAACTACCCCTCCTGTCGTGCCCACTGCTCCCCTCTGCAGTGTATTTCGGTCATCAGCCTGTTCTGCACCCCACTCTGTCTCACCCTCCCACGTGTCTGGCCTTTACCCCAGCTCTTGTATAAAAACAAACAAATAAATAAATAAATCCTAAAAAAAACCCTACTTATCTATAAGTATTATTTTATCTTCTCCATCTTGTTTTTCAGCATAGGCTTGACTCTCTGTAGGGAGTCAAGTAAGTAAATTACTAGGCTTTTCTGCCCTCCCACCATTAGGATTGATGATGGAACCCTGTGGTCCTGAATGCATATCTGATGGTGGACAACTGGTGTAGGGTGTGGGCATGCATAGGTGGGTTCCCCTGGGCTGAGAGACTGCGCTCATAAGGGCGGTGTCACGGGGACGCCAGCAGAGCAAAAAGAACGGAACAGCACACAGAAAGAGAAGCAGAGACCACGAGAGAATGCTGTAGAGCCCAGAGACAGTGAAGACCAGGAGCCTGCCAGCCTCCTAGGCCCCCCAGCCTGGTAAACCCAGTAAAACCCTGAAAAAGCCATCGAGGGCTCTAGGACTTCTCGTTAACTGTCTGCATGCAATCATAGAGATCCTGTTCTGTGTCCTTTATACTACTACATTCCCTGAAGCCCAGGATTCAGGAGACCAAATTGGACCCGATTCCTCCAAGACAGGTTACTGGTATATAAGTGTAGTGCCAGGAAGGCAAAGAGTTAGTTCTCTATGATAAAAGTAGATGGGTAAAGGAGAGTCCTGGAGCCCTCAGTGGCTCTCTCAGGCTTTCATTGAGCTTTTACATGTAGTGCTGCAACCAGGTACATGGCAGGCAGGGGTACCAGGGGGCCAGGAGGCTGGCAGGCCTCCCAGCCCCTGGTGAATCTTCACTCTTTTCTGGCCTCTCTCTGGTTCTCTTGTGTGCTCTGCTTCTCTTGGCAAATAAAAATACAGCCATGGTCCACAAAACTAAACAATGCAACTGGATATAACAATGTAACAAAACCCAGGTGCCCCCTATCAGCATGCATTCAGGACCACAGGGATCCATCATCAATCCCAATGGCAGGAGGGCAGAAAAGCCTATCATTTACCCTAGAGTCAGGCATCTGAACATACATTGCTAGCATCCGTGGTGCTCAGATTCTCCCCTTTAAAACTGAGTATCTCCACATTGGTAACTCTGTCATTTTCAGAAAGATAGAATCCATTTCTAAAAACTGTGAAAGACATGTTCACAACAGGATGGTGTAGTGTGTCTGATGCATGAGCAATTGTGTCAGTACACAGAAATTGGCCTAAAACCTTTTGAGAAGAGTCTGACCCTACTGTAGGGTGCATTTTTTTTTTTTTAAGATTTATTTATTTATTTATACAAGCACTGGGTATAGTCAGAAGCGTGGGAGGGTGAGAGAATTCACCAGAGCCAGAGCAGGGAGCAGAACAGGCAGAAGGACCGAAGTACACCGCTGAGGGGAACAGCGGGCGGCAGGAGAGGTCTGCGCGCCATGTGGGACCCTCGCCCAGCGGCCGGGGATTGAACTGGTGCTGCAGAGGCTGTGGGCAGCTTCTCAACCCAGCGCTCAACTGCTGTGCCACCGGGGAGGCCCAAGGTGCATTTTTTTTTTAATACAGCAAATTTAATTTTTTTTAAAGGATGAATTTTGAGGGGGCATAAGGCACATAGGTATGGAGAAGATGATAAATTCAATAAATATAATCTGTTTTGCTAATTGTTTTATAACCACAGCAGATTAGCACAGAGAATGTCCTGTACAGTGAAACACAATAAAGATTAAGATGAAGGTTTTTCTTTGTGCAAGACTGAAGATTTCGCTCTCTGGTATTTGGAAGTTAGGTTCTGGATCACTAGGTGTGGAGCACAGACCAGCCTTCTAGCCAGATTTGAACAAAGAATAGTTCTTCAACTGGCATATCTTTCTTAATCTATTTCAAGTTCAATTTTAGTTTCAACTCTTCTCTCTGTTTCTCCCATTGTTAGCAGGCAGGCTAAGGGACATATATGGGCCCCCAAACTTGCATACTCCAAATGGGTTCTTCCACCTGCCTCATAAAGACAAAGCATATGCTTTGTGTGTAAAATACTTAACAGAAAATAGCTTTAATAGAGTAGGTGTATGTGTCATAGAGTGAGAGAAGAAAGGATGATAGTTTCCTAACAAAATACCCACAGCTACCCATCAACTTGTGGATAATATCCAGCCAAAGAGGGTTGGCCTAACAGGGACACTGATGCCCAAGAACCTGGCTGAAGATAAAGGCACCTTCTGGTTGGGATCCATAGGAAAGGGGCATAAGGGACCAGACACGTCTAGAGAAAAGGAACAAAATAGAAGAACAAATCAAGGTAACTGATGCCATTGTCTGCCTCCCACAGATCTCTCATCCACAGCTCTTCCAAGTGTCTCCTCCATGTCCCCTAAGTTCCTGGTATAATTCAAAGGTTCAGAAGCAAGTGTGGTTTCTTCCTCAAATGTCTTTCTGTTCCATGTGCCTCCTTCCAGCCTTTTTTTATAAGACCCTTTTAGATTCCCCTTAGCTGCTCAGCTCCCCCCTTCAGTAGGTGGGGCGGAAAACATGGAACATCCCTTTTTAGATTATACCATTACAACATCCATGTGTGTGTTTGCTTAATGGGGACTCCTATTTCATTAATGCTCTGTACATTTCTCATTCATGATTCATTTCTTACTATTCTTAACATTGCATAATGTCTGGTCATCCTACCTTCCCATTAGTTGATTTTCTTTTCCTATTATTGAATATCTCTGTCTTAAAAAAAAAAATCAGGAATGCTTTTTGAATGTATTTATCTTCAGTTTTTTATGTGTATATATTGTTATTGTTACTCTTTTTTTAAGATTTATTTATGCATACAAGAACTGAGGTACAGGCCAGAGGTGTAGGGGATAAGAGGATTCACCAGAGACAGAGTGGGGAATAGAACAGGCAGACTGACTGAAATACACTGCCAAGGGGAGCAGCCGGGAGTCAGGAAAGGTCTACTGCGCCATGTGAGTAGCTTCCTCACCGGGGATCGAACTCATGCTTCCGTGGCTGTGGATAGCTTCATAGGTTGCATCTAACCCCTTGAGCCACCAGGGAGGCCCTGTTATTGATATTCTTTGATAATTCATCGCCATCATGCCTCTCTTATTTCTGTAATTATGAATTCATTTAGTTCATTAAAAGTATTTATAACAACTGTGTTGGAAAATTTCCTAACTGATATCAGGGGCCTCTGAGACAGTTTCTATCACCTATTTTTTTTCCTCTTTATAAAATGTGCTTTCTGTTTCTTTACATACATTTTAATTTTACATGTATGATTGATGCAGTAGTGTAGGGATTTTAGATAAAATTTCATTACCTAAACACAGATTTGCCTTATTATCAAAATCTGATCCCTATTCCTGTAGGACTTATTTTTTGCCACTTGCTTATTTATTTGGTTAGAAACTTTGCTGACATTTTTTGGGCCTCCCTGGTGGCACAGTGGTTGAGCGCTGGGCTGCAAGGCTGCCCTGCCCGCAGCCTCTGCAGTGCCGGTTAAATCCCCAGCCGCTGGGTGAGGGTCCGACATGATGCACAGACCCCTCCTGCCACCCACTACTCCCCTTAGCAGTGTACTTCGTCAGCCTGACTATTCTGCTCCCCTCTCTGGCTCTGGTGAATTCTCTCACCCTCCCACACTTCTGACTATACCCAGTGCTTGTATAAATAGATAAATAAATCCTTAAAAAAAAAAAGAAAAAGAAACTTTGCTGACATTTGTTCCATCCACAGCATTGTTTTGCATTGTACAAACAATGTACACTTGGGGTTAGAGTATATTTACAAGACTCTTGTTAGTCTTTTACCATAATTTCTCTTTTAAGTTTTGTGCCAGTGAGTTTCATACCAGTAGTTACCACCCAATAACTTTCAGATTATAGCTTTTGTTTTCAGTAAGATTCTGGAATCTCTATTATTTCACAATCTGGTAGTGTTATTTTTGGGTCTGTTTGCATGAATAAATTTTGATGTTCTTTAGGATTGTTTCCATCCCAGGAGGGATGTTTTCAACTATTTATTTTCTAGTTCTGCTAATTTTCTATCTATTTATGCTTACTAAACTTGCTCTTCTCATGGACTTTCCAGTTTCTTTTTAACTTATCAACACAATCTCCATTTTTTACAAGCGTTACCATCTACTTGATTTTACCACATACTGTACCAAATAAAATCAGTTCACTTGACGAGAACTGGGGAGCTGACTTGTATTTATTTTTACTACATCCTGTGAAAATCCTCTTCACCACTGTAAGTGGGTAAGGACAGGAATCCACTGTTTTCAGAGTTACACTCTTCCTCCATGTGTAGGTCACTCTCCTTTGAGTTTTGTTTTGTTTTTTTTTGTTGTTGTTGTTCTTTTTTTTTTTTTTTTTTCTTTATGGCATGTTTCTCCTGGCATGGTCTCTCATTCTCTTGAATTGCAAGGTCAAGTGTGGCCTCATTATATTTGGTTTGCCTGGTTTATGGTTCACCTTAGGCCTATGAATAATGGTTGGATGGAGGAGATCATTGATTTTTATCCTTTTTTTCTATATTATCATTATTAAGGTGTAGCTATTTATCTCTAATGTATTTAGCAGCAGTGCACAAATTTTATTCTGCAATATTGCCATTTGTCATATAATTTCCAAATAGCTTTGTGAATTCTCCTCTGATACATGATTTGTTTATAAATTTATTTTTTAAAATTTCTGGATGGTTGAGAATGTGTGTTGTATTTGTTTACTTTTAATTGAGGTAATATTGGGACACCTCCATCAGGTACTATCGCCATAGTGTATTCATCCATATTCCTCCACCATAGACCATGGTGTTTTCCTTCCCTCTTTGTTCTTACCCCTCCCTTAGCCACTTCCCCCATTGGTGCTTCAGTTCTGTACTCATCTATCAAGGGTTAGCTTTTAAGCTTGTCTTTACCTAACTAATTATTAATTTACTTTACATTCCACATATCAGTGACATATCTTTCTATTCCTGTCTTTTTACACTTAGCATTATCCCTTCAAGCTCTGTCCATGTTATACCAAATGGCATGAGTTTTATCTTTTTAAATGCTCAATTGTATTCCATAATATATGATATATATGATATATATTTATATATATCATATTACATATATATGATATGATATATATTTGTATATATCATATATTATGGAATTCCATAATATATGATGCATGTGATATATTTATATATTATTTATATATTATATTTATATATATTATATATGATATATTTATATATTATGAAATTCCATAATATATGATATATGTGATATATACAAATATGTCCTATATATAAATATATGATATATATAAATATGATATATATGATATATAATATATTATGGAATATTATAATATAATATGTAATATTCATATATTTCATATATTCATATATTCATATATACACACACCCAATATTTTTTATATATATATATATATATATATATATATATCCATCACACACACATACACACATCACATCTTTTGATCCACTCTTCTGTTCTGGATCACTTGGGTTGTTTCCCAAGTGCTTAGCTATAGTAAATAGTTTAGCTATAGTAAATAGTGCAGCAATAAACAAGAGAGTGCAAGTTTTGTTCCAAATTAGTGTTTTATTAATTTTTTTTGGAATGGATGACTAGGAGTGGAATTACTGTGTCAAATGACAGATTGATTGTAAGGTTTTGAGACACCTCCATACTGTTTTCCATAAGGGCTAGACCATTTTGCATCCCCATCAGCAGGGTAAAACTGTTGCCTTTTCTCCACATTCTCACCAGCATTTGTTTCTGATTTTTTTTTTTTAAGTATTTCTTAATTTATGCTTAGAAAACTGGGGTACAGGCCATAGATGCAGGGGGTGAGAGGATCCACCAGAGACAGAGTGGGGAACAGAACAGGCAGACTGTCTGAAATACATTGCTAAGGGGAGCAGCGGGAGAGGCAGGAGAGGTCTGCCTCACCATGTGGGTTTCTCCCAGGCTGGCCAGGGATCGAACTCATGCTGCAGAGGCTGTGGATTGCTTCATAGTGTGGTGCTTAACTCCTTGCACCACCACGGAGGCCCTGTTTCTGATCTTTTGATACCAGCTGTCCTCACAGGGATAAGACGATATCGCATTGTGGTTTTGTTTTGCATTTCTCTAATGATAAGTGATTGTAAGCGTTTTTTTTGTTGTTGTTTTTTTTTTTTTTTCCAAGTGCCTGCTGGCCATATAAATGTCTTAAGAAAAATGTCTGTTTAGTTATTTTGCACAGTTTTTGATTGGGTTACTTGATTTGCTTTTGTAGAGTTTTATGAGTTCTGTGTGTATCTTTGATATCAGTATATCTTTGATAATAGTTCTTTGCCAGATTTATAATGTGCAACTATTATTTCCCATTCAGAAGGGTCTTTTCATTTTACTTATTGTTTCTTTCACTGTGCAGAAGGTTTTTAGATAGAGTCCCAGCAGTTCATATTATCTTTTGTTCTCCTTGCTATTAGTCTCAACTCCCTAAAGCATCACTAAAGTGTATGTCATGAAATATTTTGCATATGTTTTATTCTATGTATTTTATGGTTTCAGATATTATATCCAAGTTTTTATTCATTTTGACTTAATTTTGATGTATGGTGTGAGAATGAGGTTTAGTTTCATTTTTTTTTTTTTTTTTGCATACAGTTGTCCAGTTTTCCCAACACCAATCTGAGAGACCATCTTTGTCGCAGTAAATGTTTTGGCTCCTTTTTCATAGATTAACTGTCCATATATATGTGGATTTATTTCTAACTCTCAATTCCATTCCATTGTTTTGTGTGTCTTTTTTGTTGTTGTTGTCATTCCAATGTGTGACTATTTTAATGATTATGGATGTATAACATAGCTGCAGGCTTAGAAGTGTGATACTTCAATTCTCTCTTCTGTGGCAAGATTAATTCTGTTTTGGGTGGTCTTTTGTGATATTGTACGGATTTCAGTAGAATTTTCTCCAGTTCTTTCAAATATGCTATTGATATTTTCTTGGAATTGCATGGAATCTGCCCGAGCCTGCGGACTGGTCAATGAGGTTCTTGAGGGGAGAGCAGCGACCTGAAGAACAGGGGTACACCATGGAGGGAGACACGTACACTCTTCGTTCAGCTATCGCAGGTCTCTTTTACTTTCGGTTTCAGCGGGGCTTTATAGCTGGGGACTGGAAGCGGAAGAAGCAGGCCAACAGTGCCTAGCCAATGATTAATCACATAACCTTATTTGGTGCGCCGGAGGCTGTCATGCACACTGGGCCAAAAGAAGCACAGTTAATCCCGGAAGGGCACATGCCCTTATTTGGTGCGCCAGAGGTCGTCATGCGCACTGGGCCGAAAGGAGCACAGCCAATCACGGAAGGGGGAAGTATCCTGATGCCACAAGGTAAGGCACCAACAGGAATCCATATATTGCTTTGTTTAGGAAGGCTATTTTGACAATGTTAATTCATCCAATCCATGAAGAGGGAATATTTTTCCATTTCTTTCTGTCTTCTATTTCTTTTAACAATGTCTAGTATTTTTCTTTGTAGATTTTTTACCTCCTTTCTTAGGTTTACTCCTAAATATTTATTAATTTTCTTTGGTGTAATTGTAGGTGGTGTCACATTCATGATTTATTCCTTTTCTATCTCATTATATCTGTATAGTAAGGCAACTGATTTACATTTTCTTATTTCATGTTGCCACTTTGCCAAACTGATTGTTGTAATTATCTTTTGCCACATGGCATCTTTTTTCAAATTATAACATATATGTTTATATGTATTACATCATTGTTCATTTTTGTGCAATGTTTGCTTCCTCCTCTCAAGTGTGGTCCGCACAGATTTCCCACCACCAATTCACCCATGCACCATCACCACAGTCCCTTGTGTTCTTCCATTCCCTATTTTGATCCTTTTCCTATCCCATCCCAGCAGAATGTCTCTGATTTATAGTTGACTGTTCATTTTTTTATTGTTATTTTTATCTCCTGATCCCCTATTTGGTTGCCCTATATTCCTCCTATAAATGAAACCAACCATATTTTTCTTTTTCCTTCTGAGTTATTTCACTGAGCATAAACCCTTCCAGATATATCCATATTGCTGTGAATGGCATGAATTTATCTTTTTTGATTGCTAAGTAGTATTCTATTGTGTATACATACCACATCTTCTTGATCCAGTAATCTATTTTTGGGCAGTTTTCCCAGCACCACTTATTGAGAAAAATTGTCTTTGTTCCATTGTATTTTCTTTGCTCCATTGCCAAAGATTAGTTGGAAGAATGTGGTTTCATTTCTGGGCTTCTATTCAATTCCATTGGTCTGTGTGACTGTTTTTGTTTCAGTACAATACTGTTTTAATTATTATGGCTTTTTATTATAGTTTGAAGTCTGGGAAAGTAATATCTCCAGTCTCCTTTTTTTTTTTTTTTTTTTTTCAGGAGAGCTTTGACTATTTGAGGATGTCATCAATGATTTTTATCAGGATTGCATTGAATCTGTAAATTGCTTTCAGTAGGACAGCCATTTTAATAACATTAATTCTTCCAATCCATGAGCAAGGGATGTCTTTCCATTTCTTTGTGTCTTCTTCTATGTCTTTTATTATTTTTTAAAGATTTATTTATTTATACAAGAACTGGTGTACAGGCCAGATGTGCAGGAGGGTGAGAGGATTCACCAGAGACAGAATGGGGAACACTGCTGCGGGGAACAGCGGGTGCAACAGGAGAGAGCTGCTGCACCATGTGGGACCCTCGCTGGCCGGCTGGGATTGAACCAGCACTGCAGAGGCTGTGGACAGCTTCACAGCACAACACTCAACCATCTGTGCCACCAGGGGAGGCCCTTCTTCTATGTCTTTTAATAATGTTTTATAGTTTTCTTTGTATATGTCACTCACCTACTTAGTTAACTTTATTCCTAGGTATTTGAGGGTTTTCTATGTATGTTATCATGTCATCTGAAAAAAAGAACTTTTTTTCATCTTTCCCAATTTAGATTCACTTTATGTATTTCTTGTCTAATTGCTCTAGGTAGAATTTTCGGTTTTTCACCATTGAGAATGGAATTAGCTATAGGTTTGTTATAAATGGCTTTTATTTTACTAAGCTATGTTCTGCTTATCCCCAGTTTTTAAAAGGGTTTTCAAGATAAATGATTGTTGGAGCTTATCCAATACTTTCTCAGTATCTGTTAATATGATTATATGATTTTTATCTATTTATTAATGTGGTGAATTATGGCATTGATTTTTCAATGTTGAACCATCCTTGACTTTCAGGTATAAATCCCACATGACCATTGTGTATAATTATTTTAATGGATTATTGGATTTGGTTTGCTAGGAATCTTTAGGATTTTTGCATCTGTGTTCACTAGGAGATTGGCTGTGTAAATTTTTT
Source organism: Talpa occidentalis (assembly GCF_014898055.3). Classification (NCBI taxonomy): domain Eukaryota; kingdom Metazoa; phylum Chordata; class Mammalia; order Eulipotyphla; family Talpidae; genus Talpa; species Talpa occidentalis. The sequence continues at coordinate 70,542,970 of NW_026555331.1, forward strand.
GGGTGTGTTATCTTTCTTTGGTTTTGGTATTAAAGTAATGTTGATCATATAAAAGGTGTTTGGATGTCTTCTTTTAAAAGTTTCACCAAGATAGACATTATTTCATCTTTTTTTTAACAATTTATTTATACAAGAACCGGGTTACAGGCCAGATGTTCAGGAGTGTAAGAGGATTCACCAGAGACAGAGCAGGGAACAGAACAGGCAGAATGATGAAATACACTGCTGAGGGGAGCAGCAGGAGAGACAGGAGAGGTCTGTTGCTCCATGCGGGTTTCTCCCCGGCTGGCTGGGATCCAACCCACTCTGCAGAGGCTGTGAACGTCTTCACAGTGCAGCGCTCAACCGCCTGTGCCACCAGGAAGGCCCAATATAGTTCATCTTTGAAGATTTGATAGAATTCGCTTTTGAAGCTATCTGGTACTATTTCAGTACCCTTGCTTGTAATTTGTTCATTTTTTATCTGTGTTTTCAAGAGTACTGATTTGGGCCTTCCCTGGTGGCGAAGGCGGTTGAGCGCAGTGCTGTGAAGCTGTCCGCCAACCTCTGCAGTGCCGGTTTGATCCGGCCTGCCAGGGAGGGTCCCACATGGTGCGACAGACCTCTCTTGTCTCGCCTGCTGATCCCCTCAGCAGTGTATTTTGTCAGTTCCCTGTTCTGTCTCTGGTGAATCCTCTCACCCTCCCGCGCTTCTGTCCTGTACCCAGTTCTGGTTCTTGTATAAATAAATAAATATTTAAAAGAAAGAATACTGATTCATACTTCAATTTCATCTATTCTGTTCTCATTGCTTTTCCCAGAATTTTTTAGCTCCTCCATTGATCTTTTAATATCCTGCAGTTTCTTTATATTCTTATTTAAAAATTCATTCTCATTCTTCAGTTAGTTGATTATATTTCTTATAACATTCTTTTCCTTTACTTCATGTTTTTATTTTTTAAAGATTTATTTAATTGGATGCCTCCCTGGTGGCATAGGTGTTAAATACAGTGCTAGCAAGCTATCTCCAGCCACTGCAGCACAAGTTCGATCCCCGTGCTGCCAGTGAGCAAAACACATGGCATGACAGACCTCTACGCCTAGTCCACTGCTATCCTCAGCAGTGTATTTCAGTACATCTGCCTGTTCTGCTCCCCACTCTGTCTCTGGTGAATCCTCTCACACAACCCCCCCCCCCATCTCTGGTCTGCGCAGCAGCTCTTATATGCATAAATAAATAATTTCTTTTAAGATTTATTTATTTATGCATACAATAACTGGGGTGTAAGCCAGAGGTGGGGGAGGGTGAGAGGATTTACCAGAGACAGTGTAGGGTGCAGAACAGATAGATCACTGAAAAAGCACTGCTGAAAGGAGCAGCAGGTGAGACAGGAAAGGTCTGCTGTGCCATGTGTGTCCCCTCCCTGGCCAGGGAAAAAACTCATACTACAGTGGCTGCAGATAGCTTCATGGTTGCATCTTAACCTCTTGTGTCTCCAGGGAGGCCCTTCTTTATTTTTTTTAAGATTTATTTATTTATGCATACAAGAACTGGGGTACAGGCTAGATATGTAGAGGGGTGAGAGGATTCACCAGAGAGAGTGTGGAGCAGAAAAGGCAGATCTACTGAAATTCATTGCTGAGGGAAGCAGCAGGTGAGTAAGAAGAGGTCTCCTGAGCCATCTGGGTATCTCCCTGAGTGCCTGGAAATTGAACCTGCGCTGTAGAGGCAGGGCATCGAGAGCCAGGCCAGTTCCAGTGCAGTCAGGCTGGACTTGGCAAGGACCCAGATGCTAGGGTGTAGGGATAATTTGTCCTTGCTTGTGATTGGTTTGTTCATGGTTTCTATTTCTTACCTATTCAGTCATGAATGATGGTATAATTCTAAGACCTTGTCCATCTCTTATAAGTTGTTGAATTTGTTGGCACATATATGTTCATAACAATCTTTAATTATTCTCTGAAGTCTGTTGTGGTTTCTTCATTTTCATATTTGTTTTTATTAGAGATTTTTTTCCTTATTTTATTGGTGAGACTTGCTAGACATTTTTCTGTCTTTTAAATTTCTATTTCATTTCCTTCTGCTTTGATATTTATTATTTTTTACAGGTGTTGGACTGTTTGTTCTTATTTCTCTAATTCTTCAAATTTATTTATTTGTGCTGTTCCTAATTCTTGATGTGTTCCCATAATGCTATATTTCTCTCTTAGTGCTGCTTTTGCTACATCCCATATGTTTTGAATGGCTGTGTGCTTATTTCAATTTGTCTCGAGAAATTATTTTTTTAACTTCTTTGATTTCTTCATTAACTCAGTTGTCTTTTCAGTACTGTGTTGTTCAATCTCCATGTAATAAAATACTTTTCCTGTTTTCTTTTTTTAGTTGATTTTAGTTTGATATCTTTATGTCCTGAGAAGATGCTGGATATGATGTGAATCTTTATGAAATCATGGATATTTGTTTTGTGTCCTAGAATGTGGTCTATTCTGGACAATGTCCCATGTGTACTTGAGAAAAATGTGTATTCTGCTTTTCTGGGGTGCAGCGCCCTTGTTTATGAGATCCATGCAGTCTACTTCTCTGATTTAAGCTTTTGTATCCCTGTTTATATTCTGTCAGTTTATATGTCCATTGGAGAGATTGGGTTGTTGATGTATCCTACCACAAATGCATTTTACCCAATGTTTGTTTTCACAATTGATATTAGTTCCCTAATTTATTTTGGTGCTCCTTCAATTGGTGCCTATAAATTGATGAGTTTGTTTTTTGTTTTTTAAAGATTTATTTATTTATTTATACAAGCACTGGGTACAGTCAGAAGTGTGGGAGGGTGAGAGAATTCACCAGAGCCAGAGCGGGTAATAGAACAGGCAGACTGATGAAATACAGTGCTGAGGGGAGCAGCAGGTGGCAGGAGAGGTCTGCGCACCATGTGGGACCCTTGCCAATGGCGGGGAACTGAACTGGCGCTGCAGAGGCTGCGGACAGCTTCACAGCTCAGCGCTCAACTCCTGAGCCACCAGGGGAGACCCAAGTTTATTTTTCTTGTTGTGTCATTACCTTTGGCATTATATAGTGTCCCTCACTGTTTCTTGTTACACTTTTTAGCTGAATATATATTTTGTTTAATATATGTATGACTGCCCCTGCCTTCTTGAGAGTCCCATTGACCTGCAGAATTTTTTTGGACCCCTTACTTTAAACCTTTATTTTCGGGCCTCCCTGATGGCTCAGGGGGTTGAGCGCTGCACTGTGAAGTGAAGCTGTCTGCATCCTCTGCAGCGTGGGTTTGATTCTTGGCTGGCCAGGGAGAAACCCACATAGCGTGGCAGACCTCTCCTGCCTTGCCCGCTGCTCCCCTCAGCAGTGTCTTTGGTCTGTCTGCCTGTTCTGCTCCCTGTTTTCTCTGGTGAACTCTCTCACCCTCCCACACCACTGACCTGTCCCCCAGTTCTTGTATAAATAAATAAATCTTTAAAAAATAATAATAATAAAGCTTTGTTTTCCCTTGAAATTTAGGTGTGTCTCCAGGAGACAGCAGAAGGTTGGTGTCTGTTTCCTGATCCAACTAGATATTCTGTGTCATTTAATTTGTGAGATCAATCCATTTACATTAAAAATGATTATTGACAGGCCTCCCTTGTGGCACAGGTGGTTGAGTGCAGCTCTGTGAAGCTGTCCACAGCCTCTGCATTGGCTGTTTGATTCTCACCAGCCTCGAAGCAACCCACATGGTGAGCAGACCTCTCCTGTCTTGCCTTCTGCTCCCCTCTGCAGTGTATTTCATCAGTTTGCCTGTTCTGTTCCCTGCTCTGTCTCCAGTGAATCATCTCACCCTCTCGTACATCTGGCCTGTATCCCAGCTCTTGTATAAATAAAAACAAATCTTTAAATCTGGCCTGTACCCCAGCTCATGTACAAATAAAAATACATCTTAAAAAAAATGCCCATTGACATGTAGTAGTCTGTTGCTGCCATTTTATTCTTTGCTTTTTGTGTGTCAAATATTTCCTTGTTTATTTTTTGTAAATTTATTTTATCTCCTCTATTTGCTTTCAATGTGTAAGTTCCTTTCTATATTTCGGGGGGGGGGTTGTTTATTGTTTGCAAAACCCTTGAGCTTATCTGTGTCTGAAAAAAAGCCTTTATTCCTCATAATTAAAGAAGAGTCTTGCAGGACAGATTATCCTTGATTTAGTTTTTCTTTTTAAGTGTTCAGTCTACTCCATTCCTTTCTCTCCTCAAAAGTCTAATGTTAGCCTCTATAACTTGTATAATTCTTTTTCCATGCCAGTATTACTATTATTTCTTCGGTCAAAATTTTTGGAATTTGGGCCCTCCCTGGTGGCACAAGGGGTTAAGACACAATCTATGAAGCTGTCCATACCCACTGCAGCACGAGTTTGATTCCCCACCAGGGAGCTACCCATATGGCACAGCAGACCTCTCCTGACTCACACACTGCTCCCCTGAGCAGTGTATTTCAGTCAATGTGCCTGTTCTGTTCCCTACTCTGTCTCTGGTGGATCCTCTTACCCACCACACCTCTGGCCTGCACCCCAGTTCTTGTATGCATAAATAAATCAATCTTTAAAAAAATAATTTTTGGAATTCACTACTGAATGTCTTGCTGTTGATCTCATTTTTTTTTCCCCTAGGTATCCTAAGGTTGTTTTAGTTTCCTGGATTTTATAAATTTATTCAATTTTCTAGGTTCAGGATACTTCCTCTATTATTACTTTAAATAAATTTTATATACCTGTCTTTCTCTTTCCTTCTCTGGTTTTCCCATTATTCTTGTGTTGCCTCTTCTCATGGGGTTGGAAATCTATCAGAGTTTCTTCATTTCCTTAAATTTTGTTTCTCTTTTTCCTTCTCTACATTGGTTCTTTGTACATTTGCATCTTCATTTACATTGACTCCTTGTTCCACTAGATCTATTCCGTTTCTGTGACTGTCTCCTGAGTTTTTCATCTCCTGCATTTCTCTTAAAATCCTGAAACTCCATTTTTATCTTATTTAGAGTTTCATTTTCTGTCTTCAGTTCATTGATTTTATTTCCAAGGTCATTCAATTGTTTTTCTGAGTTTTCTTCCATTTCTTTTCAATTTCTTTATCACTGCATTACCTAACTCTGTATCTTTTAGGGAGAATATGGCTTCCATGTCTATGAGTCAGGGCTCTGGAAATTTATTTTATCTCTCTGTTGTACTCTTTACTTAAGGGCACATTTTTCCATTTGTGTTTTCCTTCTTAGGATTATCAGCTTGGAACCCAGCTGCTGTATGTGGAATTCCTCCAGCCATGTCTCCTCCCTCTCATTGGTCCAGGTATTTGCCTATCTAAGCAAACCTCTGGCAGGACATCAGAGGAAGTTGTGAGGTCTTAGTCCACTCTGGAACACTCCTTCTTTCATTTCTATATCATTAGTATCACCAGTCTGTGAGGGTACAGGTAGGGATTTCATGGGAAGTCACAAGGCTTGTGTTAGTCCATGTCTGTGCTGGCTGGTCTTGAGGTAGGTTTCAAGACCTCTTCTTGCTTGGGTGAGGGCTGGTAGGATCTCATGAGGCCCCTGCTGCTCAGAGAGGCCAGTTCTTATTCCTTAGGTACAGTTGCTTCATAAAAAGCTCTGAGGCATGGGGCTTCCCTGGTGGAATAAGGGGTTAAGATGAAGCATTATGAAGCTATCCACAGCCACTGCAGCACTAGTTCAAACTTTGGCTAGGGAGGTGACCAACATGGCACAGCAGACCTCTCCTGACTCAGCTGCTTCTCCCCACAGCAGTGTATTTCACTTAATCAGCCTGTTCTGTTCTGTCTCCAGTGAATCCTCTCATCCCCCACATCTCTGGTCTATACCCCAGTTTTTGTATGCATAAATAAATAAATCTTTAAAAAAAAGTTTTGAGGCTGATATTTGCATTCAGGTTGTCTATTAGGGAGTGCATTCTAGAATAATACCAAGGCCTCTTAAATTTATGTGATCATATCATCCTTGTAACCAAAGTTAAATTATTATCTGGTGTTCTTTTGCTACAGGGCATGACAATATCACATAAATCTGAGAAACTTTAGTATTTTATAAATGTGAATATGAAGTCAAACTCAGAAAAACTTAATAGGTTACTGGTTGGGTATAAATCAATAAATAGTATAAAATTAAGGAAAATAATATTAAAATAAATGCAGCTAAATTAATGTTAATTAATAGACAATATAGCATGATATATACAATATGACAGCGTGTTTATCAGTAGATAAAGTGTGTGAAATAGAAAAATAAATGTGTGGTGGTTTCGTATTTTATTAAATTTGTTTTCAACTTAATATATATCTGTGTATCTCGAAGCTGTTTCATGTAAGTTTCATAGTAGCCACAAAGAAAATACCTATCATGATTAAAAATAAGATAAAAATAGCATTACTAAAGCAACAAAATATAAACTGCAAAGAATTAACACCCAAAGATAAAAAAAATAATTTAAAAAGCAGCAAAAAAAAAATCAACAAAATAACAATTGGTCAAACTTACCTGTTAATATTACTTTAGTGATTAATGGATTACCTCTCCAAGAAAGATAATATGTTGGATCAATAATCAGTTCTTAACAAATTTAAGAAGAATAAAATAATATCTAGTAACTTTACTGTTTACAATGCCATGAAACTTTTTGCCAATAATAGAACTGAAACATTCATAGATTATAGAAATTAATCAAAACACTGTAGAAAAATCAAATGTTAGAAAAAATCTAAAAGAAATATAGAAAACATCTTATGGAAAACAAAAATAAAAAATGTATCGTGTCAAAACTTATAAAATGCACCAACAGCAGTTCAAACAGGGTGGTTTATATCGTTATATACTTACGTTGAGAGAAAAAAAAGATGACATTTAAAAAGCCTAACTATGTACCTCAATGAAGTATAAAAAGAAAGATCTAAATCCAAAGTAGTAGGATGAAATAAAAAAAGATTTAAAAATAAATAAATGAAATGGAAAATAGAAACACAGTATATATATAATGATGTGAGAAGTTTTTTTTTAAGATATACAAACTTGACAAATGTTTAGACAAACAAAGAATAAAAGAAATCATAATAAAATAACCAAAATGAAAAGGGAAACATTACACCAAAACTACAGAAATACAAAGCACTATAAGAGGCTACATGGACAATTATATTTCAACTAATTGGATAACCTAGGTGAAATGCGTAAATTCCTAAGAACATAACACATACCAAGATTAAATCTTGGACAAGTAGAACAGACCAATAACGATTACAGAGATGGAATATTAACAACAAAATAAATATCCCTCAAATTAGAAAAGACCCAAGCCAAGGTTAAATTCTATCAAACTTTTAAAATAGAATACTGATCCTTAATTTCTTCCCAAAAAGTTGAAAATAGTAAACAGTTTGAAAATCACCGATACCACAGACAATTAAGATTTGGTGGGGTGGGGTAATTGGGAGATGTTGGTAAAGGATACAAGGTTCAGGATCTAAGAAGATTATGTTTTTGGCATCTGGTATAGTGCATGTTTACTGTTATTAACAATATATTATTATGGGAGTCCAGCAAAATGGGTAAGTAATAGAAATGTCAGCTAACCTCCACAAATTTGCAAGTAAATTACACCTTAACAAACGCAATGACTACTGAATGATAAATGACGTCTGCTGTATAAATCAACAGGATGGAACAGTTGAAAATGATAGGAAAAATAGTAATTTAACTATTTAGAAAAATGTCCTACCAGTAAAACCCAGAAAGAGAGGTGGTTTCCATTCAGAACCTCTCTGCAGGGCCTCCCCTGGTGGCGCAGGCCGTTGAGTGCAGTGCTGTGAAGCTGTCCACAGCCTCTGCAGCACCGGTTCAATCCAGGCCAGCCGGTGAGGGTCTCACATGGTGCGGCAGACCTCTCCTGTTGTGCCGGCTGCTCCCCTCAGCAGTGTATTTCATTAGTCTGCCTGTCCTGTTCCCCGCTCTGTCTCTGGTGAATCCTCTCACCCTCCCGCCGATCTGGCCTATACCCCAGTTCTTGTGTAAATAAATAAATAAATCTTAAAAACAAAACAAAACAAAACAAAACAAAACAAAAAAACAGAACATATCAGGGCCTTGGAACACAGTATCTGTGCAGAGAATTGAGAATGCCGATTGGTGCAGGAGAGGACCAAATGGGGTTTGGTGTTCAATGGACTCTTGTGGCTTATGGTGTATTGGTGGTGGGTGTGGCAAGGTAACAAACATCCAAAAAGTTATGAAAATGTGTCTCTGACTTTTATACAGTGTTTTAAACCAATGCTACTTCAATTTACAAAAAATAATTTGTATATTCATGATAACATCTACAAAAATTTGAAAGCCAACTTTTATGATAGAAATGCAATATATATATAATGTATGTATAATACAAAAATATCCCAAAGTATAATGTCCCAACATTTAAGATATGATATTTACATTTAATTCTAAAATTATATCATCACATTTCTGATGCTTCTTTATTGATCACATAATATTTTCCATTGTGCACCCTTCAAATATTTTATTTATTTATTCTTGCTTATTTGCTTTTATAATACATTTTTGGTCAGCTTTTAGTCACTGGATGCTTTACATGATTCTGTTATCATAGGATGGATCTGTGAATGTTGTGATTTTGAAATGAATGACAAGTCTCTTGTTTTTGAATGGTAGGTTTTAGATGCTATTTATCCACTCTTATGGTAGTCATAGTTTGACATGGGATATTTCTATTTTTTTTCATTTTATTTTTCCTATTTTTCATCAAGGACTATCCTTCATAATCCTTAAATCATTTTTCTCCCCAACACTCTTAACCTCAGAAAACTCACTTGTTTATTAATTACAATATTTTAAAAATATTTTATAATTATTTTTTCAGATAACCTGCTAAATAAATGTATAATATTTATATTTTTCATTCTGCTTTCCTTTGCTACACATAATTCCTTCCAACTTCCAGGATTTGTCTTTCATCATGACATTATCAATAAAATATTCCATAGCTTGGATAGCCATATAATATTGATCCAATTGTCTATCATTAAACTGTTAAGTTGCTGCCCTTTGGGCCTCCCCAGTGGCACAACAGGTTGAGCACAGTGCTGTGAAGCTGTCCACAGCCTCTGCAGTGCCAGTTCAATTCCTAGCCTGCCAGGGAGATTCCCACTTTGTGTGGCAGACTTCTCCTGTCACACCCGCGGCTCCCAAGCAGTGCTTTCGGTCCATCAGCCTGTTCTGTTCCCTGCTGTGTCTCTTATGAATCCTCTCACCTTCCCACACCTCTAGCATATACCCCAGCTATTGTATAAATGAAAAAAAAATCTTAAAAAAATAAACTGTTAAGTTGTTGCCTTTTACTGGCCATTGTAAATAGCGCGTCAGTAAACATTGCAAAAACTATAGGTTTTTCATGCTTTTTGGGTAGATGCTCACGAGTCAGTTTGTTGGATCATAAGGTATTTTCACTTTTAGTTTTTAAGGTAAATCCAGTTTGTTTTCCCAAATGGATATGCTAGTTTACATTTCTACCAATAGTGTAATAGTGTTCCTATTTCTCTGCCTCCTTTCTGTCACTTGATTTTAGGGGTCTTTTTAATGTGTACCTTTATCACAGATGTGAAATGACATCTTACTGTGATTTTATGTTATTTTTTAAAAAGATTTATTTATTCATGCATACAAGAACCAGGGTACAGACCAGATATGCGGGAAGGTAAGAGGATTCACCAGAGACAGAGCAGGGAACAGAACAGGCAGACTGACTGAAATACACTGCTGAGAGGAGTAGCAAGAGACATGAGAGGTCTGCCATCCGATGTGGGTTTCTCCATGGCTGGCACTGCAGAGGCTGCAGACAGCTTCACAGCACTGCACTCAACTCCCTGTGCCACCAGGGAGGCCCTCTCATTGTGATTTTAAACTTCATCTCTCTCACTGTGATACAGATTCACATTTTTCCATGTAACTACTGACTTTGTGGGATACCCTCCTTGATGAACTATCTGGTCAGATTTATTGCCCATTTATTAATTAGTTTGTTTTCTTTCCTATTGTGGAGATTTATAAGTTTTATTTATGTTGGACATTAACCCCTCATCACTTATGTAATGTTTAAATATTTTCTACCATTCTGTATCATATCTTTTAAATCTACTAATATTATTTTATCATGCAGAAGCTTTTCTTTTTCATTTGAGGTAATATCAATGGATTATTATTATTTTTTATTTATTTGATATAGAGGTCAAGTTTTCAAAGGTAACTTCATCGTTGATATCCTGGAAATTCTTTCTCAATATTTTACTTTTGCAGGTCTTATGTCTAGATCTTTAGTCCACTGGGTGTTTAGTTTTGTGCATGGAGTTAGAGAATGATTCAACATCATTCTTCTACATGTAACCTTCTAGTTTTCCCAACACCATTTATTAATTTCCTTATATAGGTTCTTTACCACCTTTGTTAGCTCCAAGGTATGTGATTCCTTTTTTTAAGCAATTATGAATGGAATTATTTCTTAGTAGCTATACTTTCTTCACATTTTATGCTTTACGTAAAAAATTGATTTTTGTGTTTTGATTTTATAATCTGCCACTTCACAATTTTTCATCTATTCTTTCTAATTTTTTTTTGATGGAGGTGTGTAGGGTTTTCTATACATCATATCACTTGCAAACAGTGATGGATTGACTTCTTTCTTAATGACATTCCTTTTATTTCCTATTGTTGTCTGACATCGCCAGCCAAAATATCTAGTAATAAATTAAATAGAGGTGGTGACAGTGGTTATCCTTGCCTTGCTCCTGATCCTAAATGGAAAGTTTAAAGTTCTCACTACTATGTAATAAATCAACTATTGGTTTATAATATATGACCCTTATTAAACTGAGGAAGATTATTTTTATTACCATTATGTTTGAAAGTTTTTTTTTAATCATAAATGGGTGCTGAATCTATCAATTATTCTCTCAGCATTTATTGATGTTATAATACAATTTTTAAATTTACTTTTGCTGACATGTATTACACTGATTATAAAAACTGTCTTTATATCCCTTGGGTAAATCCCGCTTTTTTCATGCCCATATATAATACTGTTATATCTTGTGTTAGGAGTTGGCGCCTCAACTCCGTCGGGGTTCCCAAAGACCACATGGAGCCAGAGATGCAAAAGCAAAAAGGCTTTATTGCTAGCTTAAGCTAGGGCCCAACTCTGCCTGGAGAACTGACACAGCAGTCTCACCAAGTTGAGAGAGGTACCCCCTCCCAGAGCAACCAGCTGTTTTTGTACTTTGTTGACAGGATGCTGGGACTTTTCACACCTGGGGCAGGATCCACCCTGATTGGATAGCTCTCATGGTGCCAGCTAGCTTTAGTTTCTCCTTATGTTGTGGTTTCTGCCCAGAAATGAAACCTAGCTGTGCCCTTTTGAGATGGCAGTTATTTCTCAAAATGGCTGCAGTCTTGTCATCTTACAATTGTTGAATTTGATTTGCTAACATTTTATTGAAGATGCTTGCATCACTGTTCAGTGATATTGGTTTGTAGTTTTCTTTTCTTGTTTTGTCTTTATCTGGTTTTGGTATTAAGGTGATTCTGACACTATAAAATATATTAGGAAGCTTTCCCTTTGTTCACCTTTAGAAATGATTTGAGCAGGATAGGCATACTTTCTTCATTAAAGTTTTGATCAATCTATTTGTACAGCAATCTGCTCCTGATTTTCATCTCTCTCTCTCTCTCTCTCTCTCTCTCTCTCTCTTTTTTTTTAAAGAATGATTTATTTATTTATACAAGCACTGGGTACAGTCAGAAGTGCGGGAGGGTGAGAGAATTCACCAGAGCCAGAGCGGGGAACAGAACAGGCAGATTGACGAAGAAATACACTGCTGAGGGGAGCAGCGGGCACAGCAGGAGAGGTCTGTCTCGCCATGTAGGACACTCGCTGGGGGCCGGTGGATCGAACTGGCGCTGCAGAGGCTGTGGGCAGCTTTGCAGCCCAGCTCTCAACTGCTGCACCATCAGGGGAGGTCCTGATTTTCATATGTCTTATGATCCTCTGTATTTCTATGACACCTGCAGCAATTTATTTTCTTTTATTTCTGATATGTTTTTTTTTTTCCTTCATTTCTTATCTAATCTAGCTAGATGCTTATCTCTGTTGTGTATCCTCAACCAGCTCTTGATGGTTTCCTTCATTAATGGTAGTCTTTATGATCTTTAGTTATTTTAACTACTATTTTTTAAATTATTTTTATTAGGTCTTTTAACATTGGGTCATTTTTGTTCCTTTTGTTCAAGTCTCTTTTGGTGTACTATTAATCTGCTTATTTGAGTTTTTTTTCTTGCTTTTTAATGTGATCTTGTACTTGCAACTATTTCTTCCCATTTAAAATGCTTTTGGTGTATTCCATATATTCTGACAGATTATTCTCATTTTAGTCTCAAAATTGTTTTGGATTTTCATTTAATTCCTCTTAAATTTAATGGATGTTAAGAACAACGTTTACTTCCCATTTTTTTACAGTTTTTCCTCTTTCATTTGGTAGGTGATCTCTATCTTTATGGCATTATGTTCAGAAAGCATATTTAGTACAATTTCACTTTTCATTCTTTTATTGACAATAGGCTATTCTCCCAATATATGGACTATTCTTGAAAAATTTCCATGTATGCTTGAAAAATAATGTTCATGCAGTAGTTTTGTGGGAGGAGTGTTATATAGCCATCTGTAAGCTTATATAGTCTAGCTGGTCATTGAAATTTATTATTTCTCTATTATCTGTCATGTTGATCTGGCCATAATTGTAAGTGAAGTATTCTTGTGTAGTTGACAATATCTTTCTTTAGATGTATTAGTAATTGTCTTATATATCTTACTACTCCATCATTTGCTACACATAAATCTATGAATATTATTTCTTCTTGTTGCATCAGATCCTTAATCATAATGTAATGTCTGTTTCAGTCTCATTGATTTTTTAAATTGGAAAAATATTTTTTTTCTGAAACAAATATAGATGTTCTTTTTTTGGTTATCATTTGCCTATGCGTTGTATTCAACCTAAGCCTTTGCTTGTCTTTGTTGGTAAGATGAATTTCCTATAAAAGGCACAAGGTTGGAAATTGCTTTAAAATCCATTCAGCCACTCTATACCTTTCATGTTAACTGGTGAATCCAGGTCATTTACACTTAAGGTGATAATGAAGATATAAGATATCATGTGGGGCGGTGAGAAGTTTCACTAGAGACAGAATGGGGAACAGAACAGGCAGACTGACTGCCCTTTTTTTAATTTTTAGTTTTAACTCTTTAATTTTTGACATCTTCCGTTCAGGTTTTGTTTGGAATCCATAGCCATTGTTTAATGTGCTACTTTTAATGATTTTTTAAAAAAAATTTATTTATTTATACAAGCACTGGGTATAGTCAGAAGCGCGGGAGGGTGAGAGAATTCACCAGAGCCAGAGCGGGGAGCACAACAGGCAGAAGGATGGAAGTACACTGCTGAGGGGAGCAGCGGGCGGCAGGAGAGGTCTGCGCGTCATGTGGGACCCTCCTCCGGTGGCCGGGGAGCCACCGGGGATTGAACTGGTGCTGCAGAGGCTGCGGGCAGCTTCACAACCCAGCGTTCAACTGCTGCCCCACCAGGGAGACCCACTTTTAATGATTTTTGTTTTAAGGATCTACTGATGTTAGTATGTGATGGGTTACTTGTGTGGTATTGTGGAAGGTCTGGTCCCAAAGTCATTGTTATGGATTATATTGCTACTCTTCTCTTCCATAATTAAAATTTAAGTGACTACTACCTCTGTATCTTACATTCTATTTCTTTATAATAACTCTTTTAGCACTTCTTTCTTAACACTTAGTATTGATAAATTCCTTTTTTTTAAAGATTTATTTATGTATTTATACAAGCACTGGGTACAGTCAGAAGTGTGGGAGGGTGAGAGAATTCACCAGAGCCAGAGCAGGGAGCAGAACAGGCAGACTGACAAAGTACACTGCTGAGGGGAGCAGCAGTTGTGACAGGAGAGGTCTGCGTGCCATGTGGGACCCTCACTGGGACCGGGGATCGACCCTGCGCTGCAGAGACTGTGGGCAGCTTCTCAACCCAGCGCTCAACTGCTGCGCCACCAGAGAGGCCTATAAATTCTTTTAGATTTTTTTTTTCGGTATATCTCTTTACTTTCTGTCTCAATATCAATCTTATAGGATACTTGATTCTAGACTGCAAATATTCTTGCTATTTCCTTCTGCCCTCTAGGTTTTTTTTTAAAAAAAGATTTATTTATTCATACATCCAAGAACTGGGGTACAGGCCAGAGGTGTGGGGGATGAGAAGATTCACCAGAGACAGAATGGGGAACAGAACAGGCAGACTGACTGAAATACACTGCTGAGGGGAGCAGCGGGTGAGACAGGAGCAGTCTGCTGTGCCATATGGGTTAGCTACCTGGCTGGGGATCGAACTCATACGTCAGTGGCTGTAGATAGCTTCATAGTGCTGCCACTAAACCCCTTGTGCCACCAGGGAGGCCGCCCTATAGAGTTTTGACAATTTTGACAGTTAATTTGTTGTTTCCTTCTAGGTTACACCCTTTTTCTCTCATTTTAAGTTATCTATCCTTGTTATTTATTTTCAACAGTTTTATTATGTGTCTGTCTGGTATTTTGTACAGAAATCCTCGAGTCTCTTGCATTAGGATATCTGTTCATTTCACTGGCTGAGAAAGTTCTCAGAAATTGTCATTTAAGTAAACTATGTTTTTTTCTTTCTCTTCTTCTGGGATTCCAATGACATGGATGCTATTCCTCTTACATCCCAGGGTTCTTACACTATTTTCATTTTTGAAGTTATTTTTCTCTTTGTTATTCTATTTAAGTGCTCCCCAACATTGTGCTTTTGAGCTCACTAATTCCATTGCTTACATCTGTGTGCTGAGGCTCTGTTATATATATTTTTTTCATTTGGTTATAGCTTTCATTTCTGGTTCCTTTTGTTCTATATAACAGTCTCATATTTTCTCAGTCTTTATTTTGTTACTTTCTTTTAGGTTCAGTAACACTGCTATAAGTGTTACACAAATTCCTCTCCAGACACATTGCAGTTCTGTGGGAATGTGACTTTTCATTTTTCTTTAAGCTTTACTCCAGCATTTTTAATATGTTCTTCTGTCTCTGCCTTTTCATTTTTAGTGTTTGTTGGCTGTAGTAGGAATACACTTCAGACTGATGCTTTTCAGCCTATTCAGATGACCAGAGAATTAGTACTACTAAGGGGTAATACACTGAAAGGAACTGTGACAGTTGGTACCAAAGATTTTCCTATAGTGAGTAAGAGGGATTGAAGCTTCATTCTGTGCTGTGGGCATTGAGTGTGGTATGTGTGGTGGAGATTCACAGTGATCTTCCTCTCACACTAAGTATTTTGTATAGTCTTATTTCAGTCTCAAACTTTAGGTTAATTTTGAGCACTAGATGCAGTTCTGAGTACACATAGCAGGTGAGAAAGTATTACAAACTAGGCATTACTCTCTTTGTTTTTCCTATGCAGAAATGTACCCTGTGGTGCTGCTTATTGTTAAGATCCAGGTGTTTAAAATAGTGTAAGCATTCAGTTGTCTCGGTTTTCATCCTTGATTTGGGGGCAGGATGGCAAAAATTACAGTCTTAGTGGGTCAAAAAATGTGAAGGAAGAGCATGAGGTAATATGGTGATATTTCACGGGTGATGTGGTGATCGGAGATTTATGGGGACTACACATTTTTTTTTAAGATTTATTTATTTATTTATACAAGCACTGGGTAGAGTCAGAAGCGCGGGAGGGTGAGAATTCACCAGAGCCAGAGCAGAGAACAGAACAGGCAGACCGACGAAGAAGTACACTGCTGAGGGGAGCAGCGGGTGGCAGGAGAGGTCTGCGCGCCATGAGGGACCCTCGCCTGGCGGCCGGGGATGGAACTGGTGCTGCAGAGGCTGCGGGCAGCTTCGCCACCCAGCGCTCAACCGCTGCGCCACCGGGGAGGACCTGGGGGCTACACATTAATGAAGAAATCAACTATTGTACAAAAATTAACAACATAAGAATAAAATAAAATATATAATGAAAATTATAGCCTCAGTCTACATACAACAGTCTCTTCTATGATAAAAAACAGGTCATCTAACCTGACACTTCATGCTGGTTTTCACTCTAGCTCTTCTGTATTGGGAGATATAGGCTAAAGTCAATAAACACCACTGGGCCTCCCTGGTGGCACAACCAATGAAGATAACGGCAGCCACTGCAGCAAGATTTCCATCCCCGGCGATTCCCACATGTCACGGCAGACCTCTCCTGACTTGCCCGCTGCTCCCCTCAGCAGTGTATTTCAGTCCATCTGCCTGTTCTGCTCACTTCTCTGTCTCTGGTGAATCCTCTCACCCTCCCAAACCTCTGGACTGCTCCCCAGCTATTGTATAAATATAAATAAATAAATAGATAGATAGATAGATAGATAGATAGATAGATAAATAAATCTTTTTAAAAAATCACCACTGTATGCTAATACAGTGATACAACAACTGATACAACTGCAGAGTAGGCTCCCTATAGTCACAGCACTTCCCTCTCATGATCTGTACATTTTTCTCTTAAAGATTTTCCTAATGCTTTCTGGATCAGTGATAACACTGTATGCTATAGCCATCTTTTTATCTTTTATGGGTTATTAACTTTGTTCTGCTGCAATTTAATTGTGACTATGTAGAGGAAGTAAATTTGCTGTCTTCACTTTGCTGTCATTTACCAGAATCTCTATTTATTTATTATTAACAGATAGTAGGAAAAGAAATGTTATATAGCACAGTTAGTGAGAACAAAGGACTTCATTGACTAATACTCATGTACTATTTACATGAAAATATATTGTAGATTAAATGACCTTTATTCCGTATGGCAAAACACTGATATTGTGTCTTGCCTTCTGTTCTCTTCAGCAATGTATTTCAGTAGATCTGCTTGTTCGGCTCTCCATTCTGTCTCTAGTGAATCCTCTCACCCCCCACACCACTGGGTCCTGTATCCAAGTTCTTATATGTATAAATAACTAAAAATAAAAGTCTTAAAAATAAAAATTAAAAACAAATTAAAGGACCAGGACGTGCAATATGCAGTTATTTTTAGTCAGCTTTTTTTTTGTGCCAATGAATAATAAACATAATATTCCCTTTTTTTTTTTCTGTACAAAGCCTGTTTCTGAATTTTCAGCAATTAAAGACAGAGAGGTGTCTATGACTTCAAAAAAATCTTACACTACTTGGTGTTGAAATGTTTCAATTCATTTTATATATTTATTTTTTAATTCATGATTTATTTTAACCATTGGGGTATCGCCATGAGGTATTATCACCATAGTGCATCCACCACCAACTCACTCTCCACCACCACAGGACATTTTGTCTCCATCCCTCTCTGTTTTTTCTCCAACTACTCCCCATTTGGTGTCTCAGTTCTGTAGTCAGCTATCAAGGGTTTGTTTTTCAGCTTGTCTTTATCTGACTATTAACTAGTTACTTTATGCTCCACATATTAGTGACATCATCTGCTATTTATCGTTCTCTTTCTAACTTATTTCACTTAGCATTGTCCTTTCAAGTCCCATCCATGTTTTTGTAAATGGCATGAGTTTATTTTATTTGATCACGGAGTAGTTTTCCATTGTGTAAATATATATGCCACATATTCTTAATCATTCATCTGTTCTGAGGTTCACAGGTTGTTTCCATAGTTTAGCTGTAGTAAATAAAATTTCAATAAACATGTGAGGGCAAGCTTCTTTTCAAATTAGTGTAATTTAAAATTTTGGATATCAAAGATATACAAGGAACTCATAAAAATTTACAAAAACAAAGGAAATAGCCCAATCAAAAAATGGGCAAAGAAATAAACAGACAGCTTTCCAATAAGATATCAAAATGCCCAAAGTGTACATGAAAAAAAGCTCACAATCCAATACCATACTGTTTTAATTATTATGGCTTTGTAGTATAGTTTTAAGTCTGGGCTTGTGATCACTTCATTCTTGTTCTTTTTAGTCAAGAGATATTTGGCTATTTGAGGTTTTTTTTTTTTTTTTTTTTGTGGACCCATGTGAATTTCATCAATATTTGTTCATCAATATTTGTTCTAATAATGATGTAGTGTGTGAGTGTGTGTGTGTGTATGTGTATTATTAAAAAATGCTCACAACCATTTATTATTGGGCAAATCAAGACCACAATGAGATACCATCTCACAACTGTGAGAATGGCCCATATTGAAAAGGCCAGATACAACAAGTACTGGTGGGGATGCAGAGGAAAGGGAACCCTTCTACAGAAAGGGAAGGCAAACTCTCTGGCATTTATGGAAATCATTATGGAGGTGTCTTAAAACATTAAACAGGGATCTGCCATACGACCCAGTAATTTTATTCCTAGGCATCTATCATTTTAGATTTTAAAAACTTAGACTCATAATGCTAATATTCCAATCATCAAAGATTGCAGGATGCATCCTTTACCATTTTTTTTTTCACATCAGATTATTCCTATAGATAATTTCCTTCAAAGAAAAAATAAATAAACAAATGATTCTTAAGATAAATGATCAACAGAAAAACTATACCCAAGTTAATTTAGTCTTTAAGAAACAGTTCTAGGGCCTCCCCTGGTGGCACAGCAGTTGAATGCTGGGCTGCAAAGCTGCCTGCAGCCTCTGCAGTGCCAGCTCTATCCCAGATCTTGAAATGATTTATTTTCTAGAAATGTAGGTTTACCACACTGGGTAAGCACAAAAAATGCCTCATGACTAATGGCTATTTCTTCAGAATACATGACAATCCATAAGAAACTCTTTTCTGAGACCACACCCATATCCAGACATCCTACTTTCATTAGAATATAAATGGTGACAAAATTGAAGATGGACAAAGTGGGGAAAAATCTCCAAGCCAGTGGGTGATCCACATCCAATTTGATGATTAAAAAAATGGAGCTTTCCAGACTCAACTTTTGACATCCCAAAAGGGGACTGCTGGGAACTAGGGTCAGAGCAGAGTGACCATGTGGAATTTAAGTGATAGGCACAGACCCTTCCTTGCGTGTGTTCTCTTTCTCTTTCTCATTGATTTCTTGTTTTTGTTTTTGTTTTTGTTTTCAGTAATGGATTTATTTACAAGTTCATTTGCCAAGAAACAATTCCAAGAAGGATACTTTTAATATACTTAGACATTTTGAATGTGACTGGTTATCTGATTTCCCAGTTCACTGTACTTTTGAAGCATTAAACATGAAGATGGCCGGGAATCTCCTCACTCTTATCCTACTCAAAATATAATTTTACTTTTTAAAATTTATAGTTTTTAGACTTCTTATTGGCCCTGGTCTCTGCTCAGCTGAAGCCATCTGCAGGTAGGATCAACAATACGTAACCACATGCCAGCCAATAGGTTTTCATCTATTTCTCTCCCATTTTTTATTGCCTATGTAAATAAATTCCTTTAAATATTTTTATTTATTTATTTATTTTTCCTTTTGGGATTTGTTTGGGTCTTGCCTGTATTATTCAGTGCATGGGTAAAGACTCACAAATCAGATAATCCCCATTTCCTACCCTCAGGGCTTGCCCCTAACACCCTAAGAGAGTGATTTTTTTTTCTCTCTCAACATTTGTCACCTAAGTTGTTTTTATTGGTTATGGAACCTGTGATATTTCAACCTGAATGTTCTTCTGACCATAAAATGACTTCGAGAAGGAGAAATAAGCTAACTATTATCTGGGTGTAAGACAAAATTCCCCCATCCCATGTGGGTTTTTTCTAGAATGGACAAATCAATTATCATCAGACAGATTAGTAGGAGAAAAGACAAAAATGTGATAGCATATATATGGAGAATTTGCATGATTGTGTATTTTAATGAATAATGAAGGGAACTAGGACATTAACCCTGCATTTATGTAGCTGGGGCATCAAGGAGGGATGGGCACTTCACATGAAATAGAATAAGGTGATGAGCTAATCCTTACTCTGAGAAGTAATATTCTTGGCTAGAGGTGACCCTTTAACTGATAAACCTAAATGAAATACCACAAACTATATTCTTCTAAATCATAAAAGAGGGGATAATAATTGGCTTTTCAATTAAATAGAGTCAAATGACTCAGACAAGGAGCAAGCTTATTGACCTCTAGGGCTCTCACTGCTCTCAACTCAAACTCCATTTAAGTTATAGGTCTCCCAAGGCTCATAGAGCTTCAACTGACTGCTAGTTCCCATATCAAGGTAACATTTTTTGGAAGGGGGCTATTCTGATCATATTGAAAAAGCTTCTCTCTGTGTGAGGAAAAATCCCTTTGTGGGAGACTGACACCACACTTTCCCTGAACCTCAAGCAGAGTAACCTGTCTGTTAGGTTGCACTTGCATGGACTGCTTTTTAATTCTGATATTTTAACTTTTTGTTACTGTGTGGATAAAGGATTTTGACATTGGATGAAAGAATTTTATCAGCACTCCCTCCCTCCACCCCCCCCCAAAAAAAAACAACAACAACACAGATTTCTAAATCTAACCCACATTTGAAACTAATGGCTGAAATATGGGCACTTGGAGTAGAGTAAGTTTATTCAAGAAAGTACCAACAAAGAAGACAGGAGAAAAATAGTCTCAAATCTGTACCCCTACAGTTAGCATAGTTACATACTATGTAGCAGAACAGGAGTGAGGAACTTGTGGAGGGAAGTGCAAGTGAAACTTGTGGTTTCCCAAGTTCCATTCAAATCACAGCAAGTAGCCTCAGAGGCTCCAGCCTACTCTTCTGATTTATCCCATGGCCATACCCAGTGCTTTCTGGTAAGAATGCTTTGTAAATCATCATATGATAGTTAGTTCTTTTTACAAACAAAGATAGAGTTGTTAGTGAACTAGTAAGCTAAAATTTGGAGAACATCATTGAGTGTATGAGTATGTGGACAGGTCAGCCCGCCTTACTCTAAAGAAACAATGTGCATATTAATCATCAGTGTGCAGGGGACCCATTATTCTCATTTTTAATAGAGATTGGTTTCAAAATAAGTTAAGGTGAACATATATAATGAAAATCATTGCCATCCCCTTAAAATTATCTACTTCTTGTCTTCCATGATTTATAAGGACAATAAATGATGATCCAAGAAAATCTGTCATGGAACATATTTGTGTGATTCTATACTCTCAGAGTACCACCAGCAGCAGGAAAGAAAAGGATATTCAAGACTTAGAGAAACAAGTCAAATGGTACTTCAATGTTATTTTTATTAGACACTTCAATATCGTGCCTTATTAGAAAGTGCCCTATTAGAAAATATGATGGTTAAACATAATTTAAGACCTGAAAATAACATTAATCAGTTTAATTTTCTCTAATATTTGGTTTGAATGGCTTTTTAACTGACTGTAAAAAAGATGTAAAAGTAATTTCTTGTCACTGTAAAATCTATTACTGAAGTAGCAAAAACATTTGAGTAAATGTGTAAGAGTCTTTTGAAACCATTAGGCTAATCACAGTTGCCTGTGGCTTTATTAACCCATAATCTAATCTTATTAACATATAAATTAAGTCTGCTCTAAATTGCTTTAGCACAGAAACAATTGCAGAGAAGAAGAGATAGACATTCTCTCCTGTGTTTGAGGTTACCATCTATTTCCTCTGAACATTGATTAAACCTGGTGTAGAACATGACACAACCATTATTTTAGATAGTTCTCAGTATAAGGGAAAATAAAACAAGCAATAAAAATATTTTTAGATATAATTTTTCTAACTGATCCTATGGAACTCCTTCATTGTTCATGTAGTAAAAGTAGTGAATATAGAAAGTAGAGAAAGGGGAATATGAGTAAGCTCAGGCATGGATCACCATTTTATTACCTTCTACTGAGTTACTTTATTTTTGGATAATATTGGAGGAAATCTATCTCCATTTTTATAAGTTTACAAACCATTGTAAAAACCACTGTTTCATGCAAGTAGGATCTCATCAAACACAAAGAATGTTTGTTTTCCTTTTCCAAGAAAGTATAACCAGATCTCTCCTATTGTCTTCCAAAAGTGGGAGAATCCTATTAATGACTTCAAGATAAGAAATTAAGACTCACATTTGAGTTTCAGTTTCCCAAGCAGACTTATTACAATGGATCTCATTACTTCTTGCAAATAACAGGAATTCGTTATACCTTCTCATAGTTCCTCTGCTGAGGGCTTAAATAGAGTATGGCAATGATGGGGGAATATTTTACATATTGCATTCCCCCCTCAATGTAGCTGATTTATGAAAATGTTGGTATAAAACACTAAAAATAAAATTAAAATAAACTCCATGTTAAGAATTTTTTGCTTCTAGGTAAGATGTAATAAGGTCAATGTTCCCATAAACAATAAAGAAAATCAGATACATTAAAAATCATTTATTTGAAGATTTTAAAAAAGCTGCACAAGTTATGAGACTAGATAGACTATAATTATAGAAACAGGAGAACTATTCAGGATAAAAACATTCACTATCTTTCATAAGTTATTGAAGTTGTTTTGTTGTAATTTGGTTGTGAATATGTGGAGAGGCAAGCCTTATGTCTTCACTCTGCCACCAGTGTTAACTGAATCGTGGTGGCAGGGATTAAGGTTAGTTACCTATGTGAATGGGTTGGCTAATCCCTAAGAATTGTGTTAAACATTGAGTAAAAGCTATGGGATCATTGTTTCTTATAACTATATATATATGGTTTTATATATATATATATAAAACCATATATGTAACCACATATATAACCATGCATAACCATATATATATAATTGCTTTTGTGTGTGTGTATATATACACACACAAATATATATATATATATATATATATATACACACACACACAAATATATATATATACACATATACACAAACAAAAGCAATTTTATATATGTAAACTATTACTATTATTGGAGGGTTCAAATTGTTTCTATAATAATAAAAGTCATGAGTTTGATATTTGAACATATTTATACCTCCATAAAAGCATTACACTAATAATGTTGATTTGCATAGCCATCCCACTGAAGTTTCACTGTAACCTTTTGCAACAAACACGTCTCTGAAAAGTTTTTCCTAAAGAATAGAGGCATATTTTCTTTACTTCTATTGAAGTGACATTGGTTTATAACAGTGGTTATGGTTTAGGTACACAAACCTCTTTAGATGTACATTACCACAGAACAAGCCATCAAAGCACTCATAATCTTCCAACATAATATGCAGGGCTTTCTTAATCCAGTCATCTGATCTTGGGTATTTAGGTTGTTTCCATTACTTGGCTATTGTAAATTATTGATATCAATACAGGAGTGTATTTATCTATATGAATCAATGTTTTGTATTGTTTGAGTAGACATATGATATATCTATTTTTTAATATTTTAAGAAACTTCCCACACTATTTTTTATAGGAACCATAATAATTAATATACATTACCAACAGTGCTGTATGAAAGTTTCTTTTTTTTTAAAGATTTATTTTATTTTTATGCATACAAGAGCTGGCTTACAGTCCAGAGGGTAGGGGGAGGTAAGAGGATTCACCAGAGACAGAGTGGGGAACAGAATAGGCAGATTGAAATAAACTGCTGAGGGGAGCAGTGGGCAAGTCAGGAGAGGTCTGTTGCCCCATGTGGGTTGCTTCCTGGCCGGGGATCTAACTCATGCTGCAGTGGCTGCAGTTAGCTTCATAGGTTGAGTCTTAACCACTGGTGCCACCAGGGAGGCCCCTGAAGGTTTGTTTCTTACCACATACTCACCAACAATTAGCTTCTCTGGTCTTTTTGATATGGGCCATTCACACAGGTGTAAGGTGTTATCTCATTGTGATTTTGATTTTCATTTCCTGATCATGAAGGATAATGAACATTTTTGTTTGGTTTTCATGTTCTTGTTAGCCATCTGTGTGTATTTAAAGGAGTGTCTATTTAGTTCTTCTATTTTGTGATTGGGTATTTGTTTTCTTTTTGTTGAGTTGTATGAGTTCTTTGTGAATCTTTTATATTAGTCCTTTCTCACATATGTTGTGCAAATATTTTCTTTCATTCGGTAGGGTATCTTTTTGTTTTAACAAATATTCCTTCACTGTGGAAGAACATTTTTGTTTGATATACACCAATTTGTTTATTTTTGCTTTGTTTTCCTTGCTGATTTAGAGAAGTTCCCAAAAATAACATTGAAGTTAGTGTTTTAGAGATGTTAAATCGGGGGCTTGCAAATGATTTAATAGCAAATGATTTGGAAGGTCTAGATAGGTGAAGGAGAGTCCTGGAGCCCTCAGTAGCTTTTTCAGGCTTTACCGGCACATGGCAGGCAAGGGTTTTGGGGGGCCGGGAAGCTGGCAGGCCCCCCAGCCCCCAGCAAGTTTTCACTCTTCCTGGGCTCTCACATTCTCTCTGCTTCTCTCGTGGTTCTTCTGCTTCATTCTCTGCTCTCCTGGCATCCCCGTGACACCGCCCTTATAACCCCACCCTTAGCCCAGGTGAATCCCATCTACCTATGCCCACACCCTACTCCAGGTGCCCGCCATCAGGCATGCATTCAGGACCACAGGGATCCATCATCTATCCTAATGGCGGGAGGGCAGAAAAGCCTGATACTCTACTTACCCTACACTAAGGAAATATGTAACACTAGAATAAGGCACTAAAACTGACACTTGAAGAAATGACACTAAGACTTAGAGTTCTGAGAAAATATGAGGTTGGAAAAATATGAAGTTATAGTAGGACTCTGAGAAACACATCAGTGAAAGAGGGATATCAGAGAGTAGATCATGATAGCAAAAAAGAAACCATTTCCAAGAGGAAAGGGTTTTCAGCTACCTATAGCTCAATAAAGAAAAAGTCAGGAATGGTCACTAATTTTGCAAATTTGTTCATTATTTTGTGAATTATCAGTTTTTTAGTTGAATTGTCTAGGACACTTTCTTTTTTTAAAGATTTATTTATTTATTTATACAAGAACTGGTGTACGGGTGTAAAGGAATGGACCACTGAGCAGGTTTTCCGATCCCCTGCAGACCGGGTAAAGGAAGAGTCAGAGTCCTCAGTGGTTTTTTGCAGGTCTTTTATTGGGGTTCACCAGGCATATGGCAGGCAGGTGTGCTGGCCTCCCAGCCCCCAGCAAGTCTTCACTCTATCTGGGCTCTCTGGTGTTCATTCTGCTGCTTCTCGGCTTCTCTTTCGGCTTCTGCTTCGGCTTCTCTTTCGGCTGCTGCTTCTGTTGGCATCCCCATGATGCCGCCCTTAAAAAAAGCACAGTCTCAGCTCAGGTGAATCTCATCTACCTATGCCCACACCCTATTCCAGGTGTCCGCCATCAGGCATGCATTCAGGACAAGGATCCATCATCTATCCTGATGGCGGGAGGGCAGAAAAGCCTGACATTTTTCCTTACCCTACAACGGGTCAGAAGCATGGGAGGGTGAGAGAATTCACCAGAGACAGAGCAGGGAGCAGAGCAGGCAGACAGACTGAAGACACTGCTGAGGGGAGCAGCAGGAGAGGCAGGAGAGGTCTGCTGTGTCATGTGGGTTTCTCCCTGGCCAGTAGGGAATTTTCCAGCACTCCAGAGGTGCTCAACCACTGCATGAGGCACTCAACTGCTGCACCACAAGGGAGGTGTAGGATAAGGTAAAAAAGTATCAGGTTTTTCTCCCCTCCTGCCACTAGGATAGATGACAGAACCCTGTGGTCCTGAATGCATGCCTGATAGTGGGCACCTGGAATATAGTGTGGGCTTATGTAAACGGGATTCACCTGGGCTAAGACTGGGCTTTTAGGGGCGGCGTCACAGGGACGCCAGCAGAAGCAGAGAAGCAGAACCATAACCACCAGAGAATGCTGGAGAGCCCAGAGTGCAGACTTGCTGGGGGCTGGGAGGCCTGCCAGCCTCCTGTCCCCCCAGTACCCCTGCCTGCCATTTGCCTGGTAAATCCCCCCAAAAGCCTGAAAAGCCACTGAGGGCTACAGGGCTCTCTCCTCCTTTATCCCATCTGCTGGAAGTATAGAAAACCTGCTCTATGCCATTCCTGCCCATTACAGGAGGCCCTGTCTAGGACACTTCTGAGGAAGATTTTTCATGGGAAACTACAAGGGTTTTAAAGGACACAGTAGAATAGAATTGGAGCAAACTACAAAGCCAGAAGGCAAATATAAAGAATATATTTTCAACTTGTGTAACAAGGGGATAATGTTTTCAATGTAAATGTATGCTTTAAAACAAAAGGGAAAAATACCTAGTGAAAGAAAAAAGTTAAGGTCCTATGAGGCCCTTTGATGATATTTTATTCACCCCTAGGAAGAAGTAACTATGTAAAGGAAATCTTTGCCCTTTGACTTCCTCAAGTATGTTTAATGGAATGATACAGAGTGGCCTTGTTAAAAGGGGCTGATCCTTGTTCATGTTATTGGATTAACCCTTCTCCTTTTTTGTTACTTGTTCGTTGATGAAAACATAATCAACCAAAGTGTTCTTCCCCTTGTGTTGGGGTGAAGGGAAATGTGAAACCCGTGAATCACCTGAGGGTGCTTAAATGACCTGATAACTATTTGAAATCTCCAACCAGTCAATAATCTGTTCATAAAATCTCATGCTGGTGATCAACCCTATAAAACTAAAACATTGACTGCTCAACTTGAGAGTGTGACTGTAATGGCAGGATGGCCACAGGACAGGTTCTATGACACGAGCAGACGGGGTAAAAGAGAGTCCTGGTGCCCTCAGTGGCTTTTGCAGGCTTTTATTGGGATTTACCAGGTACACGGCAGGCAGGGGTGCTGGGGGACCAGGAGGCTGGTAGGCCTCTTAGCCCCCAGCAAGTATTCACTCTGTCTGGGTTCTCTCTGCTACTCTTGTGGTTCTGCTTCTCTGCTGTAGGGTAAAGAAAATATCAGGCTTTTCTGCCCTTCTGCCATCAGAATAGATGATGGATCCTTGTCCTGAATGCATGCCTGATGGCGGGCACCTGGAATAGGGTGTGGGCATAGGTAGATGGGATTCAGCTGAGCTAAGACTGTGCTTTTAAGGGCGGCGTCACGGGGACACCAGCAGCAGCAGTAGAAGTCGAAGCAGAGGCCTAAAGAGAAGCCGAGAAGCAGCAGAACGAATGCCAGAGAGCCCAGATAGAGTAAAGACTTGCTCCCCCAGCCAGCACCCCTGCCTGCCATATGCCTGGTGAAAGACCTGCAAAAACCACTGAGGACTCTGACTCCTCCTTTACTCGGTCTGCATGGGATCAGAAAACCTGCTCTGTCGTCCAGTCCTGCCCTTACATCTGCTCTCCTGGTTCTCTCTCTCTCTGCTGGCATCCCCGTGACACCACCCTTATAAGCCCAGTCTTAGCC